>NW_020897702.1:10128067-10503259 GCF_003984885.1 Neopelma chrysocephalum | reverse complement strand
GGGTTTTTTTAAAGATTCTATGATGTTCACTCAAGGAAAAATTATGTATCTTAAAATTCACTAATAAGTAGGTATCCCCATGAGCATCCCTCCTAAAATTAATTAGAAAATTAGAATGCAATTATAGCTGAGAAAAACATCATAAATTAGATATTAAATAACTTCTTAGACATATTTGCATTTCCTCCTAAGTAACAGTGTTTTTGCGAAGTATAATTCCTTAACTCATCATTACAAAGCACTTAATAGTGTAGCTTTGCCGTCCTTAATTTCTTGTGTCTTTTGCCTGGTGAATTCAATTACACTGCTACTCTATAAGAAGAATGCAAATCATGATAAATAATGCAGTCTATATATTTTATATATGGTGCTGTTGAGCACTATCTGTGTACATCCAAAGCTACTAAAATAAGGCAGAGGATATCAAGTTTCACAAGTATATCTGATTTAAATGACAAGTCCATGGCTCATTGAAGATCTGATTTTATATGATATTGTGATCCAGTGAGGGACCTCCACTACCACTGATTTTTTTAGACCTTGGACATACTTAGCATTTCTTGGGAGTTTCCCAACTTTTGCAGGACTGAGTCAGAAGTAAAAAACTCATAAAAGACAAGTAAGTAATTACAGGCAGTTTCAGAGACCCAATTTTTGAAAAAAATTACAAGAAGGTAACTGTACATCTACAGTGTTCAAAAGCCCTTTGCATGCAACGAAAGCAAAGAATTAGATTACAAATCCAGTAACAGACTAGCACAAGAAAAAAAATTAATCCAAGTTCATCCTATAGCAAGATGAAGCTACTCTTGATAATCCTTTCTTTAGCCTTCCACCAAAATAACAGAAAATCTAGTAAAGCATTTAACTTCTTAAATTAAAACAATTAAAGGTAGAATATGCAAGGCAGTTCATATAGATGATGAATTCAGCTGACCAATGTAAAAAGCTACAATTTTTAAGACGGAACACTTGGCAGTATCTACACTGCCCAAAACACAGGCTGAAGGGCCAAATCCCTTTCATCCATACTGCTAACTATTGCTTACTGCCTGGCTTGGTTTGGGATGTTGATAGCTCCCACAAAAACACAATTCGTTTATGTTAAGATATTAATAACTTTGCCCTTTCTTAATCAGCCATGCAATTAACCTACTAGACATGTAAAACAAACAAAAAGGTGCAGGAGAAAATTTGCTTGTTTCTAAAATTAATTGCTATATGTTATAAAGCTATATCACACTTCTAAATCCCTGCAAAATTGGCAGCTATCATTAGTTTACAGTTAGTTGGTTAGTTACACTTGCAGTGAAGCCTGAAAAAAAACTGCTTTCACAAAGTCTCTACTCATATGCTTATAGATGCTTCAGTAGAGTTTAACACTGTTAAATATTAGGATTATGCTTGAAAAAAACACAAAAGTGAGTTTCAGCTGTTACTGAATTTTGATATTCAGAGAGAAATATAGTGCTCTATAAACAATCTATGCTCATCAATAGCGTTTTTTTTAATGAATAAGAGTAAATAGCCAAATATGGCAACAACTGGGATACTTTATGAGAATTAGGTTTGATTAAATAATATCTGAGGTACTGACATATGATTTTGATACATAGAGTAAGATGTTAGGTTTCGAAATCTTTGCACTGGTTTCCCACATTCCTGATGAAAATTCATCTCCCCAGTAATCTCCAAAAAGAAAAGTGTTATCATTATACTAAATGTCACATTTATTAAATGCAGAAAGGAAGGCATGAAAAGGCTGATTCATCTGCAGCATTCCACCTTTTACAGTATGTAACCAGTTATAATATTTAATGACTGCACTTTTTACAAATTGTCCAACAACTTTTGTTCTTATCACATATTAAATATCAACAGTGTTCAGGATGGGTTTCATAGAGAACACTGTTTTCGCTGTTAAGATATGATTACGAAGATACAAAGCACCTCGGCCTTATCAAAGCAGTAGAAGTTGTATGCATATTTTTTTTCCAACACTTTCACAATAACATAACTGCATCCATTCATAGGAAAGGGAGAAGTGTACCTTTTTAGTTATATTAGCACCAATCATATTCTTTACCAAAACACTTTATCCTGAACGAAATTTCTGTCTCTCTATTCAGAAATTACTTGCTGAATCCAGCCCACCATGTAAATTTCTTCCATGGAGACTGTTTAAAATATGCTACTAAGTAGTTGATACTTGTGGTATATGCATATTCAGCAGTGCTATACAATTCTATTTTGGCTCACTGATTGGATGACTAGATTTTTTATAAATAAAGGATGGGGAAATAAGAAACTTCTGAAGATAGACACATAAAATGACATTTGTGAGATAACAAATATAGACAGCAGTACAGATATTTTCATGTTAGCTAGTTGTCAAGACTTTTTCACAGTGAGTGGAGTAAAATTGGCACTTTTAAAACATGAGTCATCTCATCTGAAAATAGATGATTAAAATAGGTCAGATGAATCACTGGATATTGCTTTCCATTGACCTTGAAGAGAGCATTGGGTTACCAGCTAGTATGTACACATAATAAACTGCGGATGTACGAAGCTGGGTGAGAGGGACAGAACAAAGTATATCTCTGGAAACAATATTTTCACTACCAGTTTTAAGAGCAGATATGAGAATAGTAGGCTAATATCTCCTAAGGGGAAAAAAAAAAAGATTGTTTACCATCTTCATGGTAAATAGGCTAAAAGAGAGTATATGTGAAAGGGACACCCCATATCTCTGTGTAAAGCATTTGTATATAAAAGTATTTACCTGGCTCTAGAAGGTGCATACATTCTTTGAAACATTATCATGGTGTTTCAGTACATCAGATCCATATGCTGAAATCTAATGTCTTTTGAGCTTCAAGACCAAGACATAATAAATTACTGGCTCATTGGAGAAAAGACAAGTCCAAGATTTTAAATACACTTAAATTAATTTTGGAAATTCTGATTAGGTGATAAACAGCTTTGCAGTAAACTACAAATTCTTCCAATGGAATTAAATGTAAACTGTATACGTGTACTGCGGTTTTGACTGAGGAAAGTCATAACTGACTGTTTAAATTGTAACTACAAAAAGCTTACATAGAATGTTTTAACATCTTCAAGCATTTCTTTCCATTAACTTACTGTTCTGCAGGCTTCCACAAGGGCACTTTCTTGAAATCAAAATCCAAAAGTCATTCATCCTGACAGATCTGCCCAGCTTTATCCCCAAATCATCAGAATATAAACAGAAAGGGTAAAGGCAGCATTATGTGTCTGTGCCATGTTTTTTTTCATCTTATCTCTTTACGACCTTCAGGTGAACTTGAAGTCTGCATTCAATATAGATTGAGCTTTTCCTGGCTTTACTTCACCTTCCATTTGCTTGTCATGATGTACCACATTGTTAACAACATTTGCTGCTCGGCAAACTATATTTCTATTTCTACCCAAATATTTCTAGTCTGCCTGACTATAATACATCTCCCCAATTCAGATTTAAATAAGACTGTACTAAATCTGTTGTTCCTAAGACAAACAATCTGCTGCCAGTTTTTGAAGTCAAAGGGAGCTAAATCCACTCATTACCTTTGAAACATATTCCTAAGAGTCTAAAATGGATTGAAGCAAGCAGTGTTGTAAATTCTTCAGTGGGTCTTTACTTCTAGGAATTGTATAACTATGGGAAATTCTATGAGTTTTCTGAGTTTGTCTATGCATTAAAGAGATAAGTAGCGTAACTTTGTAAATATTCAGAAAAAATACTTAGCAGAGGATGCAGTTTCTAGGTGTTCTGGTTTTTGCTGGGATAGAGGTAATTTCCTTCCTAGTAGCTGATACAGGGTCGTAGGTTTTGAATTTACTACTAGAATAATGTTGATAACAACTTATGTTATAGTTGTTGCTAAGTAGTGCTTACTATAAATCAGGGACTTCTCAGTTTCCTTTGCTCTGACAGAAAGCAGGTGCACAAGAAGCTGGAAGAGAGCATGGCCAGGGCAGCTGACCTGAACTGGTCAGAGGGATGTTACTCCATATCACAGAGTGTCACGCTCAGTATATAAACTGGGAGGAGTTTTCCAGGAGGTGCCAGTTGCTGCTTGGAGTCAGTCGGTGGTGAGAAATTACATTGTTCACGATTTGTTTCTCTTGGATTTTACTCCTCTGTCTTTTTGTTGTCTCCCTTTTCATCATCATCATACTCATAACCACCATTATTATTATATTTTATTTCAATTGCCAAACTGTTATTATTTCAAGCCATAAGTTTTACCTTTCTTTTTCCAAAAAAGCTGGAGTTAAATCATGACACTATGTTATAAAAGTGTTTACAAATTTGAATAAAGTTTGGCAAATAATTGTAAGATTAAGGGAAAGTGAAAACATTTGATCTCCATATTTTCAGCTATTTTCTGAAAAGAAAAAAAAATTGCCATCAGAAAGGATATTTCAGTACTTAGAATTTCTGAAGTAAATTTTTTAAAAAGGAATTATAAGAAAAAAAGAACTTTTTAACAAAAAAATTTCTTCTTATATTAATTACTATACTAAATAACTATTATCCTGGATCCAACCTACTTAGCCTGTTTTGCTAATACAGGCCAAAAAAGTCAAGTATAATCTCTAGATATAGAAATCCAGACCCATATTTCAGCACCTGAACAAGATTGTCTTTTTCTCTCATCTTCATTTCGTACCAGTGATCTTTTTGTTCTCTACATCTTCTCTTGTACTGCAAAGTATACTTCGTGGACATTGCAAGGATCAGAGGTGGAACTATGAGAAAGTGACCCTTGTATCATCTTTAAAATGTACCTGTAATGTATATCGTTGGACTTATCCACACTGTCCTAAGGTGAATTTCACCAGATTTTCACTATATTCATACAAAGTCCACTGTGATTGTTTCATCAAAATACAACTTCAGTGTGTGTTATTCTTATAAAAAACTTGAGTTTTTTCTTGTAGTTATAATGTATATTTCACTTTAAGTCCCAGAAATCTTCCCTTTGTCTATTACATGTGTAAGCATGAGTTTTATTAATCATTCTCCTTAATCTACTGATGTCAATACCATTGGTTTATGCTTTAGTTCAACAAAATACCAAAGCAGGTGGTCCCCAAAGCACGCATGAACCATTTAAGTTCCATTGAACCCAAGGATGATAAAGTAGTGCAAAGAAAATTCAGTGAGGACTACACCTGTGAGAATAGCTCAGTGGACATAGTGGCACTTCTTTTCTGTTATAAGAACAAAATGTATGGGAAGGTTTCATTGGCAAAAGTAAACTTTGCAAATAAGATTTAAGGCTTTTTTCCTAAAAACACTAACTATTCATAAAAAAAAAAAAAAATGAAAAGAAAACTCAAATTATATTTTAAATAAATCAAAAAAAAGAAAAAATGTTAAAAATGGTATTTTTCAGTAAGCATAACTGTCAATTTTTTTTCTCCAGAATACATATTTTTATCAACAGTTATTTGGAGAAGTACTTTATTCAAACAGTAGTTTTCTATAGTGTTTTTTTTATTTCCTTAAACAAATATTGGAGTTTGAAATGTATTTTTTTCCCATCTTTTAAATGAAAATATAACTAGAAACACCATTTGGAATTTTTACTTTCCTACTTTTTTTAAATAAGGACAAGTAAAGAAATCAAGAATATGAGGGTGAAAACTATTTATTTACATTTTATTCTTAGAAAGGTTTACGTATCCTTGTTGGAATTAGAATATAGGGGTGATAGTCTTTTTTCCTTCCTACCTTCATTCTTCTTTTCTTTTTTTTCTTTTTTATTTCCTTGCTTTCCAACTTTTTCCAATGACAAAATCAAAGCAACCAAATTTTTTGTCTCATTCTATTTAACCTTTAAGACTTTCTTTTCCTGCTCTATCTTTGAGAGAAGAAAAGGAGTTGTGCTAGAGAAAGAGCTAGCTATCAAAAAGTAGTGTAAGTAAGACACTACTTTCTCATAAGATGTATTTGTCTTTAAGGGATCACATATGATTTGGTAAACCAGAGGTGGATATCATAAAATATTGTTTATAACTCTGCTGTATCAATCAATAAATGAAAACAATTCATTTGCATAATTCTACTACTTTTAAGAATATTAGTCATTATCAATTTTCAACAACTACCCATGGCAGTGTATACAGTAATGTGCATGTAGCAGAAGAAAAATTGCCTGCAGAAACTGAAAGTACTTTTCTCACAACCCTAGTGCAAAGGCATATTGCATAAAAATAAAAAAACAGTGTTTTCTCTTATTTATATTCATATCCTAATGAAACTGCAAGCATGCTGGTTTCTGCCTGAGCAGAAATCTTCTCTTGGAAACAAAGCAAAGAAAGGAGGTGTATGGCAGTGGAAGCAAGGTCAAGTGACACAGGAAGATTACAGAGATGCTGCTTGCTGCTGTAGAGAGATAATTTGTGTTGCCAAAGCTCAAGTGGAGTTGAATCTGGCCAGAAATGTGGGGGACAATGAAAAAGAGATTTTTCAAATACATTAATGGCAACAGGCAGTATAGAAATATCATCAGCCCATTAGAGGATAAGGATGGTCACCTCACAAACAGGGACAGAGACAAGGCAGAGGTGTTAAACACTTTCTTTGCCTCTGTGTTCAACACAGATGAGAGACCAAGGGGGTCTCAGTGCCCTGAGCTGGAGGACCATGACTGTGAGAATGATCAACTCCCAGTTGACCCTGAAATTGTGCAGGATCTGCTGCTCCAGCTGGATCCCTATAAATCCATGGGGTCTGATGGGATTCATCCCAGAATGTTCAAAGAGCTGGCTGATGTCATTGCAAAACCGCTCTCGATGATTTTTTGAGTGGTCTTGGGAATCCAGAGAGGTCCCAGCTGACTGGAAGCTGTGAACGTTGTCCCAGTTTTCAAGAAGGGCAAGAAGGAGGATCCCAGAAACTACAGGCCTGTCAGTCTCACTTCACTGCCTGGTAAAGTTATGGAGAAGATTTTTCTGAGAGGTACTGAAAAACACCTGAAAGACAATCCAGTCTTTAGTCACAGACAGCATGGCTTCATGAGAGGAAAGTCCTGCTTATCAAACTTGATTTCCTTTTATGACAAGGTAAACCACCTAGTTGATCAGGAGAAGTCAGGTGATGTTATCTTTTTGGATTTCAGTGTCTCTCGCAGTATCCTTCTGGACATAATGTCGAGCACACAGCTGGATAAACACGTCATGTGGTGGGTGAGCAGCTGGCTCATGGGTCAAGCACAGAGGGTAACAGTGAATGGGATGACATCAGACTGGTGACCTGTCACTAGTGGGGTTCCATCTTGGGCCCTGTGCTCTTTTAACATCTTCATAAATGACTTGGACACAGGACTGGAAGGAATACTAAGGAAGTTTGCAGATGATACAAAACTGGGAGAAGCTCTTGACTCCCTTGAAGGCAGGGAGGCCCTGCAGAGAGATCTCAAAAAATCAAAGGATTGGGCAATCACCAACCATACGAAGTTCAACAAGGGAAAGTGTCGGATTCTGCACCTGGGATGGGGCAACCCTGGATGTATCGACAGACTAGGGAATGAGATATTGGAAAGAAGTGTCACAGTGAGGGACCTGGGGGTCCTGGTCAATGGCAAGTTGAACATGAGTCAGCAGTGCCCTGGCAGCCGGGAGGGCCAACTGTGTGCTGGGGGCATCAGGCAAAGCAAGTTTGACCATTTCTTCTTTATGATGTGCTTGCTGATTTATGTAATGCACCCAACTCTTCCCTTAGAAACCTCTTAATAGTATTCTTTCAAAATAATTTTTACATCCCAAACTTTTCTTGGATATTTAGAGCTATAATGGACAGTAGAAAACTTTCAAATAAATAAACAAGATGAGTAGAACTTAGAACTTATGTTGATTTTAAATGCTCTATTCACTTGAGTTTTTAATTTCCTTTCCTGTCCCTTCTGTCCTAATTATTAATTCAGATGGTAAGTGGTGTTGAAATGACACTTTTCTCAGGTACTTATCCATGAAGTGATGAGTTTACTCATACTGCCATATCAATTCCTACTATTATTTGCAAGATAAAGTCTCTGAAGTGGAGTTTTACACCATGTTTTGGATTAGGTGAGCTACCTGAGTCTCAGAAATGAAAGTCATTGCTCAAGAAAGCAAGCTACAGCCTGAAAATCAGCTCTCTCAAGAAGTTTGTGTCATGCCATATCATTATGAATTCTGTATTTCATTTACTCAAGCTCAAGCTTCTGCTGTTACACCTCCCATACTTGGTGCCTCAAACTGCTTCAGCCATGGAGTGAATTGAATCCCTTAGGGGTCTTATTTACACTCTTCTTTAAGAAAGAGTTTTCTATTTCATAAGATCTTATTGTGCTCCCAGGTAACAGTGGAGAGCTTGACCCCTTTCTTCAGATTTTTGCATTCTATAATATAACAGGGGCAAACCAAGACCCTACCCTCCACAGACCATGTTCCCCTCAAAAAAGGGGGCTTGTTCTTTTGCAAGCAATCCTTTCTTTCCCTCTCATTTTAAGGTCTCCAAACAAAAACTACATTCACAGGTTGCTGTATAAAAAAATCCATTTAAATATAAGAAAACTTTTTGTTTACTGTGAAAGCAGTAGAATATTCAGGTCAAGCTGGCCCAAGACCTTGAGGCGTCTCTGTCCTAGGTGATATTCAAAACACAACTGGACATGGCCCTAAGAAACCTACTCTAGATGATCCTGCTTTGAGCAGGGACTGGAGTAGATGATCTCCAAAGGGGCTTGCTTACTTCAGTTGTTCTGTGACCACTGTAAGTGGTGAGTGATGTCTCTCTGTTCTGATTTCAGTGAATGAGTTTTTAGTTATATTTCTTATCCCTATCCAGTTGCAGAGGGGACTGATAGAGCATCTTTGGTGGGCACCTGGCATCCAGTCAGGGTCAACGCACCAGAGTATATTCTAAGGACTGTGCTCTTGAAGCACTTTTGTACATCAAAAAAAACCCTGAACAACTAGAGTCCATACTCACACAAGAATAAGGTACTATCCAAAGTATATCACTACTTTCATGTAATTTTTCTTCCTCAGAAATTTTTGGGACCACTATTATTAGCAATGCATAATTAAAAAGAATTCTCATAGGAATAGCTGCAGGCATCAAACAAAAAGCCTGTGATGCTTCTTATAAGGTGTACTCCTTCATCTGTTCTTGCTTCAATCTTAGCCGCACACACATCCTTGCTGTGAAGGTAAGACATCATTTTAGAAAGTCCATTCGAATGTCTCCAACAGGGGAAATAAGCATTAGCAGTCCAGTTTGAAAGCCATATCTAAAACTGTCCATGTGCTTGTATAAGAAAAAATAATGAAAGAAAATATTGCTCCATGTTTTCATGTGCAATCTATATGCTTTAACAGACTTAAATTTGGGTTATCTTTGGTGTAAGTAAAAGTTGAAAGGTGGGGAGGACTTGGGAGTTTTTCTGTATGTACAGTCCATCAGGGAGCATAACTCCTTCTGGCTTTAAAGAATGCAGATGAGAAAGTTGATCTTAACATTTTCCACCACTATCACCTCAGCTGTTCTACCCATCTTCTTCTTGAGCAATATAAATGGTATAAATTCATTATTCTCTGTGCATACATCATTTGACTACTTACCAGTAAACTTGACCCCTATAATTCTAACATATTATTATCATTATGTGCACATTTATGGTTATAGAGTCATGTACACACCACATCTCTTAGTACATAACTGAGGGGGGAGAATTTGCATATAGGTTTTTTTTACGCTATTGGATGTTTTACTACCATTTGAGGATCTGGTCCTTTTTGTAGAGTGCTTTCTAAGTGAAGGATTGAAATCTTACATGGGTTAGTTGTTGAGAGGCATCTACATGGATAGGACATCACTTCTTCCCCATTTTCATAACACTGAAGTAATTATCAAAAGGAATTCTTCAGGACAAGGAAATACCAGAGTTAAAACTTTATCATATGTCCAACATATTATCTCTCTCATACATAACTTCAGTGCAATTTAAGAAGCCTTGTTGTATGATGAAAGTTGCTAGAACATATAGTATCAAATACTAATTCCTTATGTTAAGTCATGCTGTTTGTTGATATTTTTGGAATTGATAGTTAGAAAGAAATTAAAAGTGTCAAAACAAGAGAGCATTCTACTAAAAGGAAAAATTAAGAATTTTTATGTAATTTGTTTTTGAAAACCAAACCGCAATAATTAATATCTTTCTAAGGTCTGACTATCTTTCTCCTAGTTTGATCCAAAGTCCACAAACTCACCAAGTTTTCAATTGAAATTTTACTGTGCCTTTCTATGGTATTTTGATAGTAGGAGGGACCTGAGCAATCTAGAAGAAAAATTAAAGAAAGAATGAAAATAAAGATTTATCTAAGGAAACAGGCAAGATATTTTTGACGGAAAAAGTCCTGACATACCCTCAAAATTTTAGATTTGAGTGAAAAAGTAGATTTGTAATTAAAAAGATAAATATATTTTTTATGTCAGAAAACTACAAGAAATACATGAAATACATAATTCTGCAAACTGTACCTGCCAATTAAAGATAACAGCAACATATTCTATTGCAGTAACATTTCACAGCAAATGAAATTCAAAGCTGAATAATTCTATGTAACCTTCTTAGCTAACTGCCTTTTAACCATAGAAAATCACTTTTTTTTTTCTAACAGGGGAGCCAATACTTTGAAAGAAGGCAAACAAATTAGAAGCAACTCTGGAGGCTACACAGAAAAATGTTTAAAGAACAGCTGCAGTTCAGTATCCACTTGGATTAAGCAGCAGTCATTGTAAATTAGGTTAAATGTCAATGAAAATTACAAAGTGGTATAAGCTTCATCATGGTTTCTGTGTTTAATGTTTTAAACAGCAGTTCATTTAAAGCATCATAACAGTGTATCTATGCATATTTCATTATAGAAGGAATGCAAAACATAGAACTGCCAAAAGCCTTAGTTGTGACCCCATGCAAAGTTGTTCCAGCGCTCCGTGGAAACATTGGCATTGCAATATGAATACCCAAGAAGGAGGTCAGTTAGGGGTCCCTACATCCCCACTGGTTATATTGTTGAAGAAATGAAAAGCAACACTAAAGAGAAGAAATACTTGCGTGTAGTTAGCACTTTCAAAAACTTTCCATTCCTACAAAGCACTTTGCATGATTTGAATTGTCATCAACAGTCTGCCATTTAAGGAATTTAAATATGATATTTAAATATGATTTAAGGAATTTAAGTATGATATCAAAGCAATTTTTTTCAGATGATTCCTGTTAAATACACACTATTAGCCAGAACAGCTAGTAGATTCAGGCATAGCACTGTTCTTTGTGGGTGAGTAGATGTTTTTCTCAATATCAACAAAGTCTATTCCAGAAAAATATATTCCTGTGCTGGAAATAAATTCTCCCTCTCTGACCTCTTGTTACCTGCTCTCTCATTAAATCACTCCTTCTCTCTGTAGCTTACCAGCTCCCACATTTACCTCTCATTGTGCCATAGCTGATTGACAAAAACGCTTAAATTGCTTCATGTCAACCCTAGTCCTGCTTCTACACCCCTCAGTCAGCTCAGTAAATCGGTCAGTCCTGCCCTCATCTTCCAGAATCACCTCAGTTCAGTTTCATACAAAATACTTATCCCTCAGTTCCCACTTTTCCCTGCAGCCTCTTCATAGAACATAAAGAATTTCTTTTTACGTAATAAATCCAGAGAACAAACAAATAAATCACTTCACGCCATCAAATAATTTTCACCCTTTCTACCTAAGTAAGCAATTCACAGCCCAGAAGTTTTCTTCCCTCTATTTCTAGGGTCTAACTACCTTTGGATCCACAGTGCTTGACAAAGATAGCAGGTAGAGCTTTCCCAGCTGGAGTATGAATTGGTTTTATAGGAAATACCTACTGAGTTTTTACTCTTTGAAACATATAGATTTAAGACCTCCATTATCATCTGTTCTAAGATAGTCATATCCTGGTTTTGACCAGTCAGATATATGCACTGAAGGGAGGGAATAATGAAGTTATGACTGTGCATTTCACACTGTCTTAATAAAGTCTAAAGCTTCAAAATTATTTGACCAGAACAATTCTTGTTATTACGACTGTTTTAATCCCAGCTCAACAGAAAATATTTCTAAGAGAATTTCACTTTGCAGTTATTTAATCATCCAAAACAGAGCTTTTCTAGGGACCTTGATGCACTGTTGTTGAAATATATTATGATATTGATCCTGGTCCGGGCAGGAAAATGCACAGTGGGAAGGGAGGCTGCGAACCAGGTGTTGTGGATTCCCCTCACATCCGCTGCCTGTCTTTTCAATCTCTATACAAATGCATTCATCCATGAGAGCAGTAGCAAGCCTTCCTCAAAAAGGAATGTAGCAATTTTTTTTTCATATTCCTGGCTGGTAAGTAGAGAGTATAAATAAGGAAGGTTGCCTGCAGCCTTAAAATGTAGGAAGAAGCTGAGGTTAAGATAACTTTAGAGATTATCTATAAGCTCAATATTTACAGTACTACAAGGAAGTATTTTATCTGGCTCATGTGTAGTTCAATTGTGCAGCTTGTGTGACCAGACAAATTCTGGATCTTCCAAGGCAGGCATATATGTATGCATATATAATAAGCAATGGCTATTTGCAGGTAGCCTGAGATCTTACAATGGAGGCTTCCTTCCACTTATGATTAGTGAATTTGTTTTGCTGTTTTTCACACGTTTCATATGTGGAGAAGGAAAATAGAAAAAGCTATTTTTCTATTATGAGGAATCAGCAAGATTAACTGTTTTGGAAACAGATAAATACAGCCTCTTAGAAGCGATACAGGAGCACGTGTTGATTGTTGCACATGTATTCAGAATCAAAAGTGGTTGCTGAGGACTTTATATAAAAGATGCTTTTTTTAGGTCTGAAAATTCTGATTTTTATATGCAGGTTCAAGATTGGTCCTTTATTTGTTTCTCATAGAACTTTCAATTTCTTTTTCATAAATAAATAAAAAAAAATTAAAAATCATATAATATGTAAATAATTACAAAATAACTCCTAAAAATATCTTTCCAGATTTTCAGTCGTAAATACTCTACAGAAGAAACAGATATATCAATTTTATAAATAATAGAACTCTTTGGTTCCAAACTTACACAATGTGATCTTTATATTAGTCTTGTTGAAATTGCAGAAAATACTATCACTGACTTCAACTACAAAACAACTGAATACTGAAAACATCAAATATATGCTCTGAAAACAGAGAAGAGTGAAGAAACACAAAACCACTGAAATTCATATTTTTTAAAATTCAATTGGCAGAGAGAAGCAGACAAAATATATGTAAAACATATTGAAGAAGGAAAAGAGAAACCATTCATAACTTTAAATCAAAGCTCAGTTGTTTTAGCTACTAAAGACATGGAAATGCTGAATTCTAAAGTTCATAAAATTTCTTTGACTCTAATTTTTCTTTTGACATGTGCTGATTTGTCAGTTATTACTCAGTTGCAAAGTCTAAAGTTTTCTCTTCCCAGGAAATTCCTATCTTTTTCCGTATATCAGGAAAGCATATCTCTAATAAATTTCTGCCATGTTGACATCTTTTAAATGGATGCACCAAAGATGTCCTATACAATCCAATACTAACTCAAACCCTAGAAGAGTAATAGTTTATTCTACACTCATCCAAAGTCTTTTAATTATTTTTGTCTGTATAATATAATGTAATTAAGATTTATAAAATGTAAATGATGTAACTGATACCTGAAATGCATTGCCTTTAATTTCTGTATCCAAATCGTGTTTTGCTAAGTAGGATTTTAGTATCTTTATAAATCAAATTAATTGCTGAAACTAAGATTTTTATTATCACTACCTTTTAAATATAAAAGGTTTCACTGATTTTCTTTTCAGTTTAATGAATTTAATTTGAAGGTCTAAGTGAAATTTAAGCATTATAGGGATTCTACTATTCCCTTTAGAAAAAGGAGAAATGCCTCTGAAAATTGGAAAAGGTATTAAAAGAATATTGCGCTACATGGTGTTGAATGCTAGGTTGTTCTGAATCAAACCATATCATGTGAACCACCCCACTAGTTCTCTGTCACTATCTTCTACTGCAGTCATCCGCAATCCAAGAATCATTTTTGAAAAAAAGATGAGATTTGTCTTTCCTATTTTTACACACTTACAAGTCAAATATTGGAATGCGTCACTCCAAGATTAATAAAGAAGGAAAAAGGGTAAAAGGTAAAAAAAATATACATATGTTACAGACAGGTTCATCTGACCTATTTTAGACCTCTAAATGTTTCTCCCTACAAGTTACATGCTGTTAGTAAGCATGCCAGAGACGGGTAGAGGGGTCAGGAAATTAAAGACTGCAGCTAGGAATATAAAATCATGCTAGTGCTATTTGTGGATCTCTGAGCCACAAAGCTGGTGAAGTTTCAAATACTTCCAAATCTGGGGGAAGTTTCAATGTCCAGGGAAAGGTGTATCCCTGAATTGAATGGAAGCAGCACCTTCAGCATGATAGTTCAAGTGAGCAACTGCGGTCAAAACCACAGAAGACACGGGAAGGGTCTGAGCTTGTTGGTAAGCAGAGGTACCACGAGCTATAACACTTTGTTCCCAACCTTATCCAGGTCCATCCCACTTTGCTCTCCTTGCTGGTTTAAAACATCAAATGTAGTACAGGACCACTGAAAAAAACTATTATAAATAATCCTACTCTTCAGCTTCCTAGAGTTATTTTGGGATGCTTATACTTCTGACACAATTATGGTTATAACTGAGAACTACAGTAATTCAGTCTTTATTCCACAGGTAAATGCATGCTGCATTGTATATCTCCCTTAAATACTGGGAAGACTGCTGGGGAGAGAGCCCATCACTTTATTAAGATCTGGAGTAATTTGCATGAAAGAAGGACATTTTAGGCTTAAATTTTTAAATGTATCTGTAAAATAAAAACTGTGAGCTCAGCATCTTCCGTACTTTCTAAGGTTAGAAAGACTTGATTTTCCAAAAATTATATAAAGAAACTTGCATGACTTAGAACAGTTTTGAGGGTATGATCAGTTTGATGTGCTTCTTACAACCTTGAGCTTTGAAGTTGCTGGTTGCACACTTTGTAACATTTGTTAGTGTTGCACACCTTGTAATATTACAATTGTGTTTGCTTGGTTTCCACTAAACTTCTTCATGAAATAAATGACAGGGAAAGCTAATTTTCTATTTTTCAGAATCCTCCATCCAGAAAAGCAGACCATTATCAACTTTACTTGTTTTCTTTTAAAGAAATTTTTCAAAGCAAAAAAAAAAAATTATTAGCCTTTGCAAAATCTGTAAATTACATAGTTTAAAAATACAATCCAAATGTTTTACTTTTTAAATCCTTGTTTAGCACTACCTCATGGATAACATGGAATGGAAGCAATGAAACAGGAAAAGAACAATATGTCAAGTTATTTGAATCTAACAGGGCCCTGAAACTCAAGCCAGCTATTGTCTATTTTCAGGTTTAGAAGCCTTCTTTTCAGTAGCTGTTGAAATACCAGCTATAAGTGTCTTGTTATTTTTCTCAGTAAGGTCAAACATCAACTACATGCTCAAATTTACTTGTAAAAATAAATCATCTATTCTGGGAAAGTCTATCCATATAATTTTTACATTGCCACTATATCGTGTATTGACCATTATTATTAATTTAGCAGGTTTTTCATTGTCTGAATTGGCTTTTTGTCCATCTCACAGCTCTGCAAGAGATTTTGTGATTTGACACAGTTCTCAAACTGGTAAATCTCAGTAATATTCTTCTGAGTAAATATGTCCATCAGATTAGACCCGGTCATTAACAGTCAGTATGTCTGGCAGCCTGCAAACTAGTTTCATAGGAGTAATCACTGTTTCTAATTTGTGTTTGGTAGACTTTCCAGACTGTAAATTTAACTTCTCAGATTCAAATCCTTCCCTAATCTTTGTGACTCTCTCTCTCATAGACATGGATAAACTGTTTCCATGTCTGCTATCTCTTAAGATAGCTAGTTGAAACCAGTCCCTTTCCAAGCACAAAATGTCCCTTATTCTTTTACATGTTTCTCTCAACAGTTAATTTAATACTGTAGATTTCAATGAGCATGAGAATACTTTGGAAAAATGCCTTCACTTCTGTGATCTTATTTTTGGTAAACCACTTTCATAAGCCCAAGATCAATTTTTCAGCAATGGTGGTCTCCTCTGGGTTTCTGTGACTTCAAGCTCACCTATAAACAAATGAAATTAAGTCATCCTTCCCTCACACTCCGTATTATTTTCTGACCTTCTTCCCCCATCTCAGTCTGGCTAGAGAAGATGTATGTATCTACTAACACCTTAAAAAATAGGCACTCTATATTTCTGAGTGCCAGACCTATGACAATCTAGGACCCTAAAATTTACACTGCATTTTAAAATTTTGGCCCAAATATTACAGGCATAAAGAGCTAAAAGCATCAGAATAGCCAACCCATATTGTAAGCATTGCCAGAATTATTTCTTGCTCTGCAGCATCACAATTGGACTGTGAAAAGAAAGTCGGAGGCTAAGTCGTAGATTTCACAGAGCCAGGATCACAGGAGTGAAGATGGATTGAGGTAAAGAAACACCATAGGAAAGGTTTAGCTTAGCTTCTTCACAGTGCAGAAGCGTGTTTTACCATGTGGTGCTTTGTCTGATGCAGGGTGCAGTCAGACAAGACAGACTGAACTAGTCTAATAGCTTGCTGCTTCTGAAAGACCACTCCTCTGATCCAACTCTGGTGCCCATGCTGCCCCTCAGTGTGCAAATTCCATTCCCTAATCCAGTAGAAAAGGAAACAAAGAGAATTCTGTTGTATTGGTGAGTTGCATTTTCTCACAGAAGAAAATATGAACAAGACTACCCAGGTACTCCCAAGAGAGTGAGTACATAGATGGATTAGGGATGGATGGGGGAGGTGGGGAAAGAAGTCTTTCCCTTCTTTTTATCTGAGAACTCTTATGTTCATCAGTCTCTTTTACTCCCTTTCAAAGGATGCTGACACAGTACATTTGTACTATTTTGCTGAGAGCACTTATGAAACACCCAGAAACTCTGGAGGGAATGATGGCATAAGTTAGATGAGACATAGTGATTATCTTAACTCCTAAATTACCTTTACGGAAATCATGGGAGTTAGCACCCAGTTAAAATAACACAATGGTGTTATTTCAAAATGGTGTCAGTCCAAAAGTTGGAAAAAAAAAAAAAGGTGTTTTTTTTTTTTATTTATTACAAGTTTCATCTCAGTAAAAATGGAAATTTTTACCTCCTTGGCAAGTTTGCCTGTTTTTTATACAAAAAATAGAGGTTCGGGACTATCAAGAACAGAGAAATGTTTCCCATTTTGTAACAAGCTTTTCCATACTCTGAATAGTACCTGATGGCTACAGCTGCCTCTGGAGTACATGGAGCTTACCCCCAGCACTGAAAAGACAACATGTGGTCACCAGCACTATCCCAGGGAAACCAAACATTTCTGGACTCCAGGGAGTCATACAGCAGAGCTGATAACAGACAAGTGCACTATATTTGAAGCAGTGGTGACTCAGCCTGATGAAATGTGTATTCTGATTCATCTCATCCAAAAGCAAACAACTAAATTAGGTCACATGAATGGCCCTTAAAGTGCCTTTTTCTCTCCAGTACTATAAGAGAGCAAAGGTTGCCTCGTTTAGATGCATTCTAAACATTTAATATGTAGAAATCTAGAGGTAGCTGAAATTACTCCCACCTTGGGCAGTTGATGAAAGAACTACGGTAAAAAATTGATCATATAGAAGTTGATTTGGTTTCCTTTATTCACAGAACCGAAGAAATGGTCAGATGTGTTGTATAAAGGAGAATACTGCTTCCCATTTCTCTACATAAAGCAGTTTTTCTAACAAATCAATGTCAAAAAGACCAAGCATTGTTCTATAACTTCTTCAGGTGGCTTTGCGACAGAGTCCAGAAGCTAAGAAAGCAATGGGAGCTCTGTCTAATAAACCAGAAGGGAAAAAAACCTCTAGAACCAACATAATGTTTCATGTGATTTTGGGGGGTTTTCTGAGTTCTTTACAACTTCCAGAGACATTAACATTTGTGGTGGTTTGGGCTAGGCCTTCCTTGGTGACCAGTTTGTAACCAAGGAAGGGTCCAGATTTACCCAGTATTCCCTACGATTTTTACGTAAGCCAGACTATAAGAAGAGAGGAGGAGAGGCCTTCGCTCTCTTTCCTTCCGGCGGCTTGGAGGTGCAGGTTCCCTGCTGTTGAGTCTGCCGTGTTGGGGAGCGAGGCCCGGCTAGGCCTTGCCGACCTTGGGAGACAGAGGTTGCCGGCGATCGTTCCGGAGCGACTCTCGGTTGTCCCAGGAGAGTAGTGAGATATCTTCTTTGCTAACTCTTTTGTTCTTTAGTTACTAGATCTCGGGCTACTGATTGGGATATATATATATATATATATTTTATTTTAGTTTTGTTCCTTTTCCCCTTCCCCTTTCCCTTTCCCTTGTGAAATTGTATATAAGTGTAAATATATTTATATATATCAGTTTGGTTGTCCTCTCTCTCGTTTTCGGGTTTTTCTTAGTTTTTTCTCCCTCTTCTCCCTGAGGTTTTTTTTTTGTTGGGGGGGGGGACTTCTGGTGGTAAGGTTTGGAGACTTGGCAGGGAGCCAGCTTCAAACCATATCAACATTATATTCATTTTCCCATGTGGAATTCTACATTCAGGTTAATTTAAAACCTATGAATTTCGTCAAGGTAATGGGTCCCTAATGTATTGTACAAATGCATATTATATATTTTTTTAAGAAACAATTAAGAAAATAAAAGAAAATCAAGGAAAATATCTGTGATTATATTAGTTAAGTAAGAACTTATCTAGATTTAAAATCACTTTTTTTCCTATATTTTAATGGTTAGGAGACTGCAGAGAATAAAAAAAAAAGTTATGAAAAGAGAAAAATACCTAAATATCTGGTCTATAAATACATTGTTTCAGTACAATCTCTTGAGTTGTTTTCATATTTAATTCAGCTACTGTCATGACAATTTCTCCTGCTCTGCTTACATTTTTCTAATTTAAAATACTGTTAAGAAAAAACTTGAATAAGAGAATACCATCTGAGAAGGAATTGGTTGTCGTGCCCTTTAGAATCAGAGGAGGTAATTAGACGTGAGGAGAGTATCTTACCTCCATGCACATCAGATGCCACAAAGAGGAGTAGGTAACTGAGACAGATTCCTGCATAGCACAGATCCTTACCTCTCCATTCAGAGATTCAAACTCAGAAATTCAAACCAGTGTTAGAGAACAATCACGACCTCTCTGCCACACATCTGAAAAATGTCTTTGGTTGTGAAGAAAAGAAAGCAGAGAGAGACTTGCGATTCTAAACTACCTTATTTCAGTTTCAAAATAATTTGACAAGCGGTACCTGCCACTCTGCACTTGGTTCCCATGGTACACCCCATAATAGTAGATCATTTTTGTAGCTCAGCAGCAGCAAAATATTCAGTCAATTCGGTACTGAAAGGGCACTTCTTAGAACGTTCTCATTTGCCATCTCATTGAAGGTCACAGCTTCCCTACTGTCAATATAAACTATTGGCAGACCCATAAAGAAAACTACAACATTGATTCAAATTCAAGTTGTAGTTTGAGGATTAGTTTCACTTTTCACTTATGAGTTTTCTTAGGAAGAAAGTAATACAAGACCAATGGCGTTGAACTCACACCCTGTTAAATATGTCAAAAGCAAACAAGAAAAAAACATACAGCTAAACCCAAAATGTAGTGGGTTTATTTTAACATGAAATTTTTAATAAAGCCTGCAAAATAAGATTTGGGTCATGTTGATAGAATTCTATTCCCAACACTCAATAAAATCACTGAGACAAAATGATGAAGATAGCATGAACCATGTTGGCACATGGTGAAAATCCTGGGCGAATCATTACTGAAGGGGCTGGCCACTTTCCATCCCTTCTTCTCACTGGCATACATTTTAAATTCAATGAACAGAGAAGATAAAACTAAGACCTGGCTGAGGAACTCTTTAGGATGTTCATGTCTTGTTGTCAACTAGTGTTTTGCAGTAAATGGTGAATAGGCCAATTTCACTTTAAAAGAATAAAACACCAAGGTCTGCCCTAAAATCTTTTCCTAAGAACCAGAATTGTAGCTTTTCCATCCATTGTTGATAGTAATTTTGGCAGCCTGAGAGTAATCATAAACAGTGTTGAAGAAAATACCCAGAAAAATGACACTAGCTCAGAAAATGGTAAATTTCATTTTTCTTTTACAGAAAAAAGGACTTAGGTGGTATACTATAAGTGGCAAAGGTTAATGATATTGAGAACTTGTGGCAAAGTAAACTGTTCTTGTTTAAAATTGTAGACTGAGGTATCATCATTTTGAAAGGGAAAATTAATATAATGTTTGACTATCAAAAAAAACAGGGAGGAATGGAGACATGAATAAACAGCAGGAGACCAAAAGCTAATTCAAGGGCAGAGGAAGAAGAACACAAAGAATGATCTGTATTTATGTTGTGTCTCTGAGCAACAGCACTCAGAAAAAGCAGGTCAGCTCACCAGGTGGTAGACTGTGCAACTGTTTGATGCTGAGCCCTCCTGAGGATGTTCTTTCTGTGTAACACACATGTTTAAAGAACAATTTAAGCTGCTAAAGCATCACAGAAAATTTTTATCTTTAAAAGGAGGGCAAACTTTTTGGGATGTTTTCTCAAAAATCCAACCCCTGTTACATTACAAACACCATATTCCACTGAACTTCACTGTTTTTTCACTGAAAACATGAAAAACTTCCCTCAGCACTTCACTCTCACCTCAAATCTTTTCAAACACCAGATACAAAACCAGTTTCTGAGCATCTGAAGGCTCTGCTGATGTTTTTCCTCCATCACTTAATTTTCTGCCCTATCTACTAATCTTTCTACTTTGATATTGAGGTCTCTAATTCACACTCCTCCTATCTCAATACCATACTCTGGAAATTCTTTTGAGAATGCTCAATACCACCACACAATTCTTTCAGCCATTTCTCCTCAAAATCGACCGTATACTCTCCGTGTACTCTTCGAGGTAGGTTGCATCATTTCTAAACTGGAATAACAAATTCTACCATCTTACCACTCAAATCTATTTACTCATAAAAGGATATTAGTACTTTCATTCCTATGGTGAAAACAAACAAACAAAAAGCCAACAAGTCAGACACAGAGAGGGTTTTTTTCTTGATAGAACAAAAACTAAAGTATGGAACCACATAGGTATATTTCTAGTCTGAATTTTTATCAGTTTTAATCTCTTTTTATGTACTTTGGCTAAGCCAACAAAATTGGTTTGAGCATGGGAACAGAATGTGAACAGTTTTATGCACTAACTTTATTTAAATATTATAGGTATGATACATAGACATATTTTTCCTAAAGTACCATTTACCTCAATGGTAAATGGTAGGTGTATCTAGCCACCAAAATCCATGACTCTAACTACTGATCAAATACAAAGAATTGGCCTACCTTTTTCATCTGTGTTTAAATAATCCTAGATGACCTCCAGTTTTACTGCAAATTAAATATTTGTATGTGCAGTCATTTACATTCACACAAAATAATGGAGAACTGGAATAAAATTCCTATGACACTCTTATAGAATATCGTGCTATCCTGTTATGCTATGCTGTAATCTAATAAATATAATAAACATAATATAATCAATGTCCTACAATTGTTTTCTTGAAAACCAGAGTATTTTACCCACATTTTCTTTCCAGCTTAAACTTATTCCTGGACAGTTTGTTCCCACTTATTCCTGAGCCAACACTATTCTTTAGCTTAAACACTTCCTTCCTGTCTCTGGCTTTATCATCCTGATATATTTAAAGACAGCAATCTTATCCCTTCTCTGCTTTTGTTCTGCTAAAATTCTAAGCTCTTCCAGCATCCTTTCATGAAATAGACTCTTGCTTCCCCTGAGAATCATAACAACCTGTTTCTTGCATTTTTTCAAATTCATCTATCCTGACTATGAATGAGGAATTGAACACTATATTCCAGATCAGGTCTCATCCAAGCCTGCTACAGACACATTAATATTCTCACTCCCTTCACTGAAAATGTCTCGCTTGACAAATTCCAGTCTCTTACCGGCTTTTTTCACCATCGCTTTACAATAGTAGCACACAAATTATCATGCGATTGATGAATGCACTCAGATTCACTTCCTTCCCATGATATCCCATTGATAAACTCTAAGATTATTACAAGGGCTTTGTTTGACTTCATTTATTAGTCTTTAATAATTACAGTCCTTTTTACTTCCTAATTTTGTACTCTGTTCTATTTACATTATATCAATCCTAATGTCAACTATCTTTGAGTAACATCCCTTTACTACTCCATATAAAAAGTACCTGCCATTTTCAAATATTCAACACATTTCATTAGAATATTTCTACTTTTACAATGAAGTTTATTAATCACAACATCAAAGGACCTGCATCTTGAAAATGGCTCTTTAATACTTTCACTCTTAACACTTAGCTTAAGATTTCTCGGTTCAGCATTATCCATTTCTTTTCTTCCTGTTACCTGCACTCACTAAGCCTTTCATATTTATCTCAGTTTTTCCTAGCAAATCCGCACATGGAATCATTGTGTGCTTTATTAAAAACTGAGTTATGTAATGATCCAGATCGATTAGGTCTTTTAAGATCTTTCTGTTCCAAAATACAATTATCTTTTGAAAGAAAGATGTCACTTCAGTCTAGCCTAATCTACTTTCTGGAAACATGTTCCTTATTATCCCATTTTGTGGTTTTTCTTAGTTTTTTCTTCAAAGCTTCCAATTGTCCAGATCAGTCCAAGTTGCCTATTCCACAACCCTAACAGGTATTCACTTACTGTAAAACATCTTTCTTCTGCTCCCTTCAGCTCTACCTCTACCTGTATCTTTCTGGTTGTAGTGACGCCCCACCACTTCCACGACTTAAAGTGTTATTTATTTCATAATTATCCATCCCCAAGACAATTTTATCCTTTTTAATTTAGTGCCAATCTCAGTTACAATGATTTTCATTTCTACTCTCTTATTTCCCACGGCATTTAGGCAGCATCACTATTGTAATTAAAATTTTTAACCATCTCAATCTTTATATTGAGATTTATTAAGTTTGCTCTATTCCCTGCCTGTCTTTATGACATCACAGCCCTACTTCTACCTTCATTCTTTTCTTCTTTATTTGTTTTTTCTTCTGTAGAACATTATTACAGTTTTTAGCGTGTATATTTTGCTATTAAAAAATATGAGGAACAACTGCAACAGAACAAATTTGCAGCCAAAAGAACCTTGTCTTTCTACATGAATTTTCCAGTTCTTGCTGCTGATTCAAAGTGCCAGGGATAAATTGAGCACTCAGAGGTATTGCTCATAAATTAAACTCATGTTCTCTCTCAGATGTGGAGCATGATAGTATCACACACTTCTGTACTCGCTGAAAAGTGCAACACATACAGTATTCAAGGTGATTTTCACGTAAGAGTATTTCAGATCATATTGTTCCCCACTTCCTACCTATAAGAGTAGATACAATCTTTTCAGAAATAACTCCATCTCCAGGGATCATCCCCAGTGTAAGAGATGGCTGATGCTAGGCTTGCTTCTTGACTTCTTATGGAAGGTGTGACCAGGTACTGAACACCCCTAAGCACCACAAATAACTAGGAAATTCTTTGCACTGTTCAAATGGAGAACACTGTTCAAATATTGCAGTCCTCTGAAATAAGCTGTATTTACAGCAGTCTGCATAACTGCTGAGAGTGCCACTGTTTAAATATTTACGCCATTCTTCACTCACACCTCAGCAAACTTGCATACTAGAAATTAATGAAAAAAATAATAAAGGCTCCAGTTTTCCTGTTAGCCTCTAGAGCCACGTATATTAATAGCTGCTACAACCATTTACTTTTCTTTTAGTAAGATGTTGAATTATTTGGACATGCCATAAAGCTATCTAGCACTGTGTGACCTAATAGAAAAGCAAACCTTAAGAATTTAGTATTATACAACAGTAACCTAGAGAGATAAATACTCTGCTGAGAGGGAAATGTAAGCTGCAGAAAATTAATAATAACCATTTCTCTATGAAAAAAAGAGTGACCTACTCCTAGCTAAAATTTCTTTCTTTCTTTCTTGTCTAGCATTTCACAGTCTCCCTTATCTCCTTCCAGCATGGAGCTACACATTTCCACTTTCCCAGCTTGCATTCAGAGGCATTCAGCCCTTTAAATTTGGCATAGCCAAACAGACCCAAATGGGCTCTTATGGAAAAGATATGTTCTTTCAAGTCAATAGACAGAATGGCACCTTTCTTTTTCTCCTATTCTGTTATTCTACTGACCTTAAAGTTGACATCTATCATACCTGTAAGCAGGATCGTAAAACAACTATGGGATATGCATACATGTATAGGAAAAGATATGGCATAGGTATGTGGAAAACCACAGAAGGAGGAGAAGAAAATGAATAATTAGAAAATATATCACTGCATAATGCCTTTGCTGTACGAACAATTGGGTTTGGGATGTCACAATTTTATGAGTACAAGATAGGTCAGATCAAGATGTAAACTTTATGTGTTATGAACAACTCTTTTTTTTCAGCAGAAATATTTAAATCTGTATCAGACTTCACAGATAGACTTCTAGAAAATCACAGACATCATGTGCTGAACATGCACCAGAATAACTAAAAGCAAGATATTCCCAGAAAGATTGTCTGATACCATTTCCTCTAAAAAAAAAAAAAAAGTTTGAGAGTGCCAATCCATCTTTCTTCCTTTCTTGTTTCACCAGCTGATTATTTCCTTTCACTGTCTAACCTCTTCATCTTGGATCCATTGCATTACTGCTCTCATCCAAATGCCATGCAAAGCCAGTGGCAATACAACAAGAGGAAGCGGCAGAGGTCTTTTAATTTTTTGCTTTTCCTTCTCAGTACATCATCAGCCTGATACAGCCTGAAGTAACGAGACCAGCTGGGTTCCTCTCTTCCTTTTATTAGTGTCTCACTGGCTGGGGACTAGTCTCAGGAATCAGTCACTGGAGATGGTTTCCCATAACTGAGAAGTACAATGTCTTGAATGGAGTGTACTATGATCAGCTTGGGAAAATGTAGACACAGATACAAAAGAGATATGGAAGTGCCTGAAATGTTTTTTGTTGCAGTTTAACAGAGCTCTGATGGTAAAGTTGTCTTGTATGTGAGCACATCATTTAAACAGTCCCTAGGACCAGTAATCTTGAGCAGCAGTTCACCTGCAGCTTCAGTGGTGGTCCTGTGATCCAGATGATAGACAAAGATTAGTGAGAACTTAGTTTTTGCTCTTTCTTGGTGACAGGTTCTTTTGATATTATCTTAGGCAACTTACTTAAATTTTGTACTTCTTATGCCCCTTTCTACCAAAAGAGTACAGTTCTTTAGTTCATTGTCGTAGCATTGCGAAACTAAGATTTTCATTTTTAAGATCTACAGTCTTTGGGTGCTACTATGATCTCGATATATGAAGGATCTTAAAATATGACAATAGAAAAATGGATTTGTCAGTTAGAATGCAAAAAATGGAAAAGTTTCCGTGTCAATAGAAGTGCGCATGAAAACAGGAGCTGTGTCCACGTTCAGAAAGAACATTGGGCTACAATGTGAGGTTATGGAAGTCTATCTCAACCACTCCCTCTGTAAGATGTGGGAAAAGGATATATACATCTGGATACTTGACTAAAGAGATACTTTTGAAGAAATTTTAGAAAATCAAGGTGAAATATCTTCTTTACAGACAATAAGCAGAGTTTTATTCATGATTTAAAAAAGCAGGAACAAAACCTTCTGGGCTAAAATTGTGAGGTTGATACTCACTATCTCCATGAAGACACACACTTCTATAACTGCGTATTTTCAGGGTCAAAGCTGGCATTTGAAAGGTATACTAAAGATATAATAAAGTATTTCAAGTCTAAGTGAGAAGCATTTAACCTCTAAGAAACCTGAAGAATGCTTTGGAGGATCACGTGAAAGGTCAAAGCTATCTCATGTTTTGCCACACTTATTATGGATAAGCTAGTGAGTTAAAAGTAAATGTAATGTCCAGCTGCACTTTCTCTCATGTTAATATGGCCATTGATCCTGAAAATAATTGCACTAGGCCTCACAGAAATTGACATTTGGGTTAGTAGCACTACCTTGTCTTTCATTCTGAATGTCACAGTGTTTATAAATCAGCCTCTGTAAGTTCTTGCCTCACATGGAAATGTGGGGTAATGCAGTTATTTGAAAATGAACAAGAAATTGTGGAAAATCAGCCTCTTTATATGGGATGGTCCTAGCTCCAAGCTAGCAAGCAGAGATTTCTGGCACTACAAGAAGATTAATTAGTTCATCTGACATACAGTAGTGAGGATTTACTAATACACAGAGTTGAAAGACCCCAGATATTTTGGAAGCCATGTTGGAAGGTAAGACCCACAAGAGATCAGAGTACATATTTTCTCATTGAATGGCAGGTGTGTTCCAAATAAAACCATGCTTACAAAGGTATCCCTTGGAAAAAAAAAATTGTTTCAGACAGATGTTTTTACTGCCTTTTATAAAGCAAGCAGAACATGCAAATAGCTGTGAATGGATCCTCACTGTGTGATTTTGTTTTGAATTAACACCGCTTTTCTCTCTGTATTCCGCCAGCCACAGCAGGTGGGGAAACTGATTTCCTTTGTTTAGCTCAGAACTGAAAAAATGGACTTAATTGTTTTTTCTGGAAAATTTTGCTGCAGAGAAGACTTCATTGGTTAAGGATAAAATATCAAGAGAGAGGGCAGAATGCCACTGTGTAAGATCTATAAATACATGTTGGGTTTATATATATATCATAAACGCAATTAAACTTGGAAGTGCTGTGCTACTGTTATCTTCATGGAACAAATGTTACTAAAAATTTCTCTGCTGTTTCCCCTATCAGATGCCACAGCATCTATTTTTTCCAAGTACAAAACTGGCTTTAAAAGCTGTTACAATGATTTTACTTTTCTGCGAAAAGTCCTTAGCTATAACTACAGCTTGCAGTTGCTCCTATGAAAAATTAAATGAATCCTTTTATGGAGGATGGACAGACAAATTTTTCTTGATGTGAAAAGGTGTGAAAACACTGTTTTGGGCAATTTTAACACAATCTACATTGGATTTAACAGGTTACAGATAGTATCTGGTTTCCAATGATCTTCGGAGCTCCTCTGTGCCTGTACATCTCTGATTTCTGTTTTTGTTCTATGAGGAATCAGTTACCAATAACTTGTTTTTGAAATAGCCATCATGTTACATCATGTGACATTAGACACGAGCTACTGATCTACTATTAGGTTGATGTGTAAGGATGCATCCCAATCACCTCTGTGTATGATTTTCATTATCACAGTGGCAATAGTCTGAAAACTATGTTGACTCACTGAATTAAATAATCCCTAAGAATGCATCAGACATATACAAAAGCATTTTAAGTGCATACAGAATACACTGAGCCCTTAGTGCTACAAATTAATTGAACTGGATTGAATTATTGGAAATGGGGAATAAAGTCTTAACTCGCTAAACCTAAAATGGAGGAGCCAGGACCAAAGAATTAGAGCAATCAGTGGCAATAGTATGTAAATAGAGCATCAAAGATAGACTGCTGGAACAGTCCATAGAGCTTGGCATGCAAATACGTATAGTGACTTTTTCTATTCCAATCGAGAGAATTAAAAAGGCAAAGAAAAATAAAGCAAAATACAATACACAGCAAAAAATAGGCTGCTAAAGAGAAGGGAAGTGTGCTATGAGGACAAAAATTGTTTCTCTTGCAGAGCAGCATTTCTGACTTTGATACACTGCGTTTTCCCGAGGCTTTAACCTGTAGCAAGCAGAAGATATTTACACACTCTAATAAAATGCAATTCTTTGTGCAAATAATACTTTTTTTTTCACTCATAAATCCCACCTCTGAGGAATGTTACAGACTTCAGAGGACATTGGGCCTTTTTAGTTGCTTGTTTCCTGCTCTGCTAGATATTCCCTAAAAACCATGTATTTCTTGATCTGGGTAGGAATCAATTGTAGTGTCCATAACCTGGGATTTTCAAGGACTCTTAAACCATTCCTAATCCTGAATCCTTTGAACTGAGTAGTAAAATTATCTTTGCCGTTAGCAAAAACATAACTAAGAAAATATTATGTGGAAGTTTTCTTTTTTTTTCCTTTTGATTTTCAGATTTTTTTTCTCAGATTCTACCATTTTTGGCTTATAAACAGTTTCACTAATAATAACAGAGACACCTGGGTATAGACAACTAAAATAACACCCTCACTCATGAAAATACAGAAAAAACCAAATTTCCACATAATGAGAAGTTCCTCTTATTCGAGGTTGCTTTCTATGCAGTCAAATATCTATTTTTGTGATATTTCATAAAGAAAATCTTCTTCATGACTAATGCATGGCTTTCTGCTCCTACATGAGGTCCAGCTGTAGCATACATATAGCTAAAATTCTTGTCTGTAGTGGCTCTTCTAGTCACTTGAACTGAAAGATTGAATCTTCACTTTCAGAGGAACAATGTCAATTCTTAAAGGCAACATTTTTTCTGTTTCGCTTAAAATATAATACAAATTTCACAGTTATCCAAATCTCCCTCTTCAGAGGCAAGGCTTGCAGTAGAATTGGTGCAAACCGCTGAGGTGCAGTAACTGATCAAACCTCTGCTGCAGTGAACATTCGCACAGCTTAAGGAGAGCCTGAAAGCATCATCCCAAAAAAGACCAATAGGGCCATAATAGAAGTTTTAGACTAAGCAGGTAAAAGAATTGCAAGATCTATTTGTATTTCTGACACTCAAGGCAAATATATACCCCAAATTCTTCTAGCATGTCTTGTCTATGTTGCAATTATTATTATTCATAAAAGATCTTGGGTTTATCTCTTTGTTGCACTGGGATATTTTTGAAATCTTTTTTTTTCTTTGAGGAAAAGGAAATGTAGTTCCTGCCACTTCTGTCCCAGAACATGTCCTTTCTATTTTTTCAATTATTCTTTCATCAGCAGTGTCCTGAGACTTGATTCCACGTTGAAAGGGAGCTGAATTCTATCTATTCTGCTGGTGACGTTCTGCTCTATGCTTGTGTTTATTTAGCCTGGAGCACCAAGATCAGTACCTTCACCTATGTGATATTGTACATGGCAGATGACCACTTTTGTGATGAACTAAGGAAACAAGAAGTTTCTGGGCAGACAACTGCAGGATTTGTCTGAACTGCTTTGATCACTTTGTAGTTGTTTAGTTTCTTTGAGCTAAAGTTTACCATTACTTGGCTCATTTGACAATTCCTTCTAGAAATAAATTTAGTAATGTCATACTATAAAATGATAGTTTATCTGGGCCCTGAGAACCAGCATATGCCTTTCAGTGACCTTTCTATTATAAAACATACTGTGTTGGTAAAGTGAGGTTTCATTGGGCTCATCCAAACACTGCATTTTCTACATGTGACTGCATATGAAATTTGACTCTACAGCAGTCTGTCTGAGGACTACTGTATGAGAAGTTAGTGATCTACATAATGGCTAATCCAGACGTACGCTTCTGTATCATGGATACCACATGACTGGTACTTAATCAAGGCATAGCTAATCAACAGTATAATTAATCAATGAATACACAGTCTGCAAAATTATTCAATATACATGGAGTGAGTGTGTACTTAATCAAAAGTATGCAAATAATACTGCTTTACTCACTTGAAATATTAGATGCACCTCTTCAAGAACTGTAGCTTTATTAATGAGATAAGAATATTATACTGTGTTGTCCAATGGACTCTCTAAAGCTAAGTCAGCATCACAGGTTTCATTGTTCCCAGTGGCTGATGAAGATGTACTGTGAGCAAGACTCTTATAAGAACACCAGCCAATGTAAGCATGGCAAACCTTACCATGGATAGGATCTGTGAAGCATGCCATGCCCTGATCAGAGGGCCATACAATGATGTATCAGAAAGGTATGTGATATTTTATAACTTTACATTACCTTTTCTAGGCTTTTACTAAACAGTTGTCTGTCCTGCAAGTATATATACTTTTCTTACTGGAATTCAGATAAACCAGTATCACCTGGTACAAACCAATTATTTTTACTGTGAAAGTTAACTGCATGAAAAAAATGGTATTTTGCCTTTCGGTATTAATGTCTGAGACACGTATAATTAACAAATAAAAATTGTTAAGCATACGAAATAGCTATTTGCTCTGTGATCTTTCATGTTGAGTAGTCTAAAATATGACAGCTACCATTTTCTGACTAATTACAGTGACAATTTCCTGAGTAAGTTTTCTGAGTCCTTTTTTGATGAAATACACTTTCTTTTAATATCTAGCATACTCCATCAGCCAGAAATTCCTTTTCCTTCCATTCTTAAAAAATTCAATATATACTTTTGTCATTTGAATCAATTCACTTCCTTTCTTTTAGCTGGAGTTCCTCATGGCTTAGTACCAGGTCTAGTCTTGTTCAATTTATTCACCAATGGCCTGAATGCAGTGACAGAGTGCACTTCAGCAATTCTGCTGATGATACAGAAGGGGAAATAGTGGCTGATACCCCAGAGTGCTGTACTGCCATTAAGCAAGACCTACACAGGTTGGAGAGTTGGCCAGAAGTAAACCTATTTCAGTTCAACAAACATAAATGCAGAGTTCTGCACCTGGGGAGGAATAACCCCATGCACCAGTAACAGGCAGGGGGCTGACCAGCTGGAAAGCAACTCTGCGGAGAAGGACTTGGGGGTCCTAGTGGAGAGCAAGTTGTCCATGAGCCAGCAGTGTGCTCTTGTGGCCAAGAAGGCCAATGGAATCCTGCAGTGCATTATGAAGAACATTGACGGCAGGTCAAGGGAAGTGATCCTGCCCCTCAGCCCTACTGAGGATGCATCTGGAGAGCTGTGTCCAGTTCTGGGCTTGTCAGTACAAAAGAGATGGAACTCCTGGAGTGGGTCCAGTGGAGGGCAGCAAATATGATTAAGCGACTGGAGTATCTCTCTTACAAGGATAGACTGAGAAAGTTGAGCCTGTTCAGCCTCAAGAGATGACTGAGAGGGAAGTTAAAAATGTGTGTGTCTGAAGGGAGGGTGTCTAGAGGGTGCATCAGGCTCTTCTCAGTGGTCCCAAACAATAAGACAAGATACAATAGGCAGAAACTGATGCACAGGAAGTTCCACCTGAACATGAGGGAGAACTTCTTTACAGGGTGGGTGACCACATGCTGGAACAGGTTGCCCAGAGAGGTTGCGTAGTCTTCCTTGCTGGAGACATTCAAAAACCATCTGAATGTAATCCTGTGCCATGTGCTCTAGGATGACCCTACTTGAGCAGGAGGTTGGACCAGATGACCCCACTGTGGTCCCTTCCAACCTGACCCATTCTGTCATTCTGTGATTCTTGAACTCAAATGTCTAATACCTGTATTGATCAGGAGAGCCACCAGGTCCTGGACTGTTACTAGCAATGGATCCTTCACTCTCTGTCAGCATTTTTCTGTCCAAGCTCAAGACAAAATGAAATTGTAAAGGCTGAAGATAACCTAGCAAGGCAAATATTGCTTGCAAAACAAAACAGAACATATAATTTTATAAGAACATGTACAACTATTTTTTAAGTCTTCTCTCATCAAAAATGATATTATTTAAAGAAACAGACACTCCCTGTAATACACAGTTCAGAGGACAGGATAGACGTATTTTCTGGTCCCTGCACCTGCAAAAGGAAATGCATATTTCAATGTCCATTAGTACTTTTATGCAGACTTTCCATATCCTTTAAGTGGAAACCCACCACCACCACCACCACCAAAAAACCCTGGTATACAATAATATCCTGATTTTATTTATAGTAAACTTCACTAGCCTCAGTCAAAGAACTTAAATGTAAAGCATAACAGAAAATATTTTCAAAGACTAGGATTTTTTTTCCTGCAGAGAGTATTTAGAAGAAGTGAGAGAGAGCTAACAGTGACAAAATTTGTCCTCATTTGAGAATTTTTCCCCTCAGAAATCTCTGATCTTTATTTCTGTCTGACTGGCTGACTGTTCTGCACTCTAAAATATCATTTTCTATGATCACCTTTCAAAAGCCAGTAAATTTGTATCAAATTTTAGGACTAAATATATCTCTCACAATGCATTAAACTACATTTTCTCTCCCTCTTGGAGTGATTTTTTACATTGTGCCTGCAATTTAGCAAACATAGACTGGGTGTGCCAGTATACACCTCTAAGTACTGTTGCCTTGATCAGAAAGCTATAAAGTGTTCCATCTAAAAGCTTCTATCAGAAAGAAAAGCATGAATTTTTTCACCTTCAAAAACTCTACCTTTCTTCATAGGTAGCGATGCATTACTCTTGGTGGTAGTCAGAGAGAGATTTTTTGCAGCCCTCTTTCGTAACATTTCATCCAGCATACCAGAGAGACTGCTTCTTGATTCTGAGATGTTTTCCTTAACATGCTAATAACACTAGTCCAACTCTCTAGAGGTTATAAGAGACTTTTGAGATCACTTTTCTCTATGCCTGTTTCTGCAAACTTTGAAAATCATGTATCTAAATAAAATTCTAAAGTAGCATTTGTGATGATGATGCATTCATATACCCTGGCATCCTTTTATAAGTGTGATAGATAAATTATTCCATCTATTATAAACATTTCTCACACTTGGTTGTAAATTTTTATGAAGGAGTTTTCATTCTTGGGAAAATGGACAGAGCTACTCGGTGGTATCTGGCAAACAACAGAAGAAATTCCAGGGGATGTGGAATAATGTGTAAAGTTAACATGTCTTCCTCCTAACTTGCCTGTTCATTAAGCCACAATTACTTTCAATCATTTACGTAATACTACTATATGTATTCATTTGGAATTTGCCTGCTTTCACGAGACAGAATATCTGTATCCATTTGTTTTCTAGAGTTTTCCAGATTCACTGTAGACCCACATTTCTTATCTCAGTAGATACAATTACATAGCAGAGGTTTCAACATTTTTGACATTTCAAATAAAAATATTTTGCTTCTGTAATGCATACCATATTTTTCCAAAGTTGTATAAGGCAAAATCAATCCCTTCTTTGAGAGGAAGGGTTCAAAGCTCTTGTGGTGGGTTGACCTTGCTGGGTGCCAGGTGCCCACCTAGCCACTCTCTTGTTCCCCCTCCTCAACACACCAAGAGGAGAAAATTATACGAAAAAAACTAAATGGGCTGAGATAAGGACACAAAGGTCACTCACCAATTATCTTCACAGGCAAAGTAGACTCAACTTGGGGAAGATTAAGTTAATCTATTGCCAATTACAAATAGAGAATGATAGTGAGGAAAAACAAACAAATCAACAAACAAAAAAAACCCTAAACCCCAAAACCCTGAAAAAAAACCAGAACACAAAACAAAGTCTAAAAGCATATTCCCCCCACATCCTCTTCTTCCTAGGATCAGCTTCACTCCTTCATTTCAGACCTTTTTCCTCCTCCCCATTCCTGAAGCTTCCTTCAGGCATCTCCTCCTGCTTTGGTGTATTTTGGGTAGAAGATTCTCTCTCATTCAATTTTCATTAATATATGCAATTTTGGCATTTGCTTCCATTAAAGCATTTGATTTCACAAAAAAAACCAACAAAACCAAAAACAAAATCATGTGTTTATTTCTAAGTATTCTATGTTATTGTCTATAGAATGGGGGATGTAATTATAACTATATATACAGTTAATTCACCTCTTTGTGTGCTTACTTTTGCTGCAGTCCTGACATAGATTTTTTAATTTTTTTCCTGACAGTTCCTTCTTCTTTAGTATCTTCTCAATAATTGCTTTGGTTGTTCAACCCAATGTGTGTCCATATGCCTCTTTACCCAAGTTCTTTTCATAATTTGTATTGAAAACAATTATTTTATTCATGTTCTTTTCACCATGTAAATATTTCAAAGGTATTTAACAAATTTAGCTTCACAGAATACCTGTGACCTTTGATTGTAGGGTCAACTTCATTTTATAGCTGAAGAACAAAACTGCCAAAAGCCTGTGCTAAAATGACTGTTTTCACATATTGTGAACACTTTGATTTTGAAAGCAGATATCAGGGATTCTTTTTTCCAGCTACATAACTAATTCTCTTGGTTTAATAGAAGAACAGGTGTACTGCACCTACGGAATGGAGACCAATATGTCTCTAAGCAGCTTCAAAAGAGATCACGCAATGCAGTCTTTTCCTTCCTGAACTCCGTCTGCTTAGTGCCACAGGCATCCAAACTTATCTCTGCTGATTATACCTCAGTATATTTCATTGAACATCTACTTTCCCAGACTCTGAGCTCTAGAGCTTCCATCTTTGAAGCAGTGTTATCTCCAGAATGACAGTATTTCTTTCTATATATTCATCTGCTATTTACTTGCAAAACTTTGTCTTCAGATCTCTATTTTCACTGTCGTCAATCTTGTCCTATGGTATTGGACTGTTCAGGACAGCAAAGTCCTGGTGTATTCATAAGTGTTTTAGACAAAGATTTGGACAGGAATGATCATGAGTTTGGAAATAAAGAGGTTAAAAGTAAAACTGAAATCTGTAATTACAATATATTTGAGGACATGCTGTGAAAAATGTATTTGATGGGGTACTTTTCAGTCAGAAATCTTTTGACCACATATTCCCATGGCATCCTCGCCTCACTGCATCAGTGCTGGAATTCTTTATTCTGCTTCCTCCCAACCAAGGTACAGATGGAGTTCCTGCTTTAATTCAACTTGGATGACTTTTCTGTGAGATTACTACCTCTACTACTCAGAATCCTTTCTAAGTTTCACCTACTGTCCCTCTTGAGAAAGGAAATATTGCTATTTCAGTTTCATTTTTCTCTTCTCTGTAATGATCAATACACAACCTTAAGATCTTGTACAGTGTCATATATCATGAAAAAATCATGAAAAAAATTTGTACATCAGCTCATTTAAATCTAAAACTTCCAATACATCCTGCATTTCTTATCAAAACTGATTTCAGACATAGAAATAAAAGACACCCAGACAAGCCACTGAAAACCTCGTCCTCTCTGGTCCCTTCCCCTCACTTCTTCAGACACATATTTTTGGACATGTTAAATTGAATTTCTATCTACTCCTGATGATAAAACATCTTTACTGAAAAACTGAGACAGTATGTTTTGTTTTACATTTCATGTCATAGTTGTAAATGCTATATGAAACAGGGTCATATCCTCTTTCATGTTTTACACTCCATGGCTCTAAGGGTTTTCCACTCGTGCAGAAATTTCTGCAGGTATTCAATTCTTCTTCAATGCTGGAAGGGAAAACTTCTTACTAAGGGTAAACTAGTTTCAGGGAGCTCTTGCAATAGTCAGAGAAACCTCTGTTCCCATCCATCTCAGAAGAAACTTCTGAAAGAACTTCTGCTTTTTTAGGTTTAAATCTTTCTTATGCTGGTACTCTACCCAGAATAATCCTCAACCAAATAAGGCCCCCTGTAATGTAACAGATTTCAAGTTTTAGCTCCAAAACTACATCAGTTCTTAAAAATAGTAGTTATGATTTTTAAACATAATAAAAAGTACTGATTCTTTCTCCCACTTGTTTTTATTTAAAGAAACTACCTAGTGGTGTTGCCTGACATTTAAAGAAGATACAAATCTATATGGCCTAAAGCTACTGTCATGATGTAGAAAATTCCAGCCCAAGTGATTAAAGTTTCAACAGAAATGACAAAAGATAATGGGAAGTGTCTGGTTACCTAGCTAAATATATGTCTAATTACAGACAGTGATGATGACTTTTCCTGTAATATGCCTACATTTTTCACTAAAAGAGAAGGGTTTTTTTGTTTCATTCCTTTTAAGCTATTGCTGTGTCTTAGGACATCTGCTTTTTTCCATGTTCTTTCTTCCTTCAGCTTCATTATCCCAGTGTTTGATGATCATAAGGCAAAACCTGAGTTCCTGTGTGGTGAATTCCTGACTGATACTGAATTGGTCATGAGATGAAACAAAGATGATTGATCACTCTTGAAAAATATTTACCCTTGACTTTAATCTTACATTCTTAACATTTTCTTGAATAAATGAAATAATTTTGGTTTATATCTAGTTGTTTAAAGTGTTATGCTTTTATCTCATTGCTGTTTTTCTGGAAACCTTCTGAATCACGTATTTTATAGTGACTGATAACCTACCTTTGGTTCTGTACTAATCCCAATGAATGAAGCAGCCAGTACCTGATCATTTCACTGACAATCATCCTGTCCAGTGAATATTTACTGAGTGCACTGATCAGAGTTAACCAGCATAAGAATTGCTACTTCATATGCCAGTATTGTGGGCTCCATTTTTTAACATTTCTTTCATTCTTTGGTGATATACATGTTGAATTGTTACTCCTTCTATTTTTTTATTCAAAAAGCCAAATAACATCCTATTAATGATAAAAAAGTCCTTTACAAAGTGCTTGCTTGGATGAAGCTTCACATTTACGAAGTTGTATTGAGGTCAGAAAATAATGAAGACATTTAATATAGAAAAACTGTTGACAACTATTACAGAAAAAAACTTGTGGATTTTTCGACCGGATAATTTTATGTTGTTTCAATAGCAACAGAGTTCCAGTGTCAATGTCATGAAGAACTGAAGACAGCTGTGTTTTCAAGAGCATATGTCTGACTACACAGTTTTATATCTCTCTGCTGTTAATTCCTACATTCTGTTGAAATCCTGTGCAAATGTAATGAATCAATTTTAACCTTCTTCGCTAGCAAATTTTTCTTTACACATTTCATTATCAAATTGTACTCTTCATCCCTTTTTGAATCTTCAGAGTTTTGAAAGCTACATTCACAAACAATACACATTCAACTTTCTCTTTTCATCTTTTCAGTAAGTTTATACCTAACAGAACTTTTTACAAAGCCTGCTTTGTACAAAGACTTAGGTTTGCTATATCCAAACATTTTGGCCAGCTATGTTATCTAACCTCTCTTTCTGTCTAGTTCTTTTTTTATCTGGCTGAGCTGAATTCTATTAGATTCAGTTAATGTGCAGTGTGAAAAAAAAGTTCTCTATGATTCTATGTATCTCTCACTTGACTTGAAAAGCTAAATATTTCTCCTCTTCAAATATTTTCCCTATTTTTAATATCTTCAGTTGAAATCCTTATTACCACATATTCCACCAGTTAGTAGTATCTGTTTGCACATATGTTATAGGCTTTTTTGGGACAGGTCATGTAATTGTCATTCTTTGAATTGTTGTCTGATTTAATGCACTTCAGAGAAACGAGTATTCTGTAACTGACTCCAGTAATGTATATGAGGATTGTCAGCCTTTGACGCCACTTAAGGTAGTTCACGTGCTGATATTCTGTGCAGAATACTAGCATTCAGAGGTCTTAAAAATATTTTACTTGTAAAAAAACATGTTGCCATGCTTGCAAATTTGCAAGATTGCAGATAGTTTACACCTATTTTCTAGAAACAAACAGAGGCATAACAATGAAGAAACACTTTCAGAGAAATTTACTGTAGTGCCAGAAAATGGAATAACATCTCATGCCTCAGAAACATTTTGCTCCTCTTCTAACAGGGCATGTAAAAATTGAACATATATTCAACACCTTACTATATATGCACTATTATACCTAAAATAAATAAAGACCCTAAGCTCATGCAAGACCATATGTGTCCTGAACATACTGTGTTTTAGAAGAAACCGAAGCTTCCTTCACATATGATGGGTTGATTATGCTGGTATTTCATCCCAAATCAAATTGACCTGACAGCCAACTCAACTCTCATCTTTTTCAGAATGCTAGGAAACTTTGCCTTCACTCTCCCTGTATGAATATGCATTGTTTTACCAGTTCATTTGCAATGATCAGAACAGGGAAAGAATTCCACTTCAGTGCTTACTGAGATATTTTATGGTTTGATTTTGTTCTTCCTAGATGCAAATTCAAAAATGTCTGTATTAAATGAAATGGAATAATACCACAGATCAAGAGCAGAGTTCACTTCCTCTGAGCTGGGTTTTGCTACCAAGTTCAGGAGCAACCACACAGTACAGTCCAGACTTGCGTAAAAATTCCCTGAATTGGAATGATCAGCAGAAAATCTCTTTACGTTCTGACAACTAAAAAAAAACCACTTACCAAATATTTTTCCAATCAGACTCTACTGTGGATACACAGCAGCCACAGCCACTATTTCTCTAAACAACAGGATGCATTCGAGTGACTATTCCGGAATAAAATTTTGATTTGGTTTGTGCTTTTGTAGTTCTTGTTCAGGCAATCTGTGAAATTACTTATTTGTTTACATTTTTCTTTTGAGGTCTATCTGATATGAATTGGAATGCTATTTAATTAAATTTCTAAATTTCATAGGGGACCCCTGGTGACCTAGTGGTTAGGATGCGGCACTCTCACCGCTGCGACCCAGGTTCGATTCCTGGTCCCCCGGGCAGATGGAGCTCGTTAGCCCTGTAAGGCCATCCATCTATGAGAAAGTCACTCTAAACAAACCTACGTCCTGAGGACCTCACTGCCATTGTCCAAGCTTGCTTGGCCCTGGCAGATGAACCTTAGGGTTAAAGGGTGGGCTCAGTTCAGCGCATGCTGTGTCTCACCTAAAAAATCCATTGCGCAGGCTGGAAAGGTAAAAGACCTTTCCCCAAATCTTCGTTCGCGAAGACTGGCCATTATTAAATTTCATAGGTGGACATCTGAATAAAACATGGGAATGACGACCCCAGATCACTGCTGCAATGACTACGACTATCAGATTTATGACAAAGTGCTGGTTTATATGTCTCTGTGTTGAATGTGGATTTTTTTTCTTCAGTTATTCAGTGATTAAATTGGGTGGTTTTTTTCCTTTTTCCTTTACAAGTCTTTAGAGACATTGGACATATTCTTCAAAGACATATCTTTTTTAAGGCAACACCATGATGGTTGACAAAGGACAAAAGATGAATAGAAAATATTCTTTTCTGCCAGCTTATTCCTAGTCCAGGCAACAATATAGGCTACTTACACAGTTCTTTAGAGATCCTTCTGTGCTATGCATTATACAAAACTAAACAAAAAAGTAGTTCCCCTGAGATTGCTTATAATCTACTTCTAAGATGAAAAAGCAACACATGAATCAGTAATTTCATTGAAAATTTTTACTATAATCATTTGTCTGTGGCCACAAGATTTCTCTTTTCCATTTTTAAATGTTTTAACACCGTTAGTAAACGGAGTCACATTTTTTCCAAGAAGAAACTTATAGATGGACAATTTAATTGGCCAATATTTGCACCGGTCCACCAAATAGCCTCACTAGCCATGCTTTTTAAAAGTTGAAAATTGTAAATTGCTTTCCCCAAAGTTCAGAATTACTGCATAAGGGTTTCATCAAGATCATTAACAGAAGGAATCAAAAAGAGCATGTTCAGTCATCCAGACATTAGTACAGACTGGAGAAGAACTCATTGAGAGTAGCCCTGTGGAGAAGGACTTGAAGGTTCTCGTGGATGAGAGGCCGGACATGAGCCTGCAATGTGCACTTGCAGCCCAGAAAGCCAATCATGTCCTGGGCTGCATCAAAAGCATCATGGCCAGCAGGTCAAGGGAGGGGATTCTGCCCCTATACTCCAATCTCGTGAGACCCCAACCAGAGTGCCGCATCCAGATCTGGGGTGCTCAGCAGGAAGGATGTCGACCTGTTAGAGCTAGTCTCCTATGAGACCTCTCCTATGAAGACAGGGTGAGAGAGCTGGCCTTGTTCAGCATGGAGAAGAGAAGGCTCCAGGAACACCTCATTGCAGCCTTCCAGTATCTGGAGGGGGCTTATAAAGAAGAGGGAGAGTGACTTTTTACAAGGACAGATAATGACAGGAAAAGGGGGAATCATTTTGAACTAAGAGAGATTTAGATTAGATGATAGGAACACTTTACTCAGGGTAGTGAGATACTGGAACAGGTTGCTCAGCAAAGTCGCAGATGCTCTCTGGAAGTGTTCAAGGACAGGTTGGATGGAGCTTTGAACAACCTGGTCTAGTGAAAGGTGTCCCTGTCCATGGCAGGAGGGTTGGAACTCAATGATCTTTAAGGTCCCCTCCAACCCAAACCATTCTATGATTCTCTGCAATGCTCAGTTCTACAGCCTTGCAAGAATAGCATTCATATTGGACAGAACATCCAGTCTTGATCTTCTTGCACCTAGTTCCCTTAAAAAGAGGTCACTGGTCTGCTGTAGAAACAATCATTCAAATGTTAAATATAGCGTTAGATTTTGAGACTTACTTCTTTTCAAGTTAGGTTAAATTTTCTCTTTGTACATAATATATATTAAGTAAACTCAGAAATACAGTATACAGCCTACAAGCATTAAATCATACTGCTATGACTGTATAAATTGAAATGTATGCAGTTATATATATCAATCTTCAATCATCTTGAATTTATAGTCATAAAAGCACATTTTATATAGAGTAAAAGTCTTTTTTATTGTATCAGAAAGTCTAGTAAGATTCTGACTTGCTTCTCTTTCCTATGTTTTCCTCTTTGTATAATGCCGCATCTATACAGTCTGTAACAATATATATTTTTCCTTATGAGTCAGTGAATAAATTAAATTATATTGGGGCTAATAAATATGTTGTCATCTAAGTAGTAGCTTCATTAGAGTTTATTATGAACATTACTTTTATTAGGGCCAGTGGCACCCTGGTTTGTATCAGCAATAGTATGGTCAGCAGGACTAGGGCAGTGATCATTTCCCTGTACTTGGCACTGATGAGGCCGCACCTCAAGTACTGTGTCCAGTTCTGGGCCCCACACTGCAAGAAAGACATTGAGATGCTGAAACATTTCCAGAGAGGGGCAGTGGAGCTTGGAAAGGGGCTGGAGCGCAAGTCTGATGAAGAGTGATTGAGGGAGCTCAGATTGTTTAGCCTGGAGAAACGGAGATGAAAGGGGGACCTTATCATTCTCTGCAAATAGACACCTGTTGTAGACAGGTGGGGGTCAGTATTTTATCACAGGTAACCAGTGATAGGATGAGAGGAAATGGCCTCAAGTTGCACCAGAGGAAGTTTAGATTAGATAGTAGGAAAAATTTTTTCACGGAAAGGGTTGTCAAGCATTGGAACAAACTGCCCAGAGAAGGAGTCTCTGTTCCTGGAAGTGTTCAAAAAACATGTGGATACAGCACTTGAGGACATGGTTTAACGGTGAACATGATGGTTGGCTGATGGTTGAACTTGATGATCCTAAAGGTCTTTTCCAACCTAAACAAATCTACAATTGTATGATTCTATTTCTAAGGTACTATAATGCTGACTACTGTTCATACAGTTCCTGTAAAAAATCTGTACACTTTATTATGTGGAGACTGAACCTTACAATTACATTGCACTGAGATTTGAATATGCAACAGTAAGATTTGCAAACTGTTTTGCATTTCCTGAAGGGTAGCCACAGCGGAGAAGCAAAAATGCTAAAATGAACACATGCAAGCTCAGTATGAATAAGAAGAAAATGAACTGAAAATACAGAGAGAAATGAGGTAAGCAATTATTAATAAAGCATATCGTCAACTTTCTCAAGTAATGAGAGATGCATTTCATTGATACAAGTAATAAAACTGATTATTAAACTTTACAGTAGAGCCTAGCATCTACTGAACTGGACATAACACAAATGGCAATAAAAGACAGATGTTACAATCCCTCTCACCCAAGGGATATAACATTAAATAAAAAAAAAGTCATACAACAGTAGAGTGTATCAGAGTATTTGCAGAGGCTCAGGAAATATTAATGCCCTTGTATAATGTACTCATGAGATTTCACCTGGAAACTCCATGAAGTTCTAGCTATCCTCTCTCAAAAAAGAGGACTTAAAATTGCAAAAGTGGGAGAGAAAATTTCATAGCATGAACAGGGAAATGAGAAAGGTTGACTTTACAGAGAGCACTCAAAGAGTATGACTTGCTCATTTTACCAAAATGAAGGCTGTGATGTGGAGAGAAATTATGAGTAATTTTTTTACAGAACGAAGGAATGAAAGGATGGTGTAGGAAGATGAAGTAGGATGGTGTCAGAGGGGAAGAGAATCAGTGTGGAGGTAGAAGACCAGCATAAACTTCAAGATACACTAACACAAGACAAAATGTAAACCAGAGAGCAATAAATTCAAGTTGAATATTAGAGGAAGAATTCTGTTGTGAGAGTAGTGAGCTTCTGGAACAAGCTTCTGTTTGATACGGTGGATACAGAGGAACCCACTACTGAATTTTAGGTGGCTCTGATCAGGACTGCACACTGATAGCAGGGAGCTTGAGTTCAAAAGCCAGGGCTTTCTTGCAGCTGCCAGACTTCACATTAGTTCAAGGAATTCATTGACTTTCATAATAGTGAATCCTGACGAAACAACAGATCAGACACATAGAAAAAATTACCCTTAATGTCCAGCACTGCATTGTAAACATTCCCGAAATTAGTATAGGCTTGTTGGAGTTTCTGTTCAGCTCTTAGTCCTACAGTCAAACTCTAGTGACATTCAAAACAGCTGACATGGTAAAGTGAGTTCAGACGCATGAAGAAAATCACAGTACTTATGTGCTGTAGACTTTTTTCTTACTAAAGACTTTTCATAAGGTATACTTCAAAGTGTGTTTGCTCTTAATCCTTGTAATTTGACAGGGTACAGATTTTTATAGATACAATCACCATGGTATCCCAACACTTTCTATATTGGGACACTTCAGCACTTGACTTGATCAGAAACACTCTTCTGATGGATTTCCAGAAGAGTGTAAATATTTTTATGTTGATTTTATTGTGTAAAAATGGATTTAAAAAAATTAGAAAAAATAGTATAATAATTCAGATGACACATCTTTCCACACTTTCTCTTTTCCTGGAATTGAAAGAATTGAACCAGACAAAACCCTCAACTGTATATTCCAGAAGATCTATCAAATTTTTAAATACAAGCTCAGTAGAAAATGCAGTCAACAGCTTCCACTTGCTTTTTTCTTCTGGCTACTACCAGATGAAAATAATCTAAGGTCAAAAATTGTTCCCAATACAATACAAAAGCTGTGGAAGACAAATTTAAACTGAAGAAAATAATATCATTAACTCTGCTAAATATGTTAGTTGTGCTCCTTAATCTTGAAAAAAAATCATCAGCTAGATTTCATTCCTTTAATAGCTGCAGGATGACTCAGAATAAACTGGGAAAAAGCTAAAGCAGCAGCTTTAGCTGCTGTGTAGTAGGCCTGAGAGCTATGTGTATATATCTGTTGCACTGCACAATGCAACTACATATGGTGCAACAACTTCTTGAGTGCTGCAACATCTAATGGCACTGTACACATGAACAGACATCAAGTAACACCGGAGAAATATGACTGAATGTAAGGCCACACACCAGTACTCACCTGCACTAAGAGAAAAATGGTTGATCTGAAATTACTTATTTCCTTCCCTTGGAGGTTCTTCATGAAGCCAAGGCTTTGTGGATGAAGAGAAATATGCAGAAATAAATTGAAACATATACCATGACACCTCAAAAGGCAACGTCAAATTATTGAAATGTATAGACTTTCCTAAACGGGACAATTTTTCTTTACATGACACAGACCAAGTGCTAATTTTCTGAAGGTTTCTAAGGAATCCCCATAAGTTTAGGTCAGGAAAAGAATAAATCAGAATAAAACCTTGACAATCTCTTAATTATTTTTTACACTTTTCCCAGGGAAGGGATCTCTGCTGTAACCAAAACTATCCATGCAAGCCTTTGTTTCAGAAAATGTCTATTCTAATTCAACAAATATTTTATTGAAAGGTCAGCTACAGGAGTGCTAGGAAAACCTCTATTTCTCACAACCCGATGCTTCTACAAAAGTATAACACATATTCTCAAATCTCTTTCTTCTAGCCTTGCTCCAGCAGTGTAGTAACTTATTTCATAAATAGCCTATATCTGCATGCCATTTGCATTTTTTTGTGAAAACGAACTATGTTTTCTCTCCAAAAAATATTTTTATATTGAATACAGTAATCCAGAGACTACTGCATGGTTTGTATGAGTTGCAATATCTGGTCTAATGTGCTCGCTGAAACTGAAAAAATTAACTATTACCTGTATTACTCAAGCAGCTAGCTTCCTTCTTCCTCTCCCAAAGTAACAGCAATCTTAGATTACAGAAGTTTAGGAGTTTTGGATATTATATACAGACATAACTGAAACACTGGGAAGATGATGGCTGAAAGATGTTTTATAAGTTTAAAAATAATAAAGTTATTACAAAAAGAAATTTCAGAATTGAGAGCGAAAAAATCTTTAACTACTGTAAGAACAGAAGAATCTGATCAAAACTTCTACCTCAGCATTTCATTGATACATACAATAAATGTTTTTAGAGTAAAGGAAACAGTGCAATTGGATACTTAAAGATATATCAGAATTTTCAGAGATGTAATTTTTAATTTAATCTTGTAATTGATCATAAAATAAATCTCAAGTGTGTTACAGAGCATCAGTGAGTCATGACAAGGGGAGAAAAAATTAAGACCAGTATATGAAAAGTCCCCCCAACCTAACAGAATGATGTGTATTTCCTTATCCTTTTTCCAAGCTTTTCATTATGCAAAGATAAGTGTAATCAGGGAAAGCACCAAACTAGTTACAGAAATGCTACAAGCATTGGCACTTTGCTGATGTGATCAGAAGACATATCTGTCAAGAAATATTACAAACAAACAAATAAAAAAAACCCCAAAGCATTTTAAGCCATCCTGTGGATAGTACACTAAGTATAGACAAAAGTGGATGAACCTCATGCATAAGGTCTTGACCAAGCAAAAAACAAGAGACCTTTGTTCCAGGCAGGAAGAACAAATATGAGCAAAGATCTCCTTTATAACATGCAAGCAAACAGCTCAGAATCTTGTAAAATTAATCTTGTAAAATTGATCTTGTAAAATTAATCTTGTCTTTTCCCTTAAAGAACAGATAAGCTTCCTTTTCAACTATTTACAGCGACAGAAGAGACTAAGTACTCAGCAAATAGGAAAAATTGTCTTTAAAACAGCTGGAGGGTCACTCTGATCATATAGCATAAATATCCTTCATTTCTGACTCACTCAGAGCAAAGATCTGACATGGTTTAACCTCAGTAGGCAGCTAAGCACCACACAGCCACTCGCTCCCCCACAGTGGGATAGGAAAAAAAATGGGAAGGGTAAAAGTGAGAAAACTCACGGGTTGAGATATAATAATGGCCCATCTTCGCGAACGAAGATTTGGGGAAAGGTCTTTTTTACCTTTCCAGCCTGCGCAATGGATTTTTTAGGTGAGACACAGCATGCGCTGAACTGAGCCCACCCTTTAATCCTAAGGTTCATCTGCCGGGGCCAAGCAAGCTTGGACAATGGCAGTGAGGTCCTCAGGACGTAGGTTTGTTTAGAGTGTCCTTCTCATAGATGGATGGCCACACAGGGCTAACGACCTCCATCAGGCCAGGAGACTGGGGAATCGAACCTGTGGTCGCAGCAGTGAAAGTCCTGCACGCTAACCACTAGGCCACCAGGGGTTGAGATAAAGATGGTTTAAGAGGTAAAGCAAAAAGACACTCACAAGCAAGCCAAACAAGGAATTCATTCATCACTTGCCACGGACAGTCAGGTGTTCAGCCATCTCCAGGAAAGCAGGACTTCATCACATGCAATGGTGACTTGAGAAGACAAATGCCATCACTGCAAATATCCTCCCCTCCTCTTTACCCCAGTTTTTTATTGCTGAAAATGACGCCCTATGGTCTGGGATATCCCTTTGGTCAGCTGGGGTCAGCTGTCCTGGCTGTGTCCCCTCCCAGCTCTTTGTGCACCCTATAGTGGGCTGACCCTGGCTGGATGCCAGGGACTCACTAAAGCCACTCTCTCCCTCCTCTCTGCAACTGGACAGAGGAGAGAAAAAAACCATCAAAACATTCATGAGTTGAGACAAGAGCTGGGAGAGGCCACTTACTGATCACCATCACAGGCAAAACAGACTCAAAGTGGGGATATTAATTAAATTTATTACTAACAGGATCAGAGCGAAAGAGTGAGAAGTAAAATAATCTTAAAAACACCTTCCCCCCACCCCTCCTTCCTTCCAAGTTCTACCTTCTCGCCCCCAGCAGTGCAGGGAGACAGGGAATGGGGGTTACATTCAGTTGTTGTTTCTGCCACTGCTCAGAGAGAGGAGTCCTTCCCCTGCTCCCGCGGGGTCCCTCTCATGGGATACAGTCCTTCATGGACCTCTCTGGCTTGAGTCCATCCCATGGGCAGCAGTTCTTCCCAAACATGGACTCCTCCATGGGGTACAGTCCTTCGTGAATGAGCTGTACAAGCGTGGGTCCCCCACAAGGGCCACAAGTTCTACCTGGGAAAAACCTGCTCCAGTGTGGGCTTCCCTCTCCACAGGCTCCAGGTCTCTGCCAGGACCCTGCTCCATCATGGTCCTCCTACAGGGTCACAGCCTCCTTTGGACATCCACTCGCTCCGGCATGGGCTCCACCACAGGGTGCAGGTGGGTCTCTGCACCCCAATGGTCCTCCATGGGCTGCAGAGGCACAGTTGCTCTACCATGGTCTGCACCACGGGCTGCAGGGGCCTCAGCTCCAGCGCCTGGAGAACCTCCTCCCGCTTCTTCTACACAGACCTTGGTGTCTACATTGTTATTCCCATGTTCTCACTGTGCTCTTCCCTTGCTGGAATTTTTATCAGCACAATAACTTTCTGTTCTTAAACATGTTATCACGGAGGCTGTCACTCCTAATTCACTTGGCCTTGGCCAGCGGCAGGAAGCCTGTCCTCAAGCTGGCTGGCATTTGCTCCACCAGACATGGGAAGCTTCTAACAGAAGTCGCCCCTGTAACCGCCCCGCTACTGAAACTAGCCACAGAAACCCACTAGACACCTGCAGCCCACTCGCTGGTGGGGTGGGGTGAGAGGCAGAAAAGGCTGTGAGTGTGTAAGCGCTGCTCAGCAAAAACAAAAACATCCTTGTGGTATTAGCACTGTTTCCAGCACAAATCCAAAACACAGCCTGGTAGGAGCAACTGTGAATTAACTCTACCCTAGCCAAAACTAACACAAAGAGCCGGAGAGATCTCCAGGAAAAACAGCAATTATTTTATTCAATAGTATTTTCTATCCCCAAATCCACTTTTCCTAGGCTTCTTAGGAGTATCTTTTATGCATTAAGTTGCTGAGGAAAAGAATAATTACCTTCTTGTCTGTCTAATGCAGCTGTAAGTAAAAAAAAAATAATGTGTCTATTCTGATATGGAATATTTAAATTGACCTGATTATTATTATTTTTAAATTTTAAACAAGTAATTTACATATTTCCATATTTGTCACTGGACACTCTGAAAATGTCAGCTCTTCATAATCTCTTGCTACAGACCTACTTTTCTAAACTGGGGAGCTCATTCTGTTGTTCCTCTTGCTGAATGCTCGAAACGGCCAGAAAAATTTAAATGGAAATAGCTTTCAGTAGAGAAGGTAATTCTATCAAGGTTAATACTTAGTGAAAAAAAAATTTACAGGCTTTTATTTTTGGGAGGGGGGTTCGAGGATGTTAATAAGAAGGAAAGAAAATGTGACAGAACAAAAGCATGAATTAAACCTTCTTTAAAATTAAAGCTTTATTCCTTCATAATTATTTCATTTACTTAAACTGTCTGTAGACAAATGCAATGGTCAGATTGAAATATAAGCCCTGTTTTCTTGCTATTTAAAGTAAACCATCCCACTTTGTAAGGGCCCCTTACAGCACTGACAAGTCAGGACCCATAGATTTGTGCAAAGAGACAAGGTTACATCGGAATTTAAGGACCTGCCTCTGAAAACCGCCATGATAAACTCTTAGCATCTTCCTTTCCAAGACAGGGATCTTGTAGGCATCTGTGGATATTTTTGTACCAGTGTAATTATTCCTGGCAAGGATACTTCATAACACTTCTTCTCCAAAACATACTCTACCCTGCGACAGCTACTGACCTAGTGACAGTTACTAGCAATGGCTTAAGCACAAAAGCATCACTGCAAGGTAAGAATAATTTGAAAAGTCAATATTTGATGGCCATTTTTTTCCAACTATAATAAATAACTTATTGTTGCTGTTGTTGCTGTTTATTATGTTCAGCAGACCTCAGAGACCAAGTGATGAAATGGCAGTCGAAATTCAATCGCAAAGTGACAAGTAATGCGAGAAGAAAACATATCATTATTGATGGATGCAGAGGACTCCATGTCAACCACTATCACTAAGAAAACCCATGAGAACAACTGTGCATAGTCTTCTGAAAATGTCAGGAAAACACTCAACCAGGAGTTCAGGTAGCAACTGGTTATTAGGGGTTATTCCAGAACAAATTGAGAACAATTTACAAGAAATCATTATGTCACCTTTTGAGCCCACACTGTTTTCAAATCAGAATATTTCATAAAGGTTGGGACAAACTATTGCAAAAAAGTATACTAGAAGATGAACACAGTTATAGAATATTTTGCATGTGAGAGGAAACGACATAGACTTCAGCTGGGAAAAGGAATATGATGTTTTGCAGGAAAGATCTGTGAAATCACTATTGACATAGAGAAGAAAGAAAGATATGTCTTTATATATCATAGCAAGACAACTAGAGAACATACTAGGGACATACTTATGGGGTGTATTTCTGTTACTAGGTTCTACATATCAGAAATACATCAGCAATAGTGTGGCCAGCATGACCAGGGCAGGGATCATTTCCCTGTACTCAGCACTAGCAAAGCCACACCGTGAATCCTGTGCTCAGTTTTGGGCCCCTCGCTACAAGAAAAACACTGAAGTGCTGGAGCAAGTCCAGAGAAGGGTAGTGGAGCTGAGGAAGGGTCTGGAACAGAAGTCTTATGAGGAGCAGCTGAGGGAGATGGGGTTGTTTAGTCTGGAGAAAAGGAGGCTTAGAGGGGAACCTTCTCGCTCTCTACAAGTACCTGAAAGAAGGTTGTATGAATAGAATCATAGAATCAACCAGGTTGGAAAAGACCTCCGAGACCATCAAGTCCAACCCTTGATCCAACACTGCCGTGGTTACTAGACCATGGCACTAAGTGCCACATCCAATCTCATCTTAAAAACCTCCAGGGACGGTGAATTCACCACCTCCCTGGGCAACCCATTCCAATGTCCGATCACTTTCTCTGTAAAAAATTTCTTCCTAATATGCAACCTAAATCCAGGTGGAGGGCATTTTCTTCTCACAGGTAATAAGCAATAGAACAGGGGGAAATGGCCTCAAGTTGCACCAGGGGAGGTTTGTTAGATAGTAGGAATTATTTCTTTTATGTAAAGAGTGGTCAAACTTTGGAACAGACTGCCCAGGGAAGTCACCATCCCTGGAAATGTTCAAAAAACTTGTGGATATGGCACTTGAGGACATGGTCAAATGGTGAATTGGGTGGTGATGCTGGGCTGATGGTTGGACTTGATCTTAAAGGTCTTTTCCAACCTTAACAACTCTATGACTCTATATGGCTGCGTATCAGTGTAAGCCAGACTCTTTATACTGTACTAAATTTACTAAGCAGTTCTTCCAAAAGAGAGACATACGTGATTTATCAGCGTGAATCAGTTGGTCTTCCAGTCTTAGTTGTATATCCCAACTGAGTTCACTACAAGAGCAATGACTAGCCTCTAGTTAAAAGAGTAGGCACTTAGGGCGAACTCAAACTTCGCAGATGAGAGCAAAGTGTGGATGTTGTCTGCCCTGACTTCAGTAGGGCTTTTGATACTGTCTTCTATGACATACCAAAAAAAAAAAACTGATGAAGCATGAGCTGTATGATCAGTGAGGTGGAATGAAAACTGACTGAATGCCCAGGCCTAGGGGTTGCTGATCAGTTGTACAAAGTCTGGTTGGAGGCCAATAACTAGGCAATGTACCCCAGGGGTCAATACTGGGTCCAATACAGCTTAACGTCTGGATTAATAATCTGAATGGAAAGCAAGCATGTACCCTCAGGAAGTTTTCTGGTGACACAAAGCTGGGAGGAGTGGCTGATAACTGAGAAGCCTGTGCTTTCATTCAGAGAGACCTTGACAGGCTGAAGAAAGGGGCTGACAGGAACCTCATGAAGTTCAACAATGCGAACTGCAAAGTTCTGCAGCAACTGTGGAATAACTCTGCCACCAGGACATTCTGGAAGCCGAATGTCTGAAAAGCATCTTGGCAGAAAAGGACTTGGGGTTCCTGGTGGACACCAATTTGACCAGGAGCCAGCAATGCACCCATACAGCAAAGAAAGCCGATAGGGAGGTTAATTTCAAATGCACTCTTATAAATGTAATCCCCTGAACACACAGAAAATACAGTTGGGTGTGATTACGTTCATCATATCAACAACAAGTCTATCACCGGATTTAATTGTTTGACTCTTTCCCTTCTTCCAGCAGAATTTCTCAGTCTTCTTGATACTACTTTGAAAGACATTTTGAAACTGGCCACAGTGTTGGTCTCTGTGTACTCTCTATCATATCAGAAATATATAGATAGTCTATGCCATAGAATATGTTAAGCCATTAGGGTATAAAATATGCCCAAAATATGTGCATCTCTGTAACTATACAGCCATAACTTGAAATAATGTCAGTCTTTTGCTTCTGCTGGAGGCTACATAACACTGAAGACTTGTTGAAATACTTTATTTTCTTTTAAAATATAAGTCTGAACTATTAAAATTAGAAAGTATTTATTTACAGAATCACAAAATCACTGAGTTGGAAAGGGAGTCAGCAGAATGGGTTTTCAATGTTATTATTGCCACCATGTAATCTTACATCTGCATGAGAAACAGTACCTTTATATGTTTCAGTTTTCTCTTTAATGGGGATTTTGCAAAACAATATTTTCTTGCATGTCATCAGCTAAAAATTTAACACATTTAATGAAATTTAAATAATGACAGCTATTTCTAGGTCATCAGATTGACTAGTTGCTTGCCCCTCAGCTGAAGGGAATTCTCCCGCTCTTTTGGGTTACTGAGGAAACATCAAAGTGAATAGCATTTCTAAGAAGGCAAAAATTTAATCCTGAATACAGTAGTAATTTCAAACCTCAACAAACACTGTGAAATAACTTAGAATTCCACAGTACCTTCTAATACTTCAGGAAGCCACAACGAAAAAAAAAAGCAAAAAAATCCCAAGCAAGTGAGCAAGTTGGTTCTAACATTACCACAGCATGATTGTCCTAACGATTTCAACTGTCTTTCTACCTCAGAATTGTTAGTATCCTGCATTTTGACTTAAAAATTCCAGAGATATTAGACATTGCTGGGTATCTGATTGATTAAGCAAAGAGAAATGAATATGATGTTATGGAGATCTTGACAGATACATGTCAAGAAGCAGTAACAACCTAATCCTCCTTTAAAAGCCTGGAAATTAAGAAATACTGCACACTCAGCAGTAACCTTAACTATTGCAGATATAACAATAAGACTATCTAGTTCACAAGGGCAAAAGTTTGTAAGAGCAAGTGTTTGTATCAGTACCCTCTTGAAAGAAAAATGTTAAAAGAAAAATTCATCTCTCACAGTGTTGCTCTAGCAACATGGACAATCTAGAAGAAAAATGATTTTTTAAGGTATAATATGTAATATAATAATAAAAAAATTAAAAAGAAGACAACCCCCTATATTTGCTAAAAGTATCAGTTTAATAAAGAGAAAATATAAATAACAAATGCTGCACTGTCTGAATATGAAATGTATTTGGCCAGTAGAAGCAATTACAATTCTATGTTTTAGAGTATCTGTAATGATAGCTCAATGTACATGTCCTGAGGTCAGAGTGGCCTTATTCAGCCTGAAAATGGACTGGAAGATTATCTGATAAGAAATAACACAGAAAGTCTGAGCTATTGAGAGAACTACTACTCGACCGTGTCTTATTTTATTTATTTGTACAGGAAGAAATGTGAATATTTGTGCAATTGTAATTTGTCTCCAAACCAGGTAGTGACATCAAACTGGAACAGGTTGTTGAGATAGGTTGTGATACACCATCCCTGTAGATATAAAACAGCCATCTGGACGTAGTTCTGTCTTGGGCTTTAGGTTACCCTGCCTGGTTTAAGAGATTGGACCAGGTGACCTCGCAAGGTCCCTTCCAGCCTTGTACCCTCAGTGATACCATGGTTTTGTCAACACCTACAAACTTCTAACCAGTAACACAGACATAAGCAGAAGTACAGAAGGAAAAGCTGACCAACCTGATCTCTTTTTATGATCAGGTGACCCACCTGGTGGATGAGGGGAAGGCTGTGGATGTGTCCACCTGGACTTCAGCAAAGCCTTTGACACCATGTCCTGTAGCATTCTTCTGAAAAAGCTGGCAGCCCATGGCTTGGACAGGGGCACTCTCTGCTGGGTTAGGAACTGGCTGGAGGGCCAGGCCCAGAGAAAGGTGATGAACGGGGCTGCATCCAGTTGGCAGCCGGTCACTAGTGGTGTCCCCCAGGGATCAGTGTTGGGCCCAGTTCTGTTTAATATCTTTATTGATGATTTAGATGAGGAGATTGAGTCCACCATCAGCAAATTTACAGATGACACCAAGTTGGGGGGCAGTGTTGATCTGCTGGAAGGCAGGAGGGCTCTGCAGAGGGACCTGGACAGGTTGGAGAGATGGCCTGATTCCAGTGGGATGAAGTCCAACAAGGCCAGGTGCTGGGTCCTGCACTTTGACCACAACAACCCCTGTAGTGCTACAGGTTGGGCACAGAGCAGCTGGAGAGCAGCCAGGCAGAAAGGGACCTGGGAGTTTGGATTGACAGGAAGCTGAACAGGAGCCAGCAGTGTGCCCAGGTGGCCAAGAAGGCCAATGGCATCCTGGCCTGGATCAGGAACAGTGTGGCCAGCAGGACCAGGGAAGTGATTCTTCCCCTGTACTCAGTGCTGGTGAGGCCACACCTGGAGTACTGTGTCCAGTTCTGGGCTCCTCAGTTCAGGAAGAATGTCGAGATGCTGGAACAGGTCCAGAGAAGAGTGACAAGGCTGGTGAAGGGACTTGAACACAAGTCCTATGAGGAGAGGCTGAGGGAGCTGGGGTCGTTTAGCCTGTGGTCTTAAGCTGTGCCAGGAGAGGTTTAGGTTGGATATTAGGAAGACATTTTTTACAGAGAGGGTAATGAGGCATTAGAATGGGCTGCCCAGGGAAGTGGTGGGTTCTCCATCCCTGGAGGCTTTTAAGATGAGACTGGATATGGCACTTAGTGCCATGGTCTAGTAACCACAGTAGTGTTGGATCAAGAGTTGGACTTGATATCTCGGAGGTCCTTTCCAACCTGGCTGATTCTATGATTCTATGAAAATGATTAACACATTAGTGAAAATGCTAGTAAATACAATAGGAAAGTCATAACCTGTGTTACCATTGACTGTCATATAGAAAAAAAGAAGATCCTTCCGAATTTAGAGCATAAGAAAAGAGTTATAGAGTTCAAAATAGAATAAATACAGACAAAACACCCAGTCCAGTCCCAGGCTGATCTGATGTAGGACACTGCCTGCAGTACCAGAGGTGAAAACTAACTGGAGAGGTCTTTTACAGGCTGCCTCAGTACCACCACTCGTAGGTACCAAAACATGTACTGCATAGAAAATACACTGGAGTGTAGCTCGCCTTCCATGGGACTACAAAAAGTAACAAGGGCCATTTCCTCAGGACACGAAAATCAAAATTAGTTAGCAAGTTCCCCTTCTCCAGGTTCTCTCCTCTCTAGATGAAGATACAGGGAATGGAGAACAGGATGGGAGCGTGGAACACAAAAACCAGTATTTGTTAGTAATTAGTTCAGGGTTTTTCTTTCTAACAGCCCCAAACTAGCTCTTGATTATTATTTGAACTGTCATACCAGGAAATAACTCAACTGGATCCCTGTCTTTGGTCTACAAATAAATCAGTTATTTGTACAATGGTGCACTGCCATCAGAAGATATCAGAGTCTCCCACAACAGAGTACCCCATATGAATTAAGACATTCTTCTATGTTATGAAAACTACAGAAACAAAGGTCATCAATTTGCAGAAGGGAATCCTGCCTGTTGCCCAAAATGGGCAGGAAGGGACAGAAATTTGTAATCTTCAACACAGGCTTTAAGCACTCAAGTACTCCGATCTATTCTACTAAAAAATAACTACTTGGTGAGCTCAATTCTGCTTCTGAAGCCTCAGGTCTTTTCCTCTGCCTTCAAATGTCTCTGTGATTTAGCAACAGGGCTACTGCAGATTACCAAGTGTCCATTAAAGGGAGGTGGGGATAACCACAAATCCCTGGCTAGCAATATATTTTCTGTGCAGAGGAGAGGCAGAGGAGGGCAGAGAAGGAGACAGTACAGGGTCCTGTCAACAGCCCAGTGATCATCAGGAAATGTCAAGGCAACAAGTCAGCATCCAGGTCAAGCCAGGAAATCCACACCATTTTCTAGGAACAAGAGTAGAGCCAGATACCCCTACAACAGAACTCAGACAGGGACTAGTCATCCAGGACTAGGCTTAAATGGATCCTGACCCTCAGCCAGGAGATGTGAAGAGGTCTCAGGCAAGGCTAGTCAGGGTCATCAAGGACTATCTGTGCCCTCAGGACCCCTCTCTGTATGTAAGGTGAACTATCCTGTCTCTAACAATCACGTGCAAAAATATCTGTCATTCGAACTGAGATGCACATCTCAGAAATGGAAAATGGAAAGTACTGGGCTGTAAAATCATAGCATATTGCCCTTTGCAAGCTTAGCTCACTGTGAAAGTGTTATTTTCACATTTCCAATGAAACTCTATGACATAGCTAAATTGATTTACAAAAGCTTTTAAAATAGAAATGTGTTGGATTTTTAAAAAATGATCATTTTCTAGTACTCTCACAAAATGGAGGTTGTATGCACCCTTATTACTACAAAAAGCAATTCATCAAAACAATGATGCTTCTATAATGTAAGCTGTTAGTAGTACTGTGCAGAAAACACAGAGCAGAACCAGGTGCCTGAGCCTTAAGGAAAATTCAGCAATAATGCTTTTATCCTGTTTTGCATCTCCAGAATACATTACCTCAGTAACTACTGTGAGCTGCAGTAGTAGCACAGATGAGACAGTGATGCTGTCACTGATTATAATTCTCACTCACCCAGTCTGTACTGGGAATTTACCTCAGCATATACCCTGTTTCCTTCTTGTCTCACTGGTTGTCTCTTTTCAGAAACCAGTTATCTCATTTTCCTACAGTAGGGCTCAATAAGTTCATTTCCCTAAAAAAGACTAAGAAGTCCTGGCAGTCTACCAGCTTCTAAAGGCATCATCACAGTGTGACATTTTCCAAAAGTGTCGTTGAGGGTGAATGCATGATCCAGCTTCAAACAAAGACTGACACTTGCCACAGAATATGCTTGCTTATCGTATCTTGCTCTTGTTGCTTTGCTTATGAATCAGGATATATGTAAAATCAACATGTATGGAAAACCTTCTGTTCTCTAACGATCACTGAAAAAGGTTTTTCTTTGTTTTTTCAAATGATTGGGGACCATCTTGCATCAGTCGATTTTGGCCTCCTGGAATAATCAAAGCCTCTTTAAAAAACAATAAGCTTGTTTGAAAATGTATCTGTTTACTAATGGAATTTGCTGATAGTGATTGTTTGTTTAAAGCTTTTATTACTTTCCAGTCCATTTTCTAATAAAATTTACATTTGCAATATATCAATAGGCACATGATCAAGTTTGTTTATAAAAAGAATATGTACTAGATGGAAAAAATCAATACAATAACTTTGTGTCATAACAGCAAATTTATAGTAGCATTTGACATTAATTTCAAATGGTTGCTTCATCATTTCTGTTCAAAAGAGAGAAAAAACTTCTTTAGTGTTCAGGCAAAGGGAACTATACAGAAAACCTGTAACTGATATGACTTGGCAAAAAAAAAAAAAGTCTACTAAACCCTACTGTATTGGGTTTGCATAGCCAGGTTATGTTACCAGGAGGGGCTACAGGGGTGGCTGCTTTGAGAAGCAGCAGAAGCTTCCTCCATGTCCAGCAAAGTCAATGACAGACAGCTCCAAGACAGACCAACCACTGACCAAGGCTGAACTCATCAGCAATGGTGATAGTGCCTCTGGGATAACATAGTTAAGAAGGGAAAAAAAAAATTAGTGAGCAAAAGTAATTGTGGCCAGAGAAGAGAGGCATGGGAATATGAGAGAGCAACAACTAACAGCAAAGAATGAGGGAGAGGAGGTGGTCCAGGTGCCAGAGAAGATTCCCCTGCAGATCATGGGGAAGACCATGGTGAGGCAGTTGTCCCCCTGCAGTCCATGGAGGTCCATGGAGGAGCAAAAGTCCACCTATAGCCCATGATGGAGCCCCACATTGGAGCCTGACCGCATGGGAAGCCTGTGCTGGAGGAGACTCCTGGCAGGACCTGCAGCCCCATGGAAAGAGGAGCCCACACTGGAACAGGTTTGATGGCAGGACTTGTGACCCTGTGGTAATACAAATAAATTTTCAGGACTAAAGACAGAGTAATCTATGGGCAACAATTAACTATTTAAGAAGTACCACTCAGCAGTCATTTTCCTATATCACTGTAGAAACCAGCTTATCTTTTTTCACATGATAAAAGTGATTTTCCATTACGTAATTTCATATGCCTCACTTTCTTAGAGATTTTCCAAATTACAGTAGCTCTGCGCCTCATAACAACAAGATATGTATTAGCGACCAAAAGACAGCCCTAAATTTCAGAAAATTTTTCTGACATTTTAGTAATGCTAATAAGTATCATGTTTGCTGACTAAAATCCTTTGACTTTGAAACTATCTATATGAGTCGATTACTTTACCTTAAACTTGAAGAAAAATCCATTGACACTGGAAAAAAAGAAAGAAAAGAGTAATGAAAGAACATGCCAGACTATGTGATGCTTTTGTTTCAGTTGGAGATCCAAATGTTAGCCTACCTCTGCTTCAGTTTCAATTTTGTTGTGTTATCAAGCATAACACCATTTCAGATGAACAATATCACCAACACTAAATCTACCACTTGTGACAAGTTTACATTTATAAATAATTATAATATATCCATATTTTCCTGCAAATATTTAGGTGTAAACCATAAATCTGAATGCTTAATTTTGTATCTGTATCTCCTCAACCAGAATTTTATAAGTAAAACAGACATTATGACTGAAGCAGCTCAAATTATGCCTGGATATTTTGCAGTACAAGAAGAAAAAGAAGACAGTAATTTTTGCAAATATGTCTCTTTCTTAAAAAGTCTGCTCACTTTTTGAGGATCTTCCCCACTGTCAAAGAATCTGAACGCTGAAGATCTGAAAAACTGGTGATGTGGCAGTAAATGTTCAGTGGAGAATTTAATTTCAAATTCACTAACTCACTGAAAACAACAGCTCTTGGGCAGGAAGATGGTATTCCATTTCTGCAAACTTAAGTTACAATCCTGAACTGAAACAAGAGCCCAGTTAAGAAGGCAAAAATAGAGATGAGAGACAGTGTTGGGCTTCATGAAAAGAGTCTTTTAAATAATACACAATGAATACAAATGCAGTCTTCTTTTAAAGCCTAGTTCTACATCTGTGTTCAAAAAGCATGAACCATGAACCACATGATGAATGTCTGTAAATGTTCACTGAGACTTAAAGGTCAAAGTAAATAATATCAGTCAGTCAATCATTCAAGCAACTCTTTGCATTGATTTTTACAGATTGCTCTTTGAATGCACAGATGTAGGATTTAAACCATTTTCTGATGCAAGTTATGAAACATCACAATGATCCTTCTCCATACTACAGCTTTCTACCTCACATATCATATTACTATCTCATCCTTGCAACATGACAAATCATTCTGCATTGTATTAACTTTGAGTAAGTCCTCAGAGATAAAAGGGTTATTTGCATGTTAAGTTATATCTGTGAATAATTTTACAGGATCAAGACCATATTGTGTCAATATTTGGGACATGCACTTTGTCTAAGGTATATTTAAATTGTATGGTTGAACTTGGTCCCACATTTGTTAACATAATATACAAATAGTCAAACTTTCCAAGTTTACATATTATTATTTCTTACCATTTAAGAGTTGTTTTTAGGTTGTTGATAGGTTGTTTAGATGTGCTGACACATTGGGATTCATCTTGTGTCAAGAAGAAAACTAAAGTGTAAGCCTTGACCACTTGGAAAGCATTTGAGCATGTCTAAGTCTCTCTCAGCTATCACTGTTTTTACTGTTACCTGACATCCTTCTCAGCCAGCTCCCACTTCTCTATTTGGCTGGGTGTTGGTTCTCAATTAAGAACTTTTTCAGTGGTCCATCCAAAGCAGTGAACTTTATTTCCTTATGTGCATGATACCTGAAGGACTTTCAGAACACTTTAACATTAGTAACAAGAGCATCTAAATTTCTACAAGATTGTTTTCTTTCTCTGCTTGAGAAAATAGGTCTAAACTCTTGAGAACATTTTTTACTAAAAAGTTCACCAACTCAGTGTAAGTTTAAGAGCCAAAGAATAACTATGAAAATTGACACTGTTACAGAGAAAAAGTCACAACTGATTTCCGTGAAATTTTATTGGAAAACCAGTCTCGTTTTCAATCTGCTATAGTTTTCAGCAGTTTCGCTTATATGAAGATGGCTATACACTAACATTCCCTCCGCCTCTGGCTGTACTGAACATTTTTAGGACCACCAAGGGGGAAAAACAGCAATTTTGTTTTCATGCAAAACAGCTAAACACTGATATCCTTCCAGACCATTTTTCTTTGTTTTTATGGTATGTTTGGCACATTAAAAGACTTTTTTGTATTGCAATTTGGCCGTGTCTTTAGGTTCAGAATTAGCTTGATATATTTGTTTCTTCACTGTAGACACAATATATGTCAGTATTTTCACTTGCATGTGCTCTCAAACTGTGACTGGCTTTCCTGATGCGACCTAGATTTCTTCCAGAGCAAGATGTATCAAGTCCAGGGAAAACACTAAAATCAGCATTCATTTTACCTTATTTTTCTCCATTTGGGCTAAAACAAACTTAGAATTTTCTAACTTACGATAAGTAGAGTAGGTGCTCCCCAGGGAAGTGATCATAGCACCAAGCCTGATGGAGTTCAAGAAGTTTGGATGATATTCTCAGGCACATGATGTGACTCTTGGGGAGGGTCCTGTGCAGGGCTAAGAGTTGGACTCGATGATTTTTGTGGCTCCCTTCCAACTCAGCAAATTCTGTGATTCTGTAATAAATCTGTTTAAAAGACACTGACCATTAAGAGGAAAATTTAAGAAAAGACAAGCACATTTTCCGATATAGTTTTGAAGAATGCAATAATGAAGCTTGAGAAATAACTTTTTCTCAGTTTGGCAGTCAGTAGGTACCAGATTGGAGCAGCTTTTTAAGTTCCTTCTTAGTATTATGATATACAGAAAGAAAAGCCCTACAATATACGCAGTTAAAATAGTAAAATCAAGAAGTTAGAACTGTGAAAATCAAGGAATTGGAGCTGCATTTGTGATTTTAAATATGTTCCTTTTAAGACATAATGTATTATAAACTATCATTACACAATTACTTTGAACATTTTCCACATCATTCTGACTCAGAGTGTAGTCCTTATTCAAGTGAGTAAATATTTAGCAGCAAACTTCAACCCATCTTTATCTACAATCATAGAGTCATAGAACAGTTTACCTTAGGAAAGACTTACAAGAGCCTTTATGGATATGGGGAAATCTGATGAATATGCTACAATGATGCATTGGCCAATAACATTAGCAAACACTAAATTTGAAATATTTTCCCACATTAAGTTCCCTTGAATATGTGTAACATTTATTTATACGATTAAACAAGCATAATTTTTATAGGGCTGTCATTTCTTCTTCTGGGACTATACTATAGCCTAAATCCTAAAAATGTCCAAAAATGTTGAATGTGGAAATCCGCACTGCTTGATGCTCCTGCTAGCTCTCAGTACTGCAAGGCAGTCTTTGAAAGATGGAAAGGGGGAGACATTTCTTCTTGTGCACATGGAATAGCAGTAATTATTCATAATAAATGCAAAAACATTTTCCTTGAGAATCAATTTCCTTAAGTTTCCTTCAGTTGTTCTGTATAATCTCACAAAATATATAAAAGAATTTAAAAAAGGATAGAAAGCCTACTGAATGTAATGACAAAGATATGAGAGGGATTCAGACATTTTATTGACTGCAGAGTTAACACTACACACAGACACACACAAATCCTTAGTTCAAAAATGAAAGAAGTGTATTACAGTTCGCAAAATTCCTCAACAGCCTTTCAAGTAAGACAAAATAACAGATTCTCACATTAATAACATCATACATATATTTCTTCATAAAACTATTAAAGTGTTCTGTTAATATTCAAACTCATGCCAAAGCACACATCACTTCACAAGTTTTCTGATGAGTTTCCTTTTGAACATTCTCTGCATATCATTAAGTGATAAGCTGAAAATTATCAAGCTGTCCCAGACAAACACACAGGCATACACAGACATTTACAGAGGAATTACAGACAGCTGTTTCCAGGATGGTCGATGCTGCTGTGGTTTCTGTCATGAACTGAGCCTTCTGGTCTCCTCTTGCTTGGCAGGGTACTGGGTATTGGGTCAATGTGGCAAGGCTGGGGGGAAGGGTGTGCTGAAGGGGTGGTCTGTGTGAGAAGACACCAGAAGCCACCACTATGTCAAACAGAGCCACTTTCATCCAGCTCCAAAACAGACCCATTGCTGCCCAAAGCTGAGCCCATCAGTGATGCTGGTGGCATCTCTCTGATAACATATTTAAGAAAGAGGCAAAAAACAGTGTACAGCAGCTACATCAGCTACATTAGAAAGGAGTGAGGAAAAGGAAGGAAATAGCCTTGCAGACACCAAGGTCAGTGGAAAAGGAGAAGGAGGCAGTGTCCCAGGAGCTGGAGCTGAGATTCCCCTTTGGTGACCACTGTGAAGGTGATACTCACAACTGTGGAGAACCCTATACCACAGCAAGTGGATCTTTCCTGAATAGAGTTGCCACCATGGAGAGCCCTCTCTGGAGCAAGGGAAAAGTGTGGACTGACCAAAAGGCCCATTGCCCATTATTCTAAGAAGTCTCTTTATGAAGTTTGTTTACTCTCAAGGTAAAGAGATCAATATTTTTTATTATATTTGATAAAGAAAAATAAAATAATACACTGCACACTGACCTTTACGAGAACATTTCCTTTTTATCAGGTGTACTCAATAACAGTCTTAAGTCTTATTTTTGCTCCATGAAACTTCTTAAACAGTTCTGACAAATAATTCTTGCAAATACTTAATACGTGTAAAGTTTGTTATGCAACATCAGAAACTGTGAGTATTTATACAATTAATAGGTTTTAATTAAATCCTTCCAGAAATATCTGATTATAGATCAAATAATAGGCTGTAAAAGTGAAAAAGAAAGTTCCACATTCTCAGCTGTCGAGTAGCAGACACATGAAAACCAGGAAAATAATTTTAAACCTATTAGCACTTTTCTGTGTTTCCTGAAAAACTCTTAAGGTGCAACTGAAAAAAAATCCACATATGTTTCAATTTGTCTACACTGCTATCCTAGAAACTTCTGATCTGAGCAGGGTGCTAGAGAGAATAACTCTTGGCAGATTTGGCTTAGTAAGTCCTGCTTTTCCTAACCTGTGGGATGGATTTCCAGAATCCTCCCAGTGCTTCATGCTAGCACAGGTATCTGGCTTCTTGCATTTCGAGTACATTTTTTAAAACTTTATAACTCTAACCCACAGTGGCATCACAGAAAAAACTGCCTAGACCTATTCACAGATGACTTGGTTGCGTATGACTTGACAGCTGCTGTTGATTCTATCTTAATATCATAAACCTATGAAAATACATTCAACATAACTGCAGCCTTCAACACAGAACTTCATAAAGTAGTTCAAATTATTGTTTGCTGCAGGTCATTAAGAAACTAGTAAACAGACTATTTAACAATGATGCTAATGTAAATTTTCCATGACAGCAGTCACTGGTATCCTGCTGACAAATGATAATGTCATTGCAACGTGTCCTTAGAGCTCAGTAATTACTTCTGTATTCATGAGTGTCTTTAGCTGGAAGTTTACCTGATCTGAATGTAAAATCCCTCTGCAAAGTTTACAAGCGCTAAGTGCATCAGGTGCATGTACAACATGAATGTGTTCAAAATACCTCTAAAGAAATAATCTGTTCACCTCGGGCATTACACTGCCTTCTTCCCGCCACTCAAGATTCTTCCTGAAATACTGCTTTATTGAACTATTGCTTTAGCTCCTTACCTTACAAGATAACACGGTAAGAAAACATTTCAAGGAACAAAAAGTTAAATACTTCCAAAGGACTGCAAAAAAAAAAACAACAGCTTTAAAAGGGTCATGGCTACTTGTGTAAAACAGGCTTTGATATTACAAACACCACTAGCATAGTTTGAAGCACAGTTTTGTGATGATGATTCTTTCAAGCTGCTTTTGAACCTTTTAAACTATTTGAAGACCAATTTCTAAATTTCAGTAGTTAGGACACAATAGCTAATATTTCTAAATGAGTTTTTTATATTAAAGTGTATACTACTTGGTTAAATTTACCTCCAAGTGCATAAAGAAATAACTGACACTGTATTTGAAATATCCTTGATTACATGTGAGAAGTAATATTAGAGAGGGGTATCCTCAGAAAAGAAGAAACTATGTATCTTTAAAAGAGGTATAATGGGGACTCCAAAGAAAACAGGACACTTTGCCTAACTACAGACTGCATTAAAATGGAATAGATGTGTACACAGAAAACTTACAAACACCTGAAGAATAATAAATCAAACCACGTGGATTTTTCAAGAACTATGTCAAGCCAAGCTAATCTCTTGGGACAGGATAAGTACAATACTGGGTGTGCTGTTTTTGGCTGTGGCACAGTTAATTGTTTTCATAGGAGCTGGTATGGGGCTGTGCTTTGAATTTGTGCTGGAAACAACGTCGATAACACAGGGATGTTTTAGTTACTGTTGAGCAGGCCTTACACAGAGCCAAGGTTTTTTCTGCCTCTCACCCTACTCCATCAGCAACTGGGCTGGGAGTGCACAAGGAGCTGGGAGGGGACACAGCCAGGACAACTGACCCAACTGATCCAAGGGATATCCCAGACTATATGGTGCCATGCTCAGCATATAAAGTTGGGGGAAGAAAAAGGGAGGGGTGCACTTGTCTTCCCAAGTCATCATTATGGGTGATGGATCCCTGCTTTACCGGGAGTGGTTCAACACACTTGTCTGCCCATGGGAAGTGGTGAATTAATTCTTTGCTTTGCTTGTATGTGTGGCTTTTGCTTTCCTTATTAAACTATCTTTATCTCAACCCATGAGTTTTCTCATTTTTACCCTTCCAGTTCTCTCCCTGATCCCAGTGGTGGGGGAGTGAGCAACTCAGCTGCATGGTGCTGAGTTGCCAGTTGGGGTTAAACCATGACAAAGGGAAGAAAAATAAATTTGATGTATCTTGAGTACAGTAAGAAATTTAATATTTTTTTCCATATTAAATTCTCTTAGGAAAATAAGGGAAATGTCATCTAGATGAAAAAAAAAAATGTAAAGACTATGTGTGACTTCTTGGAAAGCTCTTCTCAAAGAATAGCTATCCCAGCTCTGTTCAATGTTTTGATTAAATAGTATGGATTAAAATATAAAAAATAATTGTAGATGAAGCCAGGATACATTAGGGTTACAGAAGTCTGGAGAACAACCAAAGAATTCAGGACTTCTGTTAAAAAGACATAATCTAGAATTAAAAATAAATAAATAATAAAACTAGACAGTTCAGAGCACAATATCTAGCAAGGAGAAATGAACATTTAAAATGCCAAATGAGGAAAAAGAACCTGGAAGTTAAAGTCTATTAAAAATGACCTGTGAGTCAACAGTGCAGTATTACTAAAAAGAAGGAAAAGGAAAATCTGTTGTCAAGAATTTTGCAGGTAAGATACGGGTGAGGATAATTTTCTTCTACTTGTTTCCAGGAGAATGCAGCTGAAGCAGTGCTTTCACTGCCATACTCCAAAATACATATAGTCACTCTGGAAAGTATACAGCATAAAACAGAAAAAAAGAGAAGATGGCTCAGAATGTATTAGCATGAGAGAAGACTGTAGAAAAAGAGTTTCCTTTAGTCTAGGCGGGTAAAGACTTGATAGATCTTCCAGGATATGGAAGATAGCCACATTAATAGGAAAGACAATGATCAATTGTGAAAGAAAGAAAAAAAGAACTTAGTATAACCTGCAGTAAAGACTATATAGGTCATATATTAAAAAAAACTGAGAGGAAAAAGCTTGAACAGGACACCCTCAGAGAGCCTTTTGGCAGAAATTCTAAAAAAGAGTACCAGATAAAAACCTCTGTAGGAAGCTGTAGCATATTTGATCCTTCCCTAGAGCCAGAGGACTGGACTATATAACCTTTGGAATCTATTCCATCCCTGCACTTCTAATTCAATGACCACATGATGTGCTTTAGTAAGGACCACTTATAGATTTTTTAAAAGAGTGCTCTAAGTGACATAAGGTTAGATAATTTCACCCTTTCACAAAGTAGCATTTTCTTCCCCTAAAGGCACCCCTGCTTCCCTTGTGCTTACTTACAGATTACAGTGCTATTTAGCACAGCAAAAACTGAGAAAGTTAACATAAAATATAGGTTGGGTAATTTTTGTAAGTATGTATACATCAATTATTAGGACAAAATCTGACCTGTTTTAAAAGATGTTCCATGAATAAACTGTTTACCAATAATCCCTAGATTTACGAAGTATGAATCATTGTGTAACAAATAAACCAACAGTTTAAAAAAATTTTTTTTGAGGGATTTTAGTGCTAGGTGAGATCTCTACAGCACTGATATGCTTCATATAACTTTACCTAGTACTGCAACAGGCATACCCACCTTGATGTTGGCTAGAATAATGCACTTTCATTATATATATTTTTAAGAAGAAATAAGTAGATAAAAATGGACACGACTATCAGAATTCATGTAGGGACTTGTACTTTTGAATAAATAGCAGGTATGCTTACAGCATTTAGGGCACCAAGACTGTTCTGATTTTCCAGGAAAACAGATTCTAGTTCTGCAAACACAGCACATGGCTATAGCTGAATGACAGCAATTATCTAGTCTGCAGCTTCTGTGGTGTGGGGGACGGAGGCTGGAAGCCAGCTAGAGCTGAGCCAAACAGACAGATTTATTTGAGATAAACTTTAACCCTACCACAAAGAGAATAACACAAGTTTGAATACAGAAAGGCCAAACCTGTGGGCTGAAAATGCATCTCCTAATCCAGGCAATATTGTATGAGCTCTAATTAATGTGAAAATTAAGCAGAAAATTGTGTGTGTGTGTGTGTTTTAAGAAAAGCATTACATTACATTACATGATTTTTTTTTAGAAGCTGAGAAATAGCTTCATGTAAGTAACTAATGCTTTGATATAAAAGTATATACGGTATGGTGGTAGCATACTTATTTCTTATGCAGATACAGCTCTGTTGGAACTGGGAAAGCTAAGACAAGATCACAGGCGGTAGGTGAAAAGTATCATTTTTATTGGCAATGAACCTTACTGAAACTAATTTTTACTAGCAATTTAGTGTATCACACTGTAGTTACATTAGTTAAGTATGATTTTGCAGAAATATCATTGAAGGTTTCCTGATTATCATGCTTGAAATGTTTTTTATCAAATTTGCTTCACTTCATGAGTTAAAAAGACAGAGCAGAGGCTTTTTTTAAGCAATTTGTCCATTCTCTTTCTCGCCCTGGATCTGGAAGCATCTTTTTTTGCTCACCCAGCATCATCAATACTGAGGCTTCTGCAGCTGGAGCTAATGTGGTGATTCTCTGACAGTGGTGGCACAAGCCACACAGAAACCAGCTCACCCTTTCACATGGATGACAGCACTTGGGAGGTGAACAATGAGCTAAAAACTATCACCTTCAAACAAAGGTGAACTTTGGGGTGTTTTTTACAGGAAATGACAATTAGGTCAATACAGCAAAATGCTCTGGGTAGTGAACAGAAGCCATTCTTTATGCTGTTCTGACAATTTCCTCACTCTGCTGTGTAGATTATGTCACAGAGGTTATGGCAAAACATTGTAATGAGAAGTGGTAAGAAAATGAAAAATATTTTCTGTCAACTGTTGGTGAAAAAAACCCAAAATACAAAACAGTTTAGGGGGGAAATACTTTTTTTTCATGGAAATAGTGTGATGTTTTCATATGATGGTTTTGGTTTTGGGGTTTGGGTTTGTTTTTGTTTTTTCTTTTTTTTTTTTAACATAACTGAAAAAGTCTTTTATTTAGGGAAAAGCAATTTTTATTCATAAGAATTCACATTTCAAATATCTGTAATTCTCCAAGTTGAGTTTCTGTCTCCTGATTTTCTTCTGGTTTCTTCCCATCTCATTCCACACTGAATTCAGTTTCACTACAAAGTGTTCAACTGCAGGCGGGGTGTCATTGTTACTATGGTTGTTGTTTACACAGAAGATTCAGAACCAACGTCCTACTCTCAGATAAAAAAAGGCAATTTTTAAGCACTGCGTGATTCAGAAGGGCCGTATGCATGCCTCCAGTCCATGGTAGAGGAACATGTTGGTGAACGACATTTCTTAACCTGTACCCTCCCTTTCAGGGAAGTACCAGATTTTTCAGTATAGATCATTACTAGCCAGGCTCCTCAAATATGCGCAGGGGAAACCTTTCTTGGCTAGTTTATGAATAAGTATAAAAATAAGTATGAATAAGTATAAAAAATGAGAATGAAATACCCTTATTTTAAACACTATTTCATGTAAATTACTGACAATTGGTCTAACTTGTACAGTACCTAAAAGACTAGCAAGAATTAATTTTGAATTCAGGAATTATTGTAAGCGATGGGTAGAAGCTGGCATTAGCAAAAGTTGATCTTTTTTCCCTGTATAAACAATACCAGATGGGCTTAGGCAGAATGAATTTAAATTCGTGCATTTTCCCCCCACACACACCTCTAACTGATGAGGAAATTGCCCTATCCTTCAGAATTGTCTGGCATTTACTACTGCAATAAGCTGTACTTAGGAAAGAAACATTGTTTCAAACTTTTGTCCTTTCTCAGGTACATCCCAGGATGCAGCCTAGTATATAAATATGGGCAGAAGAAACCTATTACACCATTAAAAATGGAACAAATATGAGATCAAATTTAATGGGCATAGATTCCAATTTTGTTCTTGTATCAAGTTCTCAGGGATTGAAGCTGCCTGGGAAGTACTGCAATACTAATTGATTGAGCAATGAAATGGCAGATGAAATTCTGTATCAAAAAAATACAAAGCAGTGCACATGGGAAAAATAATCTTAACTACACATACAGAATGATAGGCTCTAAATTAGCTATTAGAACTCAGTAAAGAGATATGGAAGTCCTTATGAATAGTTTCCTGAAAACATTGTCTCCATGCTCAGAGGGAAATGACATTTTAGGAATGATTAGGAAAAGAAATGAGTGAAACAGAAACCAGTTTTACACCTGAAAAAATGTGTCCTATTCCATGTGTCCTATTTTTCACAAAGCCATAAGAAGCAGTAGAGAGAATAGTGACAAGGAGGAGTGATATATAGCATAGATTATAGCATATAGGAAAAAGAAAGAGGTGACTGAAGGGTGATATTGCATGTAAAACTATGGCTAATATAGCAAGGTAAAGTATTTGTAGGTCTTTCTTTTTTCCTTAGAGAAGTGTCAAGGAATGGTCAATATAAAATAATGTTTAAAACTAATTAAAAACCCTACTTTCTTTGCATAGGATGCTGCAGAAACTGGACATAAATATAAGGAAATAACAACTGTAGGCAACTCTTCAACACAAGGATCTCTATAAAATCTTCAGTTTAGAAAACTTAAAGCCCTGACTGTCGGAGGTGAGAGGACTCAGCAAGAAAGAATCTTTCTTAAAGTTTAAATGAAGGACTGCTCAGCTTCTCATACTCTTCCCTAACAAACCTCTATCATTTAATGCTACACATAGAACACTGTTATAAATGGACATTGACTCTAGCTTAACATGGCACTAATTAAATCAGTGTTACCATATTTTTCTCAGACTGAAATAATCCTGACTGATATCAGCACGATTTAAATTATAATCAGGATTTTTCACTTTCCATAGGATGATCATAAAAACTTCTCCTTTCAGAGTCATAGTCTCTCACAGTATCCCTTTAATTTCTTAAGGTTGTCAAGTTTGCAAAGAATGATGTTAACTTGCAGCACAGTAGAAAGGAGAAGGACCAGTGGATGAACATATTCAAAGCCAGATTCATTATACTACAGTTGTTTCGGTATCAAAAGAACACTCTTAATGAGAAGCGCTATTAAAATAATTAACTCTTTTCTCTACACCAGAATTTAGATGAATGAAAAACAGTAAGAATGAAAATGTGAGAAAAAAAATCTTGCAAGATGCAAGACATTGCTGTAAAGTAATTTCCTGAAAATGAGTCCTGCTACTGAAAGGAAACTGTATCTTGTTCTGGTGCACTACTAATCTATACAGTACTGCTGATATCACTTCAAAAGGTGATGTGAGACCATACCAGAAGGTGGAGTGTTAAAAATTCTACATAGATGATTTGTATTTTATTTCATTTTTTCCCCTAGAAGTGCTAAGCACTTCACAAAAGACACAGCTTTGTCCCAGAGTTTATGGTCTAAGGGATCTATTTGACACATATGTGAGCTACACTACTTCATAAGGCAAGAAAGGACTAAGAAAGGACAAGGTGTTGAGTCAATTGTTTTTGCCATCATTTATTTATTGCTGAAGCATTTCCAGTGACCACACAGTGAAACCACAATAAGAATTGCACTTGAAGCAACACCAATCTAAATGACTGAATCCTTTTTTGGGGCGGATCTCTGTGCCCAGATGGTTGTGCCATGGGGAGCCATTGTGGCACAGACATTTGCCTACTTTGAAGGAGCTCATTAGGAGCACTGGCAAATAGGCCAGGGGCAGGGTGTTGTTTGTTTTCATGCTGCCACTGCCTCTGTGTACCTGGAACGTGGTTGGGAAGGGTGATGGTGGATGTTTACTTATATGCCTCTTGCTACTGAAATTGCCTTTCTCCTTTCCTCTGCACCCCTAATTGTCACAACCTATCCTTTTATTTATTATCCTTTACAAATACCACAGCTTTACTTTCCTTCTCACTCAAGACCTCTTCTCCCTCACGAAGTTACATGTCTCCAGACACGTAATGACATGCCTTTTTAATAGATGGTGTAGCCGGGGTTTGCATTTTGGATGCAAGAACACACAAATATGAATCAAAGTTGCTACTTCAGCACGTGGATATTTACCTACTACATATGCATCACAAACTGTCCATACTGCAAAGTGTCTGTCTCCTCCACATCCTGCTTTTCTTCTGGGATTCTTATAAGGTGAATGCCTCTGGTATCTCCTCTGCCGTTTTATTCCTCTAGCTAACATACAGTCTTCATCACTGCTTTTGTGTAAATCTTCTCATATTCTTCCAGTTCCTGCAGGGTCTTCTCATACATGCATTTTGTTCAAGCACAAGACTATCTGATCAAGAAAATAGCCAACAGTTTCCAGACCTTGCCAGAAGGGGAAAAAAATCATAGTCATGCAACTTCTGCAGCAGGAGTCATCCACGGGCTGCAGCAGATAGTCAGTCTTTCAGCTGAAGAGTGAGTCTTCTCTCTAGTGGTGGCCTCCAGCCAAGGCCAACATGAGCTGTTATGTGCCCTAGGGCAAAGCAAACATCCACCACTGATGAGAGCCAGCACTCCCTAGATAGATCCCCTCTAGACTATCACTTCCATACAATTGATACATTCAACAAAACATATTTCAGTACTTTCTTAATTCCTCTGATATTTCGTTGTGGAACTCAGAGTTCTGTCCCTCTTTTCCTTAATCACCAACCACAACCTTCATAGTCTGCCTGAGGGGAAGCCTGGCATCTCAGTTCAGAAGCGGCTTCATGCAGCCCCCTTCCAGCTGCCACCAGGAAAACACACAGGCTCTCCCTTCTGGTCTCCTCTTGCTTGGCAGGGTACAGCTGTACTGGGTCGATGTGGAAAGGTTAGGGGGGAGGATGTGCTGCAGGGGTGGACACCAAAAGTTGCCGCCATGTCAAATAGAGCCACTTTCATCCAGCTCCAAACAAGACCTATTGCTGCCCAAAGCTGAGCCCACCAGCGATGCTCATGGCACCTCTGGGACAACACACTTAAAAAAGGGGCAAAAACCACCGCACAGTAGCTGCAAGAGAAAGGAGTGAGAAAAACAGGTGTCCCTGCGGACACCAAAGATAGTGAAGAAGGAAGGGGAGGAGGTGTTTTGAGTGCTGGAGCAGAGATTCCCCTTCACCCCGTGGTAAAGATCCAGATGGAGCAGATATCAAAACTGCTGGATGACCCCACGCTGTAGAAGGTAGAGATGCCTGAAGGAAGCTGCAGCCCATGGAGAGCCCATGCTGGACAAGGTTTTCTCCCAGGAACTGCATCCCATGGAGAGCCTACACTGGAGGAGTCTTTTCCTGAAGAACTGTCCCCAGTGGGAGTGACCCACACTGGAAAGGGAAAAAGCATGAGGAGAAAGCAGGAGCAAAGCGTTATGGATTGACCAGAACCCCTATTCGTCATCCCTCTCCACTGCTCAGGAGGAGGAGGGAGAGAAGGCGTGAAATAAGGAGTGACGTTGAGCCTGGTAAGAGGTACATGTGTGGGGGTTTATAGTTTTGTCCTTGTTTCTCACCCTCCTACTCAATTCCTAATTGGCAATAAATTAATTTTCCCTAATTTGAGTCTGTTTTGCCTGTGATAGTAACTGTTGAGTGATCTCCCTGTCTTTATCATGACCCATGAGCTTTTTGACTTTACTTTTCTCCACGTGTTTTTGGGAATGAGAGTAGTTTGGTGGGCACTTGGCAGCCAGACAATGCTAACCAGTTAACCCACCAGAGCAGCAGTGACTCTAAAATCTTACCTTACCTTTCTTCCCCTCCAGCCTTAATCTTGATTACATCCCTGTTACCTTTTCTGTTTCAGCTTTTCTGTAAGATAAATGTTGTGATCAATTACTTGATCACCTGCCATTCACTTCTCAAAACTTACTGAAATAGGATTTTTCCCCTTTGATGCTACAATTCTTTTTTTTTTTTTGGTTGTGTCTTTTAAACAAAATTGCTATAGTATGGCCTCATCCCCTTTCTTTCCTCTGCTTTCCACAGCTGTAAAAATGATCTTGAGCTGTCTGAGCAAGCGAGTGTCAAGTGGAGAACAGGATAATTTCCAGGAATAAAACTGAGTGATACCATTACAGGAATACTGGGTTCATCTCCGACAGTCAACATTAGAAAGCAAAGCTAGACAAATGCAGGTTTTAACAAATGAGAGTAGATATCAACTAGAACAACTTACCCAAGGAAGTGATGGATTTCCTGTCTCTTGAAGTCTTTAAGTCAAGATTGGATATTTCACTAAAATATATATTCCAACTCCAACAGAAATTACAGATTCAGTGTAGGAACCGTTGGGTGAGACTCTTGGTCAGATCAGTTAAGATCACTGTATGTTCCTTGTGGACTCTCAAATGAAATTTAAATTAACATGATACCATTTTATTTGAAAAAGACCAAAGCATATTTCTCAGCTCAGGTTGTAGGCAGCAACTTGCTGTCCCACCATAATAGACATATGTCTAAAATTCTAATATTTAATATATAATTGGCATGAATTCACAAGAGTATGTGCCATCAAATTAACTAAATGTTTTACCTGTTCCCAAGTACACTTGCTCCTAGTGGTGAAGAACCAGCCAACCACAGAATTGTTATCCAGTTTTCATTACTTATTACTTGGATTTACACAGTCAGAAAGTTAAATGCTGACGGATGGAGAAAAAAGGGAACCAAATTTTTGGGAGAATTTAGGGAGACAAAGGAGGAAAAGCAAGCAAGAAAAAAAGAAAAATCAAGCAAGAGCAAAAGCAGAGGTCACAAAATGCTATGGGTAAATAATGTGAAGCACAAGCTTGCAGATTCAGAGGAAGGACTGGAATACATGGAGGGAAAGTAAACGGAAGCAGATGATTTACCGAAACATAAAGGAATAAGTATTCTAAAATGCAGATGAAGTCTGTTTGCCATTGATCTTCAAAGAAATCTCTCAGAATGTAATTTATTTACAGGAACTCCACACTCTGCCAAACACATGCATACATAGAGTCATGCACACAGTTACACGTCCATACTGATAAGACTGTCTGTCTGTCTGTCTCTGCTTTCAATGTTCTTTGCTTACTTTTCTGAGTATGTGATAGATGCTAAGGAGCTCACAATCATTCTTCACAAATCAGTCACCCTCTGCAGCAATTAAAGGGGTTGTCTTTCACCATAAAAGCAGGAGAGCTTAGGGATACACGGTATAGTAATAAACTAAGAAAGTAAACCTCAGTGAAAGGAGGCAAAGGTCTGATCTTAGAGCAAATGTGTGTTTCAAAGCAGAGCCACAAGGTTCACCTTAAAAATCAGTATTCTTTCACATTACCAATTAACATTTTAAAATTATGCTATTGGTACTCCAATCGTTCCCTGTGACTGACAGAAATCTCTCTGCAAAGCCACATATGAAACTAGAAGCTCCCTTCTCTGACATACAGCTATTGTTGGGTGATTTCATTACCTATCATTTATTATATATATCTTTTAATTATTAACTGCAACAGCCCCAGACTTCTGACAGCTCCTCTGGGAAATTTCTAAGGCTTGAAAAGAAAAATCTAAAGGCACCAAAAGAAAAAGGGTCTAGACACAAAAAAGGTTCCATTATTTTTTTCCCCAGCTAAAAATATTAAGGAAAAAAAAGGAGAAAAAAAAAAAAAGGAGAGAGGGAGCGAGAGAAAAGGCGGCGGCATAGGAGCAGTGAAGTTTTCCTTTCATTTGCTCTCCTTCCCTTTGGCATGAGTGCCCACAAGCGCTGAGCGCTTCCCTGCTCCCGTCCCTGCGCTCCATCCTGCGCCGCAAAGCCCGGCGGCGCGGAGGGGGTCCCGCTGCTCCCGCGCGGAGCCGAGCACCCCCGGGGAAGGGGGGGTCAGGCCTGCCCAGCCGCGTGCCGCCGCTCCGCAGCCGCTCAGCACATGCAGATCCGCCCAGCCACCTTCATTAATAATAACTGATACTTAATGGCACCAGCCCCAGACGCGCAGGGATGGGCTGCAGCGCCCGAGCCCGGGGCACTGACCTTGCCTGGCCCCGCGCCCGCCGCACGAACTTCCGCGCCGCCGCGCGCCCGCGGATGGGCGAGCGGCAGGAAAAAAGGGGGGCGGAAAAAAACAAAAAAAAACCCCAAAACCAAAAAACACCCCCCCACACACACACACAAAAGTAAGGCCAAACAACACCCCCCGCGGCTCTGTCGGCGGCGGGGGCCGCGCGGAGCAGGGCGGAGCGGGGCGCGCGCGGCGGCGGTGCGGGTAGCGGGGGGGGGCGCACGGCGCATGTCCGGCCGCGCCGCGCCGCGCCTCCAGCAGGCGCTCCTGCCCCCCCGCCGCCAAACTCACCACCATCTTCTGCATGTGCAACGTTCGCAGCCGGACAGAAACCGCTCCCCGGCGATGGAGACTGCAGGAAAAATCCGCCGCGGCGGGATGGCTTGCTGAAGCGGCAGCGGCCGCCGGGAGAGAGGCAGAGCGCGAGCGGGAGAGGATAGCAAACAAATACTAAAGCAAAACCACACCAAAAAAAAAAAAAAAAAGAGAAAAGAAAAAGGGGGGAACCTCTCTTTCTTCTCCCCCTTCCTTTTTTTTTTATTTTTTTTATTTTTTTTATTTTTTGTTTTTGTTCCTGATTTTGTGTGTAGCCTTCTCGCCCTCGATGGCTCTTTGAGCAGCATCCAGCGAGCGAGCGGGAGAAGGCGAGACAGAGAGGCAGAAGAGAAGATGAGGATAATTTGCAGACAGCTTGTCTTGTTGTTTTCTGGCTTTTGGGGACTAGCAATGGGAGCTTTTCCTAGCAGCGTGCAAATAGGTAAGCGCTGCATCGGGCTGCGTGCGTGTGTTCAGGGGTTCAATCTTTTGCGAAGTGAGTTGGAAAGGAGGCTCTGAAGGCAGTTTGCAGATTTCTCCTCCAGCACCATCCGATTTCCGTGCTTTCACGAACCATCCGCGTGTGTTTGTGTATATGTGCCTCCGAGTGCCTGTGTGTGTAAATACATGTGTGCGTTCGCGTGCGGGAGGGAGGATGCTTGTCTTTTGGAGAACTCATTCCAGCTCCGGGTGTGCGATATCAGCAGGGCAGGAAAGGGCTCGGGGCTTGATGCCGCTTGGATGCTTCAGCCCCCTCCCGCTTTTGCCTGACTCCCGGAGGGATGGCGAGTCCTGTGCACAGGAGGTTGCGGTAGCCGGCACGGATGGGGGATAAAAGGCAACGCTGTCCTTCGTTCCCTTCTGTAGTTGCAAAGTTTAGGATTTTGTAGGTGTCTTTTGTAGGTGTCTCCCTGTAGTCCTGTGCCCCATCCTCACCCCTTTCCCATCGCCTCCGGTTTCCCTCCTTTCGGACGTGTTTCAGATGGGACGCAGCTAACTGAATTCTTTCCAGCTCAGCTCCATCACTGCATCATTTCTCGTGGACTTGTGAAGATGCTGCTAATAGGGCTGAGCTGCTTCCTGCCTGCACATGGCTGCAGAGGAGCAAAGTTCATTATATTCCTCTTCAATGCAGATTATCCTACACTGAGTTGGTATTTTGTTGTTTTTAATCCAGAAAGCATCGTTCCCCTTAATCAGCCAGCCACTTAATGTGAGAGGTTGTTGAGCAGCTGATTTAGCAGTGTATTCGGTATCAGGGAGATGGAAGCTAAGCACTTTAAAAGGTCACTGTAATCATGACAAATCTAGGTATTTATGTATGAAAGGCTGGAAATCGAGAAGTCAGAAAAGAAGCATGAATGCATCAGGGAGGTTAAAATCGATTGACGACAGTGATATAAAGGCAATGGTTGTGATTACGAATACGATTAGTTCCTTATCCATTGAAGTCTTAGGACTTGCCTTACTGTGCGGTTTTGGGAGAGAAGTAGCTTGCAAATGATTTATCCTGCTTCTTTTGCTTTTTGCTTTTTTGTGTGTTTTTTGTAGGTGGTCTCTTCATCAGGAACACAGATCAGGAATATACTGCTTTTCGATTAGCAATCTTTCTTCATAACACCAGCCCCAATGCATCTGAAGCACCTTTTAATTTGGTTCCTCATGTAGACAACATTGAAACAGCTAACAGCTTCGCTGTGACAAATGCCTGTAAGTAAACATGCCACTGATCCAACCACCTTATGGGTAAATTCCAGTGGAAAGAACAGGAAACCACATTGTTATCTTGCATTTTAAATACATCAGTAAGTCTGTCTTCAGTACAGATACCCTTTGCAGGAGAGCAAAAGGGGCAGCAGTCCTTGTTAGTTCCTAACTGGAGCAAAATCCCCTCTCCTACCTTCTGCTGACTAATCTGATGTGACATTTACTTTAGTGTTATTACTGTAGTTTCTTGCTTCCGGGTTTCTATGGAGATGAATTTTGTTGTTGTAAAGAAAAATTATGAATGTCACAATCAGTCCATAAACTCCTCAGTTACTGTTGTTCGCTTTTGTGCATGGTGTGCCTTGCATGTATTTGAAAATATATGATAATATTTGTACTCACAAATGGTTTTCTAATGGCTGGAAAGGAGACAGGGAAGCGGTGGTGTGCAGGATAATATATCTGAGTTGCTTGACGCTGCAGTTGATCTGGTGATGTCACTTGAGGCAGCCCTGCTCTTATATTCTAGGTTGTAAATGTCTCTTACCATTTCGTAATGCATACATCCTGTGGATATGTCTCTATGCATCCATACATTGGTGCCAAATCAAGTTAGTATCTGATCTACTTGATTTCACAGACCACCTCAACTGGAACAAATTCTCTTCCTACTATATATTTTATAAATACACACACACACATCCGCATACACACAGATGCACATACACAATGAGAGGAAAAGAGAACAAGAAATGCCCTTACCAAATGAGGTAACATTTAATTAATTTATTTTTTTTTAAAAAAGCAAAGTATATTTAGCTGAACTTCATACATTTCAATCACCTCAGGGTCTTTATCAGTGGTTAAAACACATGCTGGATACTGTTTAATCTCTGAGAGTGGCAAAGCATTATTTCTATGTATCGTCATGTATGTCTGGGTTCTTAAAAGGAATTCATGCTATTATTTAAGACAGTGGTATAAAGTGTGGCAAAGCTGAAGGCTGTAGTAGCATTACTACTTTGATGTTCATATGTCAGGACTCTATAGGTTTTTCTCTGTGGCTGTTAAGTTTTCGAATCCCTCCTCTTCATTCAAGAGTGAATTGCCTCTGGAAATAGATGCCCTAAGCAACATTGCCGAGCAAATTTAAAATAGAAACGTACTGGAGAATGTCTTAGTGTTCATCATGCCTTTAAAATATGTGCTGTGTTCGTCTTCACTTTCTCACTGCCATCTCTGTGGCACTTCTTAATATGTAAACATACAATGTACTGTGCAGTTCTCATGTATAATTTATTTCATGACTGCTAAATTTAGTTATCCGAGTTTTCAGTACTCCCAAGTTTCAGATGACCTTGCCACCTTATTTAAGAGGAAAAGCTTATGAGCTGCAAAAATGGCTCCATTCGTTTTTTTCAGGAAAGACTGATGTCCCGTAAAGTGTGAATTCTATATTAAGCAATGTATTAGTTGTGTTTAGTGTGAAAATCAGTATCAAATTTTATAAGGTGAAAACATTTCAAAAGGTGTTTTGAAACTGGAAGGAATCAGATATATGCAGGTGCAGTTCATTGAGAATATATTACAATAGGTGTCAACTTTTGTAGGCACTGATAATATATTCCATGAAAATAAATGACACTAACTTTTTTAAACTTTCATAGCGGAAGAGGAGGGGACTAAAATTTTTGTATACCAAAATCAGTAATTTTAAGTGAAGTCAATTATTTTAGATTCTGCCTACAAATCTAGTTCTGACAAATAATTTCCAAGGCTATTGTTACTTTTTGGATTAAGGATATTGCTCAGTATGTCTATTTGAATGTTAATGAATTAATTCTAATTTGCATAAATTTAAAATTGTCTAAAATTGGACCACTTCTCTGTGTAAGACCATATATTCAAAAAGGATTTGCCCAAAACTTTGCTTAATTAGACTATTTGCACCTGATTTATTCTCTCATTCCAACCACCTTAGGTTATGTTTACCTTACATTGTTTGAACTGAGGAAAACCTGTTCTGTTATGTTTGCTGTCATTTATAGCAATAGTGATTCATAACCTGATCCTTTTTTTTTTTAACTGAACCCAGTTTGAGTTCCAAAGAGTTTAATGACTTTAGAAATGACAAGTTCTTACAGTATGGGGGAGGCGGGGAAGAAAGGGAAAAGTAAATTTATATGTTTGTGTACGCTCATATAATTATGTAAATGTCTGTATTAAATAGACGTAATCCTACAGGCCTTATTTATGTTTTTACTTGCCACTTAAACCCACTTGTATTTTTACATTAGTCCAAGTTTGTATTTATTTCATGTTTAGCAGCCTTGTGCCAATAATCTGACTACTTCTTTTTAAAAACATTTTAAATACTGAAGAATACTTTTTAAACAAATCCCCTAATGAAATGTAGGCAAACTGACTGACAACTGAACGAACATATCTCATGTTCCTTAAACTAAATATGGGCAGAATACTGCAAAAATCAATTGTCTGATAGCTGGAGGACACTGGCTTCAATGTGATTGAATTTGCTGGCTTGACAGAGGCTTCTAAAGCGCAGATGTGTGAGATTTTCTAACCTAATTAAAGAAGCCCCACCATCAGCTCTGAATTAAGTGATTTCATGGCAATGTGAAATGATAACTCTTTGCTGAACCGCTGTGAAACGGTGGCTTTGGATCTTGCTGTTTGTGTAGAAATTACTCAGAGCACATGTCCCCAAATATACAGTACAAAAGCCTTAGAGCTTCTGGTCTGAGATGAATATTCATGTGAGTTCAGGCATAAAGCTCTGAGACATGACCAGTTACCTCTACTTCTGTTTCCATTTTCTTCAGCGATTACTTGTAAAGATTGAGGGCCTGGCCCCTTGCCTGTGTTAGGGACAGTAGACAGATTATTCCAAAGGATTATGAATGGCATATTAGCAGCAGGTAACTCACTGCAACATTTGAAAAACTTTAATTTTTCTTTTCTATTCACTAGATAAAAGATATATACCCAAAGGCTCACTCAGGAGTACTTTTGGAACTGGAATAATTTTGTATATTCACTGTAAAAGCTAATTTCTAATGGTTATTTTACACATTTTTCTTTTCTTCAAACAGGCCCAGAACATTAGTGTTTTTATTCGAAATCATGAATGCATATGAAATGGCTTGCTTTAGCAGATAAAATCTGTTGTAAGTTAGGAAAATTCATCTGATCTATATCGGTTTGGAGATAGTCGTCTTTCTTTCCCCTTTGCATTTGTGTGTTTTATTTAAACTCTGTTCGTTTCTTTTGCACTACATACATTATTCAGAGAATCCCTCTTACTGACAAAGCTAAAATTATTGCAAAACACGAATAGTACAAGATTCTTACCCATCAGAACACAATACACCAGAATTGAAACATTTGTCTATTGGCATACATTAGTTTGCACTTTATAAGCAGGAAATTCTGCTTGTGATTAGAAATCTGCCTACCTTCGGCTTGATTTCACATGTTGGAGCAATGCATTGATTTTGGAGAGGTTTATATATATTTATTCTTTAGCTGAATGCAAAATAATTTTCTCCCCTCCATATACCTTCTATATAGTACGTTAGTATATCTCAGCAACACAGTTAATTTGCTTGAATACTTATGAGAGGTAATGCTATAATTTTACAAAGAACCAATTGCCTTCTAGCTCCTGTCTTGTAGTTGAGAATTTTTCTGTTGAAGTTTCAAAAATCCTTAATATATAACCAGTTTGCAGTTTTTGTACAGAATTGGTTTAAATAGGGAAAAAAGAGATTGATTCAAGTCTTTTATTAGCATTTCATACTAAAAGTAAAGCCTTTCTCTTTGAGTCTGTTTGAATTCATGTGTGTTCTGAGTTGAATATATACCTAATAAGTGTAATTTAGGGTAAATCAGACACTCCTTTCCTCTTTTGCACAGTTCCATTCTTAGTAGCTTTTTATCTCAGTAGATACAAATCCCCCAAAATATAACTTTGTTTATTACGTGCTACAAGGGTCAGAAGAAAAGCCCACTAGAATTAAAAATTTTGTATCTTGGAATAACTTTCCTCTTTTTCCAAGAATGAGTTTATTTAACTCTTGTGCCCTCTGGATTTTTGTGGGGTTGATGACCTGAAATCAGAGGGCCTAATTCTGCCTCACCGGTGGGAATGCAGTGTCTGGGGGAGATCCACTGAGGTTAGAGGCAGCCCTGAGGACAGACAGGAGCCTCCCTCGTCAGCCTCACCTCTCTGTGGGTCTGTCTCTGGGCTTGTGCTTGCTAGTGAGGGGAGAGGCAATGTCATCTTGTAGTTAACTTTCTGCTGAGACCTCCAGAAAGCTGAGGAAATAGACTCAAATGTAATATTGCCCTTATATTGTGACTATCTGTCATTTTACTTACAGCAGTTTCAGCTTTGATTTACTAAGCTGCATCATAATGGGATTTTCATTAAATTTGGTTATTAATTCTGCTTTATAATTACAACTCAATTTAGCAATAGAAGCGTAACCCTAGTTGAATAATCAGTGTCATTTAAAACCATGGTGTTCTTTATTTAGAAAGTGAGGATTCGTACAGCTGAATGGTATTTTGCTATCAAGAGCTGAGCGGTATTCCCAGGGATGCAGTTTGGAGCATATTGAGGGTTACCATAAAGGCACACCATACAGTCAGGTTTGAACTGCAAAAGCAAATAGGCTGGAAAAGGCTAGAAAAATGGAAGTGGATTAAATTGTGCCCTTCTAAAATAGGATCGATTACAAAAATCCGTTTGAAGTGAGTGTTTTGCTTAAATACGTGGAGTTTATCTCAAGCAATAATTGAAAACAATTTCTCTTAAAATTTTTATTATTAGCATTTGCTGATGGAATCAAAGAATGTATGTATACTTTGGTGTCATCTGCCATAAGGATTCTGTATATTCTTAAGATGTAAGAAGATCCATATTCAAAGAGTTTCATTGCTCTAAAAGTGATACTTGTAAATAGCCATACAACAGAGAATAGATCAACGATCAATAGCTCCAATCCATCAGAGTCTGGATCTAATTTTCAAGGTTATTGTTGGGAAAAGAAATGATGGGCCTTTGCTGAAATATAGTCAGATTTCTACTCTGAATATTCCGAACATCTATTTTCCTGCCATGAAACAAGACTTTTGTCCTAGCATGTTACTGGACGCTCTAGTTGTGTACTCAAAAGATTTATTGTAGCCTATAGAAATAATTTAGTCTTCGTTTCAGAGGACTAATAACGAAGATTGTGTTCCTTCATTCCTCCGATGCAATGCAGTACTCCTTGTGTAGGACAAAGCACTTTAACAAATAAATTAAATTGATTAACCTCAGCTTTATAATTGTAATCTAAGTTTGTATGCTAGTCAAAATAACTCATGCATGTCATTTTTAGGTCTTGATTGTTTTGAGACTTGCTTGTTCATGAGAGAAGACATCTGCTTTGATTTTTTTTTAGTGTTTTTAGATCCTACTGTGAATTGTTCAAATTGAGATTGTGAGCAGTGAAGTTCTTTGGATTTAAACGTGTTGGACAAAAGAATAATTTCCTAAAGTTCTTATTCCTTAGTATATGACTGATTTAAAGGGTATGAAATTTGCGATAGTGCAAAAGTTAAGAAGTCCATATGATTGCACCAGTGTAATTTATAGGAAAAACTGACCTCCACTCTGGATTTACGTTCCTCTGGGTAGTTAGCTTGAGGCAAAGATTTTGGACTAATACAGCACGAAGTCTGCTTCTGCAACTGAAGTAGGCATACCAAAATTATGTGATGGGACAAAAAGTCAAATTAGATCATTTATTCCTGTGCAAGTCAAGAATTGTTCTGAATTTTGGAAAACAAATTTACTCAAAAGTATCTTATTTGGAAATTTTGGTGTTGCTTTACTTTTTAATAATTTTCTAAGAATTTTTATTATCTTCCTCTGTCTAGTTTGGGTTTCTATATCTCTTTATTTATTATTATCATTATTTTAAAAATCTTACTGGCTTTTAACAGTGTTGATGTGTATTCCCTAGTTTTTCAATGCCGTTACGGGTTGAGTACTCTCAAAAATTCTATATTAGTGGTCTGCTATCAGGAACCTAAGTTTGAATAGAAAGGCTCTCCTACATTTTGGCACTCAGAGACATTGTAGCATTTTCCAGAGTCCTCAGCAGCACCTGCCTTTCCTGTGGGACCTGCTTACTGCTGAACACTTTGGAAAATCTGTCCTCTGGGCGATAACATATAAGTCAACTGTCTTCTCTCAGCAGTGCTACTTCCTGGTGAGCACTCTGTTTCTTCCCTGATCTTCTAATCTTCTGATTCTTTTTCCTATAATCCTGATGAAGTGTCTGCCTGACTTGTTCAAATAATTAAAGCTATTAGGTTTTTGATTCCTTCTGGTAAGAAGATGGAACCAGAGTGGCGCATACCCATCACCATTGTCTTGGCAATGCATTGGAAAGACTCCACTTACCCTTCCTCTTCACCAGTTCCTCCAAAACTCCAAAACTGGTTATAGATAAGCTTTATGTTGGACTCAAGGGGGAATACCAGGACACTTACTACCATGCTGTAGTACTGTACTGGCTGGGTTTTGGCCAGCTATGCTAATATTAACGAATTCCAGTACCAATACTGGCCTTTGTCCTGCAGTTATTTCCCCAGACAGAGCTGCGTGTGATTTAAATATGGGCTCTAACTGAGCAGTGATTGCAGATTGGAACCTGTTATAAAGAGGGAGTAGAAGGAATTAGCATTTTTGCAGGGTGAATATGTTCTCATTCTTTCATCTCGTAAGTCAAATTTTTAAAAGTATGAAATTGCTTAACTCCTATTATTTTTAAAAAACAAAATCTTTGGAAATTGGACCCCTGGTACATAATTGCCTGTTTTCAAAGAATGCCATTTGGGCTACTGTCTTCTCATGTTCCACAGGCTATTTCAGTGTTGTATTTGTATGTAACAATTGCTCCTGAAAAATGCAGGTTTGTGCCGTACCTTTCACTATATTCATAGGCAACATGAGCATGACTGCAGGTGTTTTTTATTGTAAATATAAATACAGCACAAAAGAGACAAAAAGTACTTACACTTTTCACTAGCTTATTTATTAGTGGGGAAAGGCTTTAAACACATTTTGAAGACATACTGAAATATATAAATATTTGACTACTCATAAGTTTCTCTGTTTCTCACATTGAGACCCAAAGTGAGGTAGATTCTGTGCCACTTCTGTGTGCATGCTCTTCCAGTTGCTTTTATGGTGTATTTCCATAGTACACTCTTAAACACATAAAATTTGAACTTCATTTTTGTTTGCACATTTTCTTTGCATACAGTTCAGGTATGCCTAGTGAATATCCATCAAATAGGTGGTTTAGGAAAGTTCACAGGTAGGGAAAGTTAATTGCTGAAAAGAATTGAGGCTTTTGTGCTTTGCTTGCTGCAGCTCTACACGATATGGAATTTACTTTTTCACACTGTGCTGCAAAAGGTGATGCACATGTTAGTATTAGAAAGTATTATACAAAATAATTAGGAATTAATATACAAAATATTCTGGTTTCATTCGTCTCTTTCACAGCTATACATTATGCTTTGTTGTTGGAACTAGATGACCTTCAAGGTCCCCTTCCAACCCAAACCATTCTAGGATTCTGTGATTTCTTTTTGTTAGAGATTTCACTGATATCACATGGCTTCATTTTTCAATGTCAGGGTCAGATCTGTTTCCCCAGTGGGTAAAGTGATTCGTGTAATACATATTCAAGGCAGAGACAGGAGAAAGGGAGTAAATTCTTGTAGACCAAAGAACATACAAAATGTAGCATATTATTTGTCCCCAAAAGCTTCCTGTTCTGCTTCAATATTCCTGATGTACAGTAGAAGTATTTCACGCTACTAGTTAATGTGAAATATGGGTCTGGATGGTGCTGTGTTAAGGTCTGGAAAACATTAAGTATAAGTGAGAAAGACTTTATCAAGCACAGACACATTCATGTAAAATTCAGGAGAAAAAGCTGCAATTTTTAATTTTTAAAAGCATATGCCTATCAGTACACTGAGCCCTGTGTTTCCTCACCTAAGCTGATGTGGGGGGGAAATGGAACAAGATTTTGCAGGACCGTGGTCTCAGCAGAGTAGTGTAGGATCTTATATTAGTGATTTTTCTCCAGATTTTCCGTGTCCTGGAGAGGCTTGCTGATAAAGGCCTCCAGCCTTGGTCGTTTCCGTTTGTTTAAACTGAGAAGAGTGTTTAAGAGTGGACGTTTCAGAAACACTGCAACTGGGAAGATAATTTCCTGTAAAAATCAATAGTCATGTGCTCTTGGCTGACTCAGGAGTTTTTCTCACTTTTCCAAATAGAAAGCACAAACCAGGTAAGAAGCTGGCTTTTGGGGCTGTTTGCATACCTTGTTGATGCTGTCTTGTATCTAGCTGTTTGTGTGCCCTCCTGTTGAAAGCTGGTCAGAGTTTTTTCTTTCTCAGGTTCTTTTTTTAAAAATCAGTATCTTTGTGATGTGTTATTATATAGATAAGAATTGGAGTTGCTGTCTGGAGGCACAAGCAAATGTCCAAGGAAAAGAACACGAGAGGTGTATTGGCAGGACCTACATCTGCATCTGTTGCGGGATTATATATGCCCCCTGAAAGTGTGTGACTGGAAGGTCAGGAGTAATGGCATATGGAAGTGATCCAATTTCTTACAGATGATACAGGAAAGATACGAAAGCAGTCGGGGGATGAAATGTTGTCTGATGGCTATTAGCACCTTGCTTCAAAGAAGAAAAAGGTCAAAAAATAAATGGGAGAATGGATAGCATGTAATAATGTTCACAGATTATTGTGTTCTAAGGCTAGATGGGACCGTTTTGATCACCCAGTCTGACCATCAAGATGCTAGTCAGCCAGCCTCAATTAATTCCTTTATCCAAGCCATAATTTCTCTTTCCAAATAAATCCAGTGTTGAATTGAAGACTGAAAAAAATTACAGGTAAATCGTCATGTCATCAACACATCATTTGGATATGTCACTCACTGTCTTTATCTATGCTGAATGTAGGAGTCACACAGAGTAGCAAGCAGAAAAAAAATGCCTACTGGGTTTGTTGTTGGTCTTTAATTTAGAGAGATACCATAATCAACATGATTTGCATACAGTTGTGCAGCTCCCAGAGCCCCTGGTTTGTTCTGGCTGGTTGGTATTGTGTCTTGCCTGCACAGAAGGATGGTGTGGGACACCCTTAGTAGCATGGCTTATGCCATGGCAAGACATGTAAGGACTTACTGGGGCCTTTTTCAAGTTCCCTAGAAAAATACTTCAGGTGGAGACAAAATGGAGGGGTGTGGGGGGTCCCCCTCCTGAGGAAGAACATCTAGCCTCATAGAAGGGATTGTGGCTTGAAGCAACAGTAATATAAGCTTGGTAGATATGTTCAAAGACCATTAAGTACATTTTTTCTAACAAATGTATGCTAATCCCCATTATGTGTATTCACAGACTCTACCAACAAATACAACTTAGTGGTCATATATGTTGCATATATTTCACTTTCTGTGAGCCACAGAGGATGTGAATCTATTACTGCTTTCACCTGGAGGGTTTGGGCTGTTAGCTTAAGCTACCAAGAGTTATGAATTTAGCTTTGAAAATCCCTGGTTTCATCTGCTTTGTGTGTTGGAGGAGATGGCAGCCTGAACACAAACATGATGATGAATAAGATTTAATGCACAAGAATATTTGCAGAAAGCAAAAGACTGGATAAATGAATAGCAGAATTGCTCCCATAGCTGTCTTTGATGATCTGTTGTGCTATTCTGAATAGCAAATGCATATGGAAAGAGGAAAAAAGGACAAACCCTTTCTTTCCTTATACCAAAAGTCACTAAACCAGGGAGAAATAGTAACAGAAGACCTCAGCAATTAATTATTGGTATACTAATAGCTGTACTTACAGCATCTTGTTTGCTATCACTCCATCCATTAAATGGTTTACTTAAATGATTTATTATTCAGTTATTATTAAAATCAACTGGAAAATGATGAGATATTTTCAGATAACTCAGAAGAAGAACGAGCACAGTTAATGCAAATGCATATGTGTGGCATATAATTGGCAAAGTTCAGCCAGGCATTGTGTGAGATGATTTTGAGCCCAGGTAGGAGGTAGGTCTGCCCTGGTTCTTCTGGGACCTTTGCAGACCCAGAGCTGACAGATTACATGGAATAAGGACTTGAATGAGTTTGGGACCTTGCACCTGCAGTTGTTCTTTGTCCTCCACTGACCCTCAATTGAGAGGGAGAAGGGGTTCAAGACACAGCAGGAGTTGTGTATTTAAGAAACACCATTATTCAGTGTTCGGGTAAGAGGTTTCAGAGAGCGGAGAAAGGACTGATGTGCAGCACTGCTTGTTGCATGGGGAATTTTCTGCTTCTGAAAACAGAGTAGGAAGGTGTGGCTGGTACTTGTGAACCAAGGATTACAGCTGGGGTGAGCTGATGTGACTCTGAAAAACTTTAAGGTGAACATGTAGTTGTGTCAAACTGACAACTTAGTATAGATGGGGAAGTAACACCTAGTCCACATGTCCAGTGGAGCACAGGAAGAGTTAATAGATATGGAAGAGCTTAAGACTAAAAAATACTGTTCAAAGAGACACAGAGAAAATTCTGTTCTATTCCATCAGCCATTCTCCTCTCCCTGCTTTTTATTGTGACAAATAGCTTTTCATGACAAAATGGGAACAGGGTTCAAGAAGCGCCATCAGTGGAAGCAGTGGACAGGATGCTTCCCAAACTCTGCACCACTGAAGAACATTCCAGCCTCCCAGAAGCTAAGTCACATGTCCCATAGCTACCCCACAGCTAGAGACAGGCTGTTGTGGCTTCTGGGTTTGGCATCCAGAAGCCACAGCATCTTATTAGCTCCTGTAATATATTGATTACAAATAACCATCAGCTTAACTACTGTAGGGAAAGGAAGGAAAGGGAAAGAGCATAAAACATTTGTTTCTTGCTTATAAACAGAAAAGAAATTAATTCCTTATACGACCTCAGAAAAACTGTGCTTGTTTCCATCTCTTGTCTTATTCGACCCAGTCTGCCTTAGATTCCATCATGGTCAATACTTTAATATTTTGAGGGAGTGAGTGGAAAGAGGAAGTGGTGATGCTGTACCACAAAAAACAGTTTATACAGGTGAATTGGATTGCTTCCCTCTGTTCTTCTCTGGGTCTCTGACAGATGTTGAAGGACTCCTGTATTTTGTTTCCTGATGAAAGCCCCAGAAAGCCCATCGTTCTTTCAGTTACTGTTTATGATGGGAATCTTTTGCACTTCAGAACAGCTGGTAGGCACCAGAGCTTCACACCTTAATCACATTTTCTTTGTCAGCCTTTCACATACTATGCTAAATGGGAGACTAGCAGAAAATCCTTTGAGCAATTACAATAATAGGATAATAATAATTATTGCAGTTCCTTGCACTTATTTAGTGTCTGTGAGATTAAAATGAAATCCAGCATAATGTTACCCCTTTGAAAAGGTGTGGATATCCCCTGCCAGCAGCATCACCTTGAGAAACTGCTCTCCAGGGCCTCACCTTCTGGCTCCCTTGTATTTTATATGGTAAGGCAGGGCTGTACTGCCACCTTCCTATTCATGTCTGTGAGCAATTGACTGCACAAATGAAGTCGTGAAAGATTATGTGAATGAGGGGAATCAGCACCATGGAGAAGGTTTTTTTCCTCTGTGTGCCTATAAAAGACAGGAGGACGTTAAAGGGTAATCTCTCCAGTTCAGAGGGAGCACGCTTACATAAGACATTTTCCGTTCTTGACTGCACATCGTGTAAATCCTAGAAGTACTAGTGAGAGTTAGGTGTGTGCAACCAAAAATGCAACACAGAAGTACAGCTTTAAGCCTGTTGGTTTCTTAAGATGTACATTCAGATAATGCACTGTCTTCCTGTCTGGTCCTGTCTGTGTAAGTGTTGTCTGCAAACTGTTGGATTATTGGCGAAATAGGTTAGCGGTTTTTATCTACTGAAATAAAATCCTATGAGGCCTTTTCCTGCCCCTCCAAAAAGTGTTTTGCATTTAATTAAAATTATAAAGTTCAATGTCAAGTTTTCACATTCACGTGCCTATTGTTAGTGCTGTGATGATGGTAAGTTCCTTAAGGATATGTGTAACCATATTAAGCTGGTGCTGCATTTTTTTCACCAAGACAAAAATAGCAAAGTGATTAAAAATCCTAGATTTTTTTTGTGTGTGTGTGTGTGATGCAGACTGTAACTTTCCATGTTGAGAATACAGAACAACTCTAGCTTTTATTGGGAACTTGTCCCTTTTTCTCACCTCTCTCAGTAGATAGAGATGGAAGCTTTCAAAACCTGTCAGAAGACAGGAACGCAGCTAACTATCTCCCTGCATCTGTAGCATGGGCTACTGAAAGAACTGTGTTTGTCACTTCCATTAATGTGTCTATCTTGATGCTTGACTTCAAGAGAGAAAATAATGGTTCAGACTTCCTAAAATCCGGGATGTACCACAATTCTGACTCTCTGTACAGCAAGTTATAACCCACAGTAGACCTCCACGGAGGGCAGCCTGGATGTGGCCATTCCCAGAATTGCAAATATCTTCATTTTTATAATCTTTATTGAAATATCTTTACCCACAGCCAACCACTCGTCATTGTATGAGAAGGCACGTCAGATGTTATACTGTAGTACTTCTCACTCTCTTCTGTGATCATCCTGGCCAAACAGAAGATGTTTTGGTCCCTGACGTCTGTTTGGATCTAATCCCCTGGAAATTATAACATATGACAGGGGTCCTAAAGGATTACAGTAGAGGTTTGCTGGGTTATTTGTTTCTTACACTACTGTGTCTATCCTGGTATTTCCATCTCCATTTGGCTTTGCCAAGGACATGAAGAGAGCAGAAGATGGCTGGCAACCCTATCCTTCTTTTTTCCCCTGCATCTGTGTTTCATCCAGGAAAGCCCCTACCCAGATTAATTTTTGGAGCTCAGACTGTTTGTTTTTTTAGGATTTTTACTTATGTTTTCAAAGTATGAACTTATGCACTTGGCTGACAGTATTTGTCCCCAAGAAAGGAGATTTGGGATGATAGGGACAGGTCAGTGAGGCTACACTACAGCATTTTTGGATGGTGTCTTAGGTTTAGTTTCAGAGGCAGACACATGCAAAGACATCTTATTTGATTTCTTCTATATTTAGAGAAAGCTTTATAAAACACTTAAATACGTTTAAAATGCTCTATTTTGGCTTTATGTGGAGAACTGTAAACCTTTAGAAGATGCTTTTCAGGAAGTCACTTTAAGGTACTTAATGCATTGCACATCCTGGCAGGGCAAATTCCAATACTCTGTTGGAAGCATGGATGGGAGTTAATTTACTTAGACCAAGTTGTTAATTTCTGGTTGAAACTGTTGCCCAGAAATGTCTGTAAATGTTATAGCTAACAGAGAGCTGTCTTTCTGTACATATAGTTTTATACTACTTTCAGCTAAACCAATGATCAAAATACTAAATCTAGCACTCAGACAGCTTTTGGATTTATGACAGTCCCTGAAGAACTTTGCCTTACAGTTACTCATATAGGTAGTTTTTAAAATTTATGACAGAAATAATAACTCTGTGATAATATTCATCTGATTGCTTATTTAGAACACTCAGTGTGAGAAAAAAAAAAAGAGCAGCTAGAAATTCCCAGGGCAAAGCTTTGGCTCAGTGCTCTGCTGTCCCTCTCAGGGTGGGGAAGCCAGAGACATTTCAGAGACTTAAGGCAATTTTCAGAATTTGCAGAGATGTAAAACCAAAGTGAAATTTGGCCTGGAGCAGCAACCAGTATTAGTAATTTAATGGTATTTTAGGTGCTGTACTTATCTATTTCAACTTAATTACTGTTTTCTGATATTCAGTGCACATGCACTGTAGAAGCATTTAGCGAGTCATCTCTGTCCCACTCCCCATCACGGGATGATGGTGATTTTCAGCAGCTTTTTCTGCCCCTCTTGCTACTCTGTCATTGTCAGTGGTGCTGCCCAGAGCGCACTCTGGATCTCGAGAGGTTGCAGCAGATCTCTTGGATCTAGGCAGTAAAGAGGGCACCCTGGAAAAACGAAAACAAGCATGTGGAGATGAGTGGAGTCAAGTCTCAGTGAACTGCCTGATATGGTGTTGCCCTACCTTCTCCCTTCCCTCCTAGACCATCACATCCAAGGTTTATGAAAGGGGCCTGCCATCTATCAGGGATGATTTTTATATATATATATATATGTATATATATATATGTATTTTTTTTTTTCATCATACCTGCCATCTGTGCTTTCCATATTCTGTAGTCAAAGAGACCAACTGTAACCTGAAGGAAAGTCCTTCTGCAGTGGGGGCAGAAAATGTCCCTCTAACATTCATGTGTTTCTGAGAAGAGGGTTAGTGATGTGATCAGGTGTGAGCAAGAGATACAAGCATTCAAGTGTAATCTTTCAGATATGCTTGGGATGATGGTTTTGCTTTGTTGGTGGTGGTTTTGTTTTGTTTGGTTTCGTTTGGTTTTTTGTTTGTGCTTTTTTGTTTAGTTTTTTTCACGTTCAAAACCAATAAACAAGAATTGCCTGTCTAAAACTTGCAGATCTTAAAAAAATTTAAAACTCCAGAGTGGGTGAATGTGGGCAAAGCTGATACTTTCCATTTCAGTGAGACACACCAAGGGCGGGTGTTGTGTTGGATTAATGCTATTTCACCTGCGGAGGAGCTGCTGCCTCACTGCCACCCAGAGATGTCCCAGTGCTCCCAGGCAGGGCTGGTGGCACCCCTCACTGCAGGATGCTGGTGTCTGTGGCCACTGTCCCATCCCAGCTTAGCCTCAGGAAGTGATGTGTACACACATGGGTAACAGGCAGGGCTCATTATGGGATGGGGCTGAGGTTAAGCTGGTAGAATTGTACAAAAGCCATGGGGGGACTGCAGCTATTTGGGAGTAATGGAACAAACCTGGATTGAGCTCCAGCTGTGCTGAGCAGTGCCCACCTCAGTGGCTGGCTGCCAGGGGCCCGGGTCTGGACAAGGAGCTGCCTGATGCCTGCCCACCCGCATCCTCACAGGAGAGAGTGTAGGGCAGCAGGACTGGAGTGGGCATCAACATTTCTTCCACAGAGGTAAGAGCCTATAAACGCTGATTATCAGCCTCAGACTTACTGCAGAGTACTGTCATTAAAAGCTCAATTGCGACCACGAAGATGAATATAAGTGACTCCAAAAATAGGTGATTTCAGAGAGAAAGTTTCAGACCTTTTAATAAGCAAAATAACCGGAGCTTGTTTGTATGCCTTGAAATTATGTGGAGCTTTTTTCTTGCTCTTTAGGGTTAATACATTGTGGCTGTGTCATAGGAGCGTGTCTGCTAAGTGTTTCTAGCAAGACTTCTTGAAATGCTGCCAGAGACCTGGAGAGCTGCGTACCTTGCTTTTAACACAGAGAGACAGCTCTGTGCCACTGCATAGCCAGGAATGTAAATACCAAATTTTAATTTTCAGTTATATTCATAATTCATTAATAGGAGACAAATAGCCTGAGATGGCTTTGCAGTGCAAGAAAGATAAGTGGAAAATGGTGCATAGATAATAGATGCTGGAGTAGAATGTGTGGAATTTTTCTTTCCTCCATTTTGTCTTGCTGCAGCTATTTTGCTTGAATTCTCAAAGTCACTCCAGGAAGAGGGGCTGGAAATAGGACAAATGTACATCCATCAAAGATGTTCAGAATTCTGAAACGCTGTGAGCTGCTGAATGCAAAAGCCACAGGAGCAGCTGTAATATTTTGTATGTTCTGTGACAAATGTTTCTCTAGTTATTTAACAGCACCCATTTTAACTTTTGGATGTATTGAATAAAACACTTCTTGACCATATCCTTTCCATTTGTTCTTGAATACACAAGTTTAACTGACTTGTTAAACTATAAATATTCTGAGAACTTCCTATCAATTTGGGTAGTATGATAGATGATATGTCATTGATTTAATGACATAAAACCATATGTAGATAATGAACTTCTCACAATCTTTCTCTGGTAAACATGCAATCATCTACTTCAACAATTCTTTTTCAGGCTAAATTAAAAGTAGCATGTGAGGAATGTAGTGTATATTCAATATATCACATACTCAGCTGTAACTTGAGTCTAGATAGAAGAGTACACTATTGCCTAACCATCAGACTGGCTTTGGAGGTGTACTCAGCTGTAAGAAAATGATGGGTACTGAATTTTATATGATTAGACATAATTATTATAACTGGGAATGCTTTTAACCTAAAGGTGAATAAATGGCACCTGTGCGATATATTTGTCCATGGTTTGAAATACCAGTTTAAATGAAAGATTTAGTGGAAAATAGAAAATGGAAATTCTTAGTTTGTTTGAAATATCCTTTTTTTCCTGTAGAGGTGTCTTTGGACACTTACTATGAAAATAGCATTTAATACAATGTACTAGTTGTGTGTAGGCTTAGTGTAACATTGTTCCTAAATGTAGTGGTTCTTTGAGTGTCTGGACCAGGGCTTGACTAAGAGGCTCCTTGGCTTCCACCAGTCCCTGCACCTGTTGGGAGGGCCTGGAGGAGCACAAACCTCCATGGGGGAACTTAAAAAGCCCCCAGGCCCACAAATTTACTCTACATCATGCAATTTAATTAGGAACCTAATTCATAGATGGGAGGGGGGCATTTTTGAATGAAAAAGGTTCTTGTAATTTTAAATATCAAAAAAAGTCAAGATCATGAGATACCTGTTTCCCAGTGGAAATACCCCCTAGCCTACTGTGAAAATACCTACTTATAAAATTATATTTAGAAGCATACCTTAGGCTTTTGTTCACAGCTGATATTTTTACCCAAATGAAAAAAAAAAAAAAAGAAAAGCTTTTGGCTTCCTCAGTTTCTTTCACATAGAGATTATAGAGGTGTTTTTTATTATCCCTTAACTAAGTTTCTGACACAACAGGGCACAGGCAATGCAGGAGGCTCCTGGATTGCGTTGCTAGTAACTTCCTTCTCCAAGTGATCGAGGAGCCAATGAGAAGAGGTGCTGTCCTGGCCTTTGTTCTCACCAAGAGGGGCTGGTGGGGAATGTGAAGCTAAAGGACAGCCTTGGCTGCAGTAACTGTGAAGTGGTGAAATTTGAGATTCTTAGAACAGTGAGGAGGGTGCATGGCAAGCTCACTAGCCTGGACTTCAGGATAGAGTTTTGCATCTTTGAGGATCTGCTTGTTAGAGTGGCATGGTATGAAGCCATAGAGGAAAGAGGGGCCCAGGAGAGCTGGTTAATATTCATGGGGTCACCTCCTCCAAGCTCAGGAGCAATGCATCCCAGCAAAGAGGAAGTCAGGCAAAAACACCAGAAGGCCTGTGTAGATGAACAAGGAGCTCCTGGACAAATGCAGACACAAAAAGAAAGCCTACAGCATGTGGAATCAAGGACAGGTAGCCCAGGAGAAATGCAGAGAAATGGTTTGAGCAGCCAGGAATCAGGTTAGAAAGCTAAAGCCCTGCCAGAATGAAATATAGCTAGGGATGTCAAGGGCAACAAAAAAGCTTCTTAAGGTATGTCAGCAATTAAAGAAAGACTAGGGAAAATGTGAGCCCTTACTGGGACTGCAAGGCCATGGGACCTGATGAGATCCTATGGGAACTGGCAGGTGAAGTGAATAAACCATTATCCATCCTACTTAAGAACTTGTGGCAGTCAGGTGAAGTTCCTACTAACCAGAAAAGGAGAAACATAACCCCCATTTTTAAAAAGGAAAAAAAAGGAAGACACGGGGAAGTAGAGGCCAGTCAGTCTTACTTTGGTGTCTGGCAAGGTCATGGAGCAGATCCTCCTGGAAACAGTGCTAAGATTTAGATTAGCTATTAGGAAGACATTCTTTTCTGTGAGGGTAGCACAGCACTGGAACAAGTTGCCCAGTGAAGTTGTGGATGCCTCATCCCTGGAAGTCTTCAAGGCCAGGTTTGATGGGGCTTTGAGCAATTTGGTCTAATGGAAAGTGTCCATGGCAGGGGTGTTGGAACTAGATGATCTTTCAGGTTCCTTCCGACTCAACTCATTCTACGATTCTTGATTTTCTACTGATCAGGCATTTGAGGCCTGATTTCCAGGAATGTTGTGCTGAAGACACATGCTGTTCCATCAGCCAGAAAGCTAATGGGAGATGCTCTTCTCACTTTTCAAAAAAATAGGGCTCAGTTTTTGAAATTGAATCACTGAATGTCAAAGGGAGTTTATTTTGTCTGGAAAAAAAAGTCAGTAAGCTTTCTGCTGAAGCATATTTGCAGTTTCACTCAATTACAGAATCAGTAATTTTGTGAAGTGACTTTAACCATCAACTTCTGTTTCAATTTTAGTTTGTAAAATAAATAAAATCAGCTCAAACCACCTTCTTTTATAGTTTCTAGGACAACTGTGAATTTCAAAAAGATTCAATGCACAGCTATATATGCTGTGTGTGCAATAGCATCTCCTAGGTAAATACCATGGCAAAGTGACTCTAGGTCCAGTTTCCAACAGTTTAATCATCTGTGTGTCAAACACAGAAATTTCATTTTATTTAGATGTTCTCATCAGCAACAATCTGTTACTTTAAAAACTGAAAATACGCAAAAAAATGAAGAAAAGGAAATCAACAGCATGAACTATTCTGATGCCTGCTCAGCTGGTGCTAAGAAAAAAATCCAGGAGCCGTTAGTTGGGGTGAGATAAGAAAGGGTTTAATTGTGCCAAGGCAATAGATGGTAAACGACGCGCGCCAGGCTGTGCCCGAGATGTTACATTTATAACAATATCTGGCCAATCCCAAGTGTGTCCACCCTATAACTTTTGGCCTGGTCCACCCCCAGGCCCACCTCCTGGAATTGGGTCGGGGGGCTTTTTGGGACCCCCTCTTCATCATCCTTCATCATCTTCGGGGTACAGAGAGCAGAGTCACCCAGTTCCTTGACTCTGTCCTGCGGTTTAGGCCAAGATACAAGTGTTCCCCAAACAAGACAGGCTTGCCTTGACTAAGAGACTAAACATTTTCTACTGGATACGGGAATAGGGTTGACATGGGGGGTATGGAATGGGGTGAGAGGATTAAGGAATGTATAAACTAAGGGGTGCTAGGGGAGGAGGGAGAAAGGAGTTTGTTTCTAAAATCTACTTCTATTACCTATAAAACTTGTAAGGCTTACAAAATTAGAAAAATAAAAAAACATTAGGGGGCTTAAGGCATCAATTCACTGCCAATAATTATTTCAGGGCATGTTCTTATTCCCCATTTCTCAGAATTTAAGGAGGCACTTCTATACTTTAGAAAGAAATCATGCTCTATAAATTAAAAGCAAATGCACTCGACAGCCAAGCTACAAGTAAAAATAATCATTACTGTATGATCCATTCAATGTGCATTTAGTGATTCTACTTTAAAAAACAAGTTACATATAGTTCTTCAAGGGCCATTTCAGACAAAATTTCTTTTTGTGATTTTTCAAAAAAACCTATTATGTCAAAGTCATTGCAATTACATGTATGTATAAAGTTAAGCATACTTACTTCTCAAGGCTTAGCTGAACAAGGCCTTCAGAGCATTTCACTGTTCTTCAGGCCAAAGCACAAATATTTTACGAATGGAAAACAAAGTGAAATACTTACTTGAGGCTAAGGAACCAGCCAGCAAGTTTGGAAGGGACTAAATTCCCTGACTAGCTTCTTGACAGATGGAGCACAATTTGAGAGCCATTTCCTTTTTCAGATATAGGTGTAAGAAACTTCGCGATGGCTGTGTTTTATGGTTGTTGTTATTCTCTGTAAATGCTCTATCTGAAAAATGAGAATTTTTTTAAAGAGCAAATAAACTACATGACAATCTATTATTATGAAAATAAATAAAGATTTATGCATACTTTCTTGGTTTTGTCTTATAGTGTCGTCATGAAAAAGTTTATAGCCTTAGCATATTCTTCGTTTTGCCTAGTAACATTAAAGCTGTAATATAATTTTAGTGTTTGATATACAATTGCTTGTTGCTTTATCATAAAGTTTAAGTGGTATATTCCTGGAGAATGGAGCACAATTTTTCCCAGGAAAATTAAGTCCCTGATTTTAAAGGACAAGAACAGTTGCTAAGCTATTGTTTTACAAATCTGTTTTTAATTTTTATTTTAATTATTTATTAAATATGTAGTGTAAGCTTTTCACACATTAATCTTTGCCTGAAAAAAAAATCTCAAAATAATTCCTCTGTTTGTTGTTGGGCTTTTCTTAAAGGAAAATGTATGTATGACTTCTTAATAACACTTGAAGTATGGAAACAATTGTTTCCAGGGAATGAAATGAACTTTCAGATTTTAAGTAATAATGGTGTAAATTAAAGTTATTAATTTCATATATTTCTGTTGCATTTCCTCAACAAAGTTTGTAAGCAACAGATTAAAAACAAACAAATGATGAAACAACAAACAGATGTGGGTTTTTGCATGATGAGTGGTAGTCCTGTGGGATTGTTTTCTAAGAAAACTGGGGATGCAAACAGTTTGCATGGATTCAAGTTCAGATTATCTGTGCACTGGCAGAAATCCATGAGGCCAAACCACTCAGAAAGACCCAGAAACTGTAAATATAAATAGTTGAGTGCTAGGAGAATATTCAGGGGAATTATTCACTTCTGGTCACTACTGGAGATAGGTGGATCCTTTAGTTCTGGCAAAATTACCATTCTTGTTTTGGGGGATGTTTCCAATCCTTTTACAATTATAAACTCTTTTATGTGCTACTGTGCTAATGTAAGGACAGGCTAGATGCGATGGCAAACCAATGTGTTTGGACTGCTGAGACTGACCCCTAAGCATTGTTTCCTGGAAGCAGGGGCGACCAGAAAGTGCTACTCATACTACTGAGCATCAGCCTTGTGTGGCTGTAGGTAATGGCACAAGAGGAAAAACAGGAGAGGCTTGGAATCAGTGAAACAAATATGTGTCCAAGGCACGCACCGGCATTAAGGAAAGCCTCACAGGTGTTTCCAGAGGAGAATGTACCCTTTCTACTCATAAACATCAAAGGATCTGTAGAGTTACTAAGTAGGACCTGCATCTTCTTTTGCTTAAAGAAGGCATGGTTAATTAATGATTTTGCGTTCTGATTAGAAAATTAACATTGCTAATGCTGTTACTAGATAACTGAATTTTGGTTTTATAAAAGCCTTTTGAAATACAATTTGACAGAGCATATATCAGATTAAATTGGATTGATTATGGGAGTTTTGAAGTTGTTGATTTCTTTGAGAGCTCTGTTAACGAAGCATTATATTGTAACAGAACCAATTAATACCACTGTTCTACTTAGCTAACGGCCCATTACCCTCAATAGGTAATAAAGTACATACTCCAGACACTATACAGGCAGGGCAGGACAGAGTTACTTCACTGTGCCCAATATAGATCTTGGGGTACAGTTCTAATTTTGTGGTGCTGGGGAGGTCCTGTTTTTACTGTTAACTTCGGTTGATAACCCCGAGTCCCAAAGCCCACTGTCACGAAGCAAGACTATAGTTTGGCATTGCCTATTAGCATCAGTGGACATGTGATAGTACCACACGGCAGGATGGAGCAGTGACAGTGTTCTATCACAGGAACTAGTGAAAAGATTTGATGCACTGGGACATGGACTGTCATACTCTCAAAATGGCAATAATTACCTGCATATCCTCACCTCCCCAAAACTTTTGTTTTGCTCTCTACATGTGCCAAGGCAATTTTTGCAAACTTGCTGACATGCTAGATATTTAAGTGGGCAAGATAGTATTATGGGTTTCCCCCTCTCAGGTGGCGAAATGTCCTAGAACTTGTAAACTTATTTATTTGTCTGATATTTCCATGTAAAGCAGACCTTTCTAAAAAGCATAAGAATGCTTAAAGACATAACTGCACATTTAGGAGTGGTTTTCTTCTATTTGTTTGGATGTCTGCTACAGTCCTTTTTGTTCCAAGACAAATTTTGGTTAATAGTTGAACTCATTTCTTTTCCAACCTAAAGGATTCTATGATTTCTAAGATTCTATGTAGTTTTGCTCAGTTTCTTTTTGGTGAGGTACTTTTCTCCCTAGAGGTCAAAGCAACTGTGTTATACTCTGGGGTACAATGCAAGAAATGAAAAATATGCATTAAATATTAAGATAAGCAAGCCAACCTCAAAACTAGTATTAACTAGAGGCTATGGCTGCATACCAGAAGCTCTTTTCAATTCTTTTACAAACTTCCCTGGTTTGGATCTTGGCCAAAACCTTATCATCCTATATATTCAAAACTTTGGAGAGAAAAAGCTTTGGCGTCCCATTTCTGAATGTTAGTGTGCATCTCTGGAGTTCTTTGTTACTTCTCCATACATTACTCTAGTGGTTCCATTGAAGGTGATGGGCAGTGCCAAGGTACAACTCAAGAATATAAACCAAAGTCCTGTGGTGCATAAATACAACAAAGAGTTATTTTTCATCTTCTGAGCTTCTTGATAATAGTGGTGATGCAGGAAAAGATATTTGTACAGCTGGCAGCTGAAAACTGTACTTTTTGAGGTTAGGAATATACAAAGTCAAAAAATAAAAACCCATGGTGCTATCTGTTGTTACTTTTTGCAGTAGAATTACCCTTAATGCAGATGTTTCTAAGTCCACAGTTATATACTGTGGTTGTCAGGGAACCCTGAAAAGGAAGCAGCCTGCAAAGGAAACAACTAATAGGGGAAATACATTCTACAGCAGTTCTGTTGCCATCCCAACATCCATGGTCTGCTTCTTTATGCTTAGGAGATAAAACAAAACTTTTACTTTATTTTGTGAGGAGATTTTTGGAGGTGGCAGAAAGATTGGGAATGTGAGAAATAATGTATTTTCTGGAAGTTTCTATTAAATTACATGCCCCAGGTATTCCTGTATGATCTTGAATGTAAGAAGCAAAATCTGGGCTCAGTAGAGGTTAATAGGTCCAAGAGCAATAACCCAAGAATACCTAAATACACCTGTCAAAGACTGATAAGAGCCTAGGTCTGTCAGCTGCATTTCTGTAGTTCCGGAATTGTGTCAGCCCAATTTCCTCTCTATTTTATTACTTTTCACTAACACAGAATTCTTAGGAGTGTCTGGTGCCTTGCAACCCCGGAAACATAATTCAAATTATTTGCCGCCAGAACTGCACTCACAGTCCTGGAATACTAAAATTCTGTCTGCATTGCAGGGTGGAGGCAGTAGCTAATTTAATTTTTTTAAAAAGCCCCAAAAAACCAAAAAGAGACAAAGAGACAAAACAAGATGCTGCTGGCCCTTGATGTAAGACTCCTCTTTGTTAGACTGAATTTTTTTTTATGAAAATGGCTTTACACAAATGTAATTAAACTGAGTTCGTTGGCATTTACCCGAATTTACATTGGCTCTTAACTCTTTTATCAAATTTTCATTTTCAGTAGTTTGGGTTTCATTTTGAAAAGTATTCTCCATACCTAGAGTTGGAGACTTGTGAAGCAGGTCCTAGAATCAAATAAAATTTTAGTTTCATTTAGAGAAAACTGTGTCAAAACCAAAATGAAAACAGGCTTCTCAATCAGGAAGACATTTGCTTTGCTTAGTTAAAAATAAACAAACAAATAAACAAACAAAAACAAAAAACCAACCAACCAAACAAAAAATCATTATTTTTGGGAGGGAGCAGCAGAACTAGGAGATGAATAATGACTAAAAGTAAAGGGCCAGCAAATGCGGGAGAGGGTGAAAAAGTTGTTGTTAATGTAGTCTCTTTCCATCAAAATAATGAAAGAGAACAAAAAGCAGATGGAAAGGATTTACTGCCGTGAGTTAAACAGGAAAGTAGGAAAAGCAATTCCAGAGCAGTGCAACGTGAGAATGTGCTGTGACCTATGCCATTTCTACCAGAATGTAGAGATTTCTGGAGCCAGTGTGTTTATCCATGTCATAGTAACTTATTCCATCAGTTTATCTATCCTTCATGACTTTGCCTAACCTCTTTCTTAATTTGTGTATCCTCCTGAAATTCACAGCATCCTAGGGTGGAAAGGAGGCTGGGGACACATCATATCACATCATATTTGTGACCTACAGTCTTTAAGATATGAAATGAATGGGGAGACAATTCTTCAGCTACTGGCAGTTGCTTTTCCAGAGTTTATAGAGAAAGCTGCATTAAGCTAACTGATTAAACTATATAAAATATTTCCTCCTAAATAACATTTAGCCAAACATGCAGATCTGTTGATATTGATATATTTCATTAATCCATTTAGATTTTCCGAGTATGTTTGGCAGCATGGTCTCTCCCTGTCTCATTTTTCTCATCCCCTTAGGAATTGCTATATTCAAATTATATTCCTAAATATCAATTTCTAGGTTTAGTATTTGACATTTTAGTTTTGAAATCTACTTTGAATTCAATGTAAAACAATGCAATTCCAAAATTTCTCAAACCCAGAAGGCAATTTTTTTACTTTCATGTATGTTTCTGACTGTTTCACTGTCCAAAAAAAAAAATTCCCCATCTACAGCAGATGTTGATTTAATTTTCAGAATTTCAAGCAAACTGAAAAAAAATTTATTCAGACAGTTTTCCTCCTGCATGTTCAGAGAAGTCACATAAAGTTAATTTTGTATTAGAAGCCTCAGATGATGACATTTGTATTGTACTCACTGGTGTACTCCAGTCTTGCAGATAACAAAAAAACCCGGTATGCCATTGGTACCTATTTGAAGCAGTAGCACTACAAGACCAAGTCACACTTAAATCCCAAAATAAACAGTTAACTTTTAAATATTAGACTTTTTACATAGCTATGAATTTGCTACAGTATTCTCTGTGCCCTTAAGATTCTTGTGGCTACTCCGTCAATCAAAATCCAAATGAAACAGCTAGTTCTTGAGGACACTCTGGGTTTGTCAGAGTCCTTTGAAGAGATGGTATTTGATTAAAAAGATCAAAATGACAGGGTAAAATTGTCTGTAGTACCTGTGACTTCTTTTCCTGAAACCACTGCACTAAAATTTTAAAACCTAGTATGTGTTTGAAGATTTAATTTTGGAAACTGTACTTTTATGATAAGTAAGTCCAGAACAATTTTAAAGTATATTGCAATGTCTGTAGGAATGATCAAAAAATGCAAATAATTTAATAAGTGGGCACAATTTTTAATGTTCGGTCAGTGAAGCAAGACAGCACAGCAAGGAGGGACAAAGCTGAAATATAGGAGTCTAACCCTGTAATGTTACAGGTAGCTGTTCTCTGCCAGAGTTATTAGAACTCTGCTTTTCTTAAGAAAGAGTAGAAATCCATTTGCTTGCTTTACTCTCAACCGTATACGCTACTTAATAGAGAACAAGAAACAATCCTTGTGACAATCAGTGTAACTAGATTTTCCCTATATTTTTGTCTTCTTGTATTTTATCTTCCTCTTCCTAATTAGGAAGATACCCGTGATAGGTGAGAAAGTTGCTTGATATTGGGAGCCTTTTGCTGGTGTATTGTGAAGTAGCAGAAAACAACTAGAATCAACACAAACATTCATATTCAGTGCTAAATATCAACCTAATTAAAATTTAACAGTAATTTATTCTGTAAAAGCCATTAAAAAAAAAAAGTTGAGGAAGATTTCTGCTAATATAAATTGGTACAAAGCCAGGGCTCAGTCTTAGGTTTTAAAAGTGATATAAGGCATATAAGAAAATCTACTAGGATGTGCATTTCTTTCTCCATTTTTACCTCATTTTTTATCTCTACAAAACTAGCACACGTCCCTTAGTGGAATTTTAGTTTTCAGAATTACATGTGGTAATCTGTGAAATAAAGGTATTGGATAACTATTGCAGACTACAAATACAGCACAATAGACCACATGCATCTTCTCCTCCTCATTTCCACCTAGGATATTTCATAAGAAAAACAAGATTTATTTTTTGAGGCAGGCTTTTAGTTGTGCAAACAGTGAATGAGACTGATTTTACATCAATATTCTCAGTAAAATTAGACAGATGTATTAGTAATCTTCCTCTAGTCTGTGTGCTGACAAGCAGTGCATGAGTAATGAAGAGGTCTTTCCAATGTGACCCTTCTGCAAAGCACTAATGAACAAGAATGTGCATTATTAGTTGATAGTACATAGCAGAATTAGAACAAAGAAATGCAATGTAGGGTGCTGCTTACATATCTAATGTTCTAGCTACTGTAACTTTATGGAACAGAAAAGAAATGGGACTTCTGTGCTAGACCTGGGTAACTACTTTTTTGGTTTTTAAGGTATTAATGGCTTTTTTCAAGAAAAATGTGGAAAACTTCAAGAAATTACTGTTCCTAGCTTTACAGTCAAAAAGCAGACTATCTGACCTATAAAAATACTTCCATTTAAATTGCATATGGATGAACAGATAAATGCTTGAAAAATGAACAGTCCTGTTCAGTTAATGAACACTTTACTTAAAAAAGCAAATACATTTTTTAAGGGTTTGCCATCCAGAATTAATAGTCAAACAAATCAGCTGTTTTCTTTCTTCTTTTCTAACACACTAGCAGACCTTGTATTTTGCTTCCTTTTTTGTGCTTTGGTGATATTGGGCAACAATACTTCTTATGAGAACATCCATTTTTGTCTACTTTAGACTGCAAATTAACTGAAGTTGGAATCAGTTCCATAGGAAGAGAGAAAAGAAGATATTATGGGATAAAATTTCTTCTCAGGAATACTGCAATCCATAAGTGGTCATTCCAGTAAGGTGATAGTCATGGGAAGTTGTGACAGGTCCATGGATTCAAGTCACAATAGCACATTGCTCTGTTTTGTCCACACTGATACATGGTGTTTAGTCTGCATTGCTAAAACCCAATTTTTTGAGGAATTTTTTTCCTCTCCTTCAGATTTTCAGTTGTGTGAACAGAGGTCTTTACTAGATGTTCACCAGGAGAATGGATGAGAAATGAGAGATGTGATGAGCCGCTTGTTGGAAGTGGTGTGTGGCAAGAGGAGTAGCTGGTGCTGTATTCACTCAAGGAGTCTTTGTCCCTATTCAAAGATAGCTCCAAAGACATCTGAAGGGATTGCAAAATATTTCATAAGCCATGCTACTGTGGAAAAAAATGTATCCCTCTCAACTTTTAAATTATAGATAGATGAGAATAATAGTATAAGGGATGTTTTTCATTGTTATTGAATAATATATGTTTAGGATAAGGAACACCTAGTTATTAACAGAGCGTGAAATCATCAATCAGTTTCAGTTGACCAGCTAATTCGAGGAAACATCTGGTCTGTGGTCTGCATCCCACAGATGATTGAGGAAGCCAAGAAAAAGTGCATGAAAGACAAGCAGTCTGCCAAGTCCAGTACAGTCCAAAGTGATTTGTTTCATTGAAAATGGTAGCAGCTTGGTCTACCAGAGTGCCTCAGTGGTCATGTTCAGGTTACACAGCTATGTAAGGAAGCTCAAGGCTTGCTCTTATTTGGAAGCAAAGCAAATGCGATTCTAATCCTTACGTCAAAAGTAGTCTTTCAAAATGTCTTTGCTTTCATTAAAGCTAAAAGTTAGCTTTAATGTGTATTCTGAATCCTGTGAAGCTGAGGAAATGGAGGAGGTAAGACATTCTTTTTGTAGGTGTTCTTTTAATTTTGCTTAGTTTGGTTTCAGTGAGAATTTGGTTGACCATTTGTTATTATACTCCAGCAAGACTGGTGCTGAGGGCTGTGTTGATGTCTCTTTCATTTGATGGAAGGGCAAGTTTCATGTGGTTGTCTGTATTTTTACAGGCTTTGATTTGATGATTCAAGAGAAAACTTCCAGATATTTCCGTATTGTCTTAAGATTTTTAGAGGAATTTTTCGTTTAAACCACTGCAGTGAAGAGAATGCACAATATATGAAAAGCCATCTAACCCAGAAAAACTGGATACTGTTTTTTACCGGTTTGGCAATGACTCTTCTAGGTAACATCCCTCTCCATGTGTTAGAGATCAGCTGAGTTAGTGTCCTGCATGGTGCACCTTTATTTGCAAAATTAATGTCATTTTAGTACTTCTATGTTGAAGGACTTTGCAAAGTGAGTCTGTAAATTTTAGCGCACAGAAATGCAAGAGACTTAATTTTGTTTCTCTTTTTGTTTTGTATTTATACTAGATATTTTAAAGTATGATTATTTTGTGTCTGTTTATCTACTTTACAGGTTCCTCTAGAAAAAAATCTTTATAAATGACAGAAAAATGTGCATATACATATGTATACGTACAGATGCAGGTGTGCATGTGTGTATGTTACACTTAAAGTCCCTAGTTGTCGGTTCTGATGCAAGTTTGACACCTCTAGTGGAGTAACTGTAAATACTTTGGGAAAATAAGGACTCTTAAGGTTAATAAAGGCAGTGTGCAGATTGTGCTCCTTTTGTTTATGCTTACAAAGATTAACATGTTTACGAGAATTTTTGCACCAACCAAATTAGCCACGCATGAATTTTCTTTGCCTTTAAACCATTTACTGGCTGCTGTGTAGGTGTGCTACGACTGGTGTGGAGTGCTGAGGGATTGTACATCCAGCTCTGGGCACTGGTGGAAATAATCCATGGTTTGAACCAAACTGGAAAGATAGAACAGAAGAAAGAAAGAAGTAGCTCCGTTGCTCTGAATGGATTGCCCTTTCAGATACACACGTGAAAATATTCTCCACTCCTAAAGTGTGTGTGGAGATTAAAGGCTTATGCCTGAACTCCCCATCTCACAGAGGGGCCAGGACAAAGGAGCCTGTGGGAAGTGAAAGCCTTTTGCTATTGTTTGTGAATGCAAATTTTCATACTAGGAAGAGTCATGATGGCACTCCTGGACTGGCTTCGAGATATGCAATGTTCGAAATCTGGGACATCACAGGATGAAACTACACTCCCCCCGTACTTTCTGGGCCTTTAATGCCTGGTGTCATTCCAGAAACATCCCCCTCACAGCAAAATGGGGACAGAGTGGTGCAACCCTGCTGCTTGTTTCATACATACTTTTCCTTACTTTAGATTAATCATGTTTAACACAGATATATCTGACATACTCCAGGACATGTCCCTTAGACACATGGGTTTTCTGCTGCTTTGAAACGCCCTGGCTTCTGGATGATCGCTGCTTGAACCCCATAACATAGCTACTAAAAGCAGTGGAAGTTTTTCTCTGGAAAAGTTGGCTTTTGCAAGGAAAACTGATGAGATAACCTTAAAGCTTTCCTGGTGAGAAATTTAGCATACCTGTTACTTTGACCCTACCATAGTAACCAGTCCTACCTGTAGCAGCTGAGTGAGTTGCCAGTCATGCTATTTTTAACAAGTATTCATGAGCTTAAACCAATTCAGGGTCATGAAATACATTTGTAAAACATATCTGTTCATAGTAGAAAAATAATGCTAATATAATTTGCTTTCTAAACAATTCCTTGTGTTCTAGTGCAACAGGTAACTAAGATATTTTTATTGTGTGATTGTGACAGTAATCTAGACAAGTGATTAATTAATAAGTATTGCTTTAAAAAGAGCAAGTAAAACATTAAAAATGTAGTGTCTTATACTTTCATTTTACTGACTGAGAAACATAAAGAGTGTCTTTCAGACTGTTTAAGAAACTCTCCTGTCTGATCATTCAGGAGGCACTCTGGCAGTCACACTTCCACCACCCGAGACTCACTGCTGGGGCTGAAGCCCCTTTACACCAAGGCTCACACAGCTAGACAAGGCTTCCTTATTGGCTCGACCCTATGTTTTCCATATCAGAGTCTCAGACATCTGAATCCTTTAAGTAATTTAATCATGGTGCTGAACACAAAACCAGCTTGAACTGGGTGCCTCTGAGGAGGGGCCCCAAACAAAGGACACTCTGAGCTTTTATACTTTAAACCTTTACCGTATAAGCATATGATAGTCTGGGGTCTTTCTGCTGAATCACTGGCTCCTGCTGTGTCTCTGAGTGTCTATTCTCTTGGCTGGTCCCAGAGGTCTCTTTGCTGTGCAAAGGTTTGGCACCAGTTTATGGACCCTTGACTGGGCTCCCGCCACTTCCTGCCACCCAGGGCACAACCTGGAGTTTGCCCTGCAGCTGCACACCTGCACTGAATGCGTTCCTTAACTATACCACTGAAGTTCATGTTTGCTGACTGTTCATAAGTTCCAGTCATCAGTGTGCTCTACTATCCCACATGCAGAGTTTCATGTAATTTACCATTATGCATCATGAATTTTGTAGAATGGGCATTATAAAGCTTTACCTGATGTTTTGTTAGAGTCACAGTGGTTGTACACTGAGGTTTTGTCATGCCTGACAAATCAAATAATAGATTTTCATATACAGGGACCAGTGCCCACCAGCACTCTCCAAATTAAGCCATGAGGGGCATGCTTAATCATATTGATTAGGTTCATATAGTTAGAGATGTAGAGGAAGAAATTCAAGTTGAGTAAAACTCACAGGAATAAAACAAACCAAAGAAGGGCAGTGCTGAACTGCAAACATCATACCTGGTAAATGCCTCTACCAAGCTATCACCCCATGCTTGCAGAAGAGGCAGAGGAAGGAGATGTGGTGGAGCCACGTGTCTGCCTGTGTCCCTGCCAGCACAGCCCAGATCCATGCTGTTGGATCCCGCGGGTGCAATGACTGTGGCTGCTGTGGGCTCCTAACATTGCACTGGAGCCAGTACTAAGCACGGCTGGAAATTCAGAGAATTGCTTTGTAACTCATATGGGGCCTCTCTAGAAGGGCAGTCGTCATATGCTATTAAAGATTGCATCTTTTTGTGCTCTATTGACTAAAAATTTAAACCTTTAAAATATACATCACAGTGTCTGTAGACTAAAACATTAACAAGCTTGTACTGTTCCAGGTTGACTGACAAGATAATATATATTTAAATAAAAAATGACAGTGGGGCTCCACCAGATTTCCCTGGGATTCAGCGGCAATTAAACATTACTCAATCTTCTTTGTACCTCAAATTAATGAAGAGATAGAATAATCAGCAAGGAGGCTTACAGCCAGAAAATACCATTTACGTAAAGTTATCATTTATAGGAAGTCAATATTTACTGCACTGCAAAAACACGGTCTTTCCTTTTCTAAAAAAAAAATTAAACATGGGCCCATGGTAATGTCATTTCTCTACAGTGATGCCTACTGTAGCTGCAAACAGCTATCAAATAAATATACTGCCAAACGCTGTTAGTACTTGTTCTTGCCATAGAAATTAGAAAAGGTTACATACAGTTCTTAAATGAGGGCAGTATAAGTAGCTCTGGGCAATAATTCAGACTATCCAACTGTGTCATTTTTACTAGAGGACTGTGACTAGCAATAGCTTTGTAGTACTAGGAATAGTGAAAACAGCTTGGGATGGGATGCTGGATGTGGAAATTCAGGTTATGGGTCATCTCAGTGCTGCTGCCTCAGGCTCAGACCTTGTGGACTTTTGAAAGGAATCTGTTACTTCAAGATCTTGGGTTAGATTTGCAATATGAGGTAAAGACATATGCAGCAATGTTAATCAGTGGAGCTGACAGTAAGTGTGATGTTGCCATTAAAAAGCATAAAATTGGCTAAAGTGAATAAAATAATAACTTAACTGACAGTATTTAAGGAAAAAAAACCAAGTTGCATGTTTCTATCAGCGTGCTAAAACAGGGACAAAATCTCACTAACATTAAGTGTAACAACATTTATTCAATTCCAAGGTGGAACTGCCTGACAACGTTTCCTCAGTTCAGTAAAACACATGGTGGACTTGACAAGGGATAGTTGAAATAAATCAATGTCTAAACCTAAATTCATTGTAGTATTGCGGTGATAAACTGTGCTTAAGGTTGCACTGCCAGATTCAGACTCATAAAATATTACAGCAAAGTAATAATGCTGAAATGCTAGTCATGTTTTTATTCCGGCAATGTTCAAAGTAATTAACAGACAGACTCATTAGCATTAATATTATAATTAATAGTAAATGTTTTATGATTTCAAATGTCCTAGCACTTGCCATAACTGGAGGTGACTTCTTTTTGAAGCTAAAATAAGCTCTCAACAACCTTGAGGTTTCCAAGTGTCTTTAGTTCCAAGTGTAGTTCCTTCACTTATGATGATGGATGTAAAGTTATTTTTACACATATATGTAAGAGAGGGCATAATTCTCAGTCCTTACATTTACCATGCATAAGTATGATCTTGAATGAAGAAATATGTGCTCTGTCTTGCTTGAAAATTATTTTTATTAATACAATTACTGTTTAAACCAGATGGAAGTCAAAATGTGATCTGTGAATTCAGGGTTATACTGGTGGTTCTAATGTTGCTGCTCTGTGTGTCAAATTGAAAAAAGGTACATTTACATAATTATCTTTGAGATAGAGTTTTAAAAGTAGCATAATGCATATATTTATATATGCCAATCATAGTAAGGGTGGTTTTTGTGCTAGAGGTTTCTAGAAAAGGGAGATACTTTTCCAGATATGCTATTTTTTCTAATAGTCTTTTTGAACAAAATGCATTTTTTTTCCAAAGGATTTCTGTAGATTGTTTTAAAAAAAGAGCGAAATTAAAATCTTCAATCAAAACTGATGATTTTTACATTGTATTAAGAAGTTTTTGTGTTTATGTTCATCCTTTACAGATGAGAAATTGAAATTTGTACTGTAACCTGTTTTAAAATACTATTTCAAAGAAAGAAGGGAAATGAAATGAAAAAGAAAAAGGTTATTCCAAAAAATTTTACCAAAATATCTGCCATTTCTAACCTGCTTTATGGTGTATGTTTCCTAGTAGTGAGAAGCACACTAGACAGCACAGATACACTCTATAAGGAACAACTTTCTCAGTATCAGGATGAAAATTTTCTTGTGCCAAGGAAAGGTAATTATATTTGCAATAAAACAAATAAACAAACAAACAAAACGAAAACACCAAACCATGTTCAGTGTGGAGAAACAAATGCATTGTCAGACAAAATGTCTTTATGAGTTGTGTAAAACTAAGTTACTATTAATGTTACTTTGCCTTTTGAAATTTCTATTATATCTGCTCTGTAAAGAGATTATCTGGCATACCTGGGCACATTATTCAACTGTATGCTTAGGCTTTTCAGTGTCTTTTGTTCTCTTCTGTATTTTGAATAGATGTGATATATTATTTAGTGTTAGGAAAACATAATTATTTACTTACAGAAATTCTAGTTATAATATTAAAAATGGAATATTATCTCCTTGGAAGAATATATTATAAAACTAACACTAGGCACTAGTTTTGGAGGAATGATACAAAACACATGATCTGTGTGTCCACTGTTGATTTGATTTAATCTAATTAAAAGCCAAATGAAATGGTTTCTGATGAAATGCAGATGAGCAAGAACTCAATATTTTTGCTTTACAGATCTTTGTCAGCAATGGTTCGCTTAGCAGTTAGGCGTGTTCTGAAATCTTTTCAATACCTGATATGCTCCCAGGTTTCCTTGTAGGAACCACTTATAATATGGTTGCAGGCACCAGCCCCAAGCCTTGCCAGTGTGCACTGTCTGGCTGCAGTGTGAGCCAGAAATGTACCTTCCCAGTTGAAGACCTAAAATATCCTGATGTGCCGTCTTGGCTTGTCACCTCAAATCCTCATCAGGCTGTACTGCTTTTCATTGCCATACAGAGACATGAAGGACAAGCTTCTGCCCTACTTTGTACAAGGTGGGTATAAAACACTGTCAGAGCCACATTAGGGATATGCAACTCTTTCTGATATCATTTTGGTGAGGTTTTTTGTCAAATGTAGGAAGTAGGAGGCAGGGTGTGTCAGAGTCTATGAAGGGAGCTGGGTTTTTACTGTTTTGATAGGAAAAGTCTGATACAGTGCTGGTAGAGTTAAGTTCATGTGGTTCAAATTGTTAGATAACTATTTCTAGGGTGATTAGTTATCTTTTTTGTAATAGTAGCTACATGCCATTAGCACTTATATGCAACAGGCAAGATTGTATTGTGGAGGTTTTTTTGGCTTGGGGAACTGATGCTTTGATTTTTTATTTTTTTTTGCTAGATCCCAATAGATTCTTGGGATTTAAAGGATTAATCTCTAGAAATGAAACCTGTGTGGTATTGAACCAGGACTGTACTTTTTATACTGAGATTTCTGTTTTGTTTATACCATGTTTGTGAGTATGGCTGAGACTGTACTTGGTAGTTCTTGGTTTGTATGTGCTTTGAAGTTTTGGTAGCATGGATACACTGTCTAAATCATCCTAAAAAAACAGTAACATATGTAAGGAGACTTTACTTCTGCATAATATGGCTGTCTTGTGTATTTTCTCTTTGAACACCAAAGTACTGAAACCATCACATAGATTTATGACTTACTTGGAGGATTTAGAGCAGCTCAACAAGTTTTTTATGTGCCCATTTGCCATCTATTTGAGGTGGACTTGGTAGAACTTTTTATACCTGAATTAGTGTATAAATACATGATTATTATTCAAGCATAAATTCTGTTTTGAAAATATAGCATTTTTCATGACTTTTCAGTCAAACAGACGTGTAATGCTAAGTGTTGATTTAGTATAAAAATATTGACTATTGAGTATATAAAATATTGAATTCAGAATGTGAAATATACGGAAAAGTAGATAGTTGAGTGCTGCTTACATGAGTCATCAACAAAGGTTTAGACTGTGAAGTGTCATATCAGGAATGTGTCACACTGATTTTCTGGTTCAGTTGTTCACAACCAGGAGTTGAAGTTCACAACCAGTCTGATTGAAGCATTTAATTTCAACAAGCCATAGATTGCGGTCGCCATGTGTACTGTATATTACTGTTGTCTGTGTTTATTATGTGAAGTTGGTAACATGCTATGCTAGGCACTATAGCAGTATAGGGAATCAGTCGCCTCTAAGACATGAGATGATCAATGGAGAGATTAGGAGTGCCTCCCCTACAAAAAAAAAATCAAGCAGTGCTCATATGGGCAGGCATTGGTAAGGTAGTACTGGTACCAAACTGTATAGTATTGCAACAATCATACTGATATAAGGAAGAAAATAGATATTTTAGCCTAAATTTTCAACTACAGGTGTCTAATATCAAGTACTTAAGTACTTGGGAGAATTCAGTTCCCACTGAAATTAACTGGTGAATATGCCTGAGGGCAACTCTCACAATCAGGCCTGACTTTATGAATTTGGAGGTGTTGGCCTTTATATTCCCCTCATATGTAAGTGTATTCTTTCGTAGTTTGCATCCAGGAATTCCTTGTAAAGGTTGTTTATTTACTACATAATTATATTTTTAGCAATTTCTCATGTTTCTAAGAGTATAGTAGAAAGACAGAACCAGATTAATTAAATTGCAGAAAGACCTGTCTGTATGCACAAACAGAAGTTAAAGAGTGCAGTTTTGCCAGTAAAGCCTATGTGTCTGCATCACACTCTGTTATTCTCTTCCTATGTAAGGGCAAAACCCTGGCTTCTAGGAAATTAACTCAGAAGGGTTTTCTGGTATTTCTGGTGTAGCAGTGTTCAGGACTTGATGCTTATAAGAATGAAAACTTGAAGGCTGTCCATTTTTCTGAAGGATGCTCTGGGAATTGCTCTTTAGCATCTATGGAGAAGGAAAATCAAGACAGACATAAGCATTCTTCAATATAAATTGCTTTCAGTACTATTAGAAAATCTGCACCCTTCTCATTTTCTCTGTGTTCCTTTCTGCCTCTTAACAGAGCTTTCTTTCATGCATTTATTAAATAGTAATTATATGATAATCTACTCTATTAAATTACGGGAAATATTCATGTGATTTTATGCTTTGAGCTTTGCAAAATCAGTAAAAAATTACATCAAAACACTAGTACAGATGTAATGTACTTATATTCACTTCGGCCATGTAAGTCTGCACTGAATTTGCCTCATTGGCATAAAACCTCTAGAAAATTGACATTTTTACACAAATATCATAATAAACAATAGACTAATAACAAAATGAAATCACTTGTTCTTTCTGCCTTCTTAAGTAAGTCACCTTTGGAAGGTGTAAAGTATCTCAGTAATTGAAACATAAATGTAAACAATAATATTAATAAGTAATCTGTCAAGCTCAAATATATGTTCACAGGTCTAACCTAGCTGCCTTATGCACTTCATCAGATTGAGAATTGAGGGATTGAGAAGGGTGCTGCACACCCATGCTGAATTAGTGAAAGGCAAAAAGTGACAGAGGGCTTCGGTTTGCAGTAGTTACTTTACCCTAGGTGTTGTGATCAGCCTCCTGAAAAGATGATTTTGGCATGTTATCTTCATTGGAACTTGCTGAAAAACAGCTAGAACACCTCATTTACAAAGAAGTTTTATGGCTCATATGTGCTGATGCTGACTGCGTGGTAGCATTGATCTGGAATCTCCTCAGGTGGTTTCTTATGCTGTGGCTGCGGTTTGTGCCAACAGCAATGACTGTGCCTGGGTTGTTGGACCTAGAGGTGTTTCATAGTTCTAAGGTCTGGCTGGATATCCCACCTGTGGCTCAAATCCATACTCCAACACAAATTTGTTTGTGAAATTATATGCTTACTTGTTCTCGAATTTCATTTCTAACCCTACTTGCAGGTAGGAAACAAGGCAACTAGATAGATAAAACTCACTCTGAATGGTGTAAACATGTTGAGAATTTTGCGTATTCCTTAGCAGGTCTTTGCTGACAACAACATTTTGGAAGGTAAATCAGCTAGTAAGACTTGGGATTCAGTAGAGAACAGGAACAGACTCTTCTGGAGTGCCTTCTGTGCACCATACTTTTTCCCATGCCAGTGCCCTGAAATCATCTCAAGCTCCTGAGGTGTCTGGATTATGTGCTTCCTTAGGTCATTCTCCACCCAGGAAAGTCCTTTCTTGCTTGGCAGTTTGAAAATTCTGAGTTGTTTGCAAAGGTCCTTGATTTTTTATATCCACTATGTCTTCATGTCCTCTTCTGAGCTCTCTTATCCTCTTCACCTGCATCATTAGATCTTCACTTTAATGGGCAGCATTATACAGCACTTGTGGCATAAAGAGATCCTAGCAGATGATCCTCAGCCTTGCAGGTTTGTTATCCTGTCACTTCTGTGTCTGGAGAAGATATTTCTCTGAAGGCAGTTGCAAGAATGTTCCCTACACTCAGATAGTTCACAACATATTTAGGAAAGAGCCTTTAGAGAATAAAAGAACTTACTGTTTTCATTTGTTGTGGCACAGTTACTGTTTTGCCAATTGTTAATTTAGAAGATGCTTGCCCTGAAACCTATGCTCATTTGAAGCATAAGTGCATATTATTTGCTTTAACATTTACAATATCCCTTCTGTCATATATACAAGTTTCTAAAAGTGTTAGTTCAGTCTTTTATTACTTACTTTATGTGCAGCTGCTGAAGCCAAAGTTTTGCCATAATCCTGCCTACACAAGTTTCTGACGTAGAATAGAAATAGTAAAGGTATTGTTAGGGTGCAAAAAAAAAAAACATCCAGTGTCCGTTGTGGATTGCAGTAATTATAAACTCTAAATCCTGAACATGGACCCTACTTCATGAGATCAATTCCATAGCCTTCCGTGAAGATATTTTCTCTTGTAGATGGCTTTTTTTTGCTTATTTTTAGTGTGTGCAATCTAAAAGAAAAAATGACATCCTGCACAACTAAGCAGGGAGCAATAGTTCTGCAATAGACAGAAATACTATCGAGTTGCATTATAACCTATGTGGAATTAATGAGCATATGAATTGATCTGATGTTAATTTTTCTGTCAGTTCTCACCAGATGGATCACCGGATTTATATAGCACTAGTCACTGTCTTATTTCTACTTCATATTCTCCACTATGAAGTAAAAAGTACTAAGTAAACAGCAGAACAGTTCAATACCCTGTGCTGATTTATGAACATATGCAATACAGCAATGAAATCAGAAGCAATTATAGTGTAGAAGAAAGAAATGTGATTTTTATGTACACCAGGAAAGCTGAAATTGTGTTACTGGTTTGGCATAAATGTGCAGTTAAGCTGTTTCTCATGAGAGGATTTTAGTATCTAATTAATGGCACTGTTTCTTGCTCTGATTTGAACTCCTAACCTGAACAATGTAGTCGGTGTGCTGCACACTTGCTTGAGGGAGCAAAGGGTGGTCTAGTCAGCAGTTCACCTGCATGACCTTTACATTTCCCTGAAGGATTTACAGGGTCTGTTTCCTCTCTTGCCTTCTATGAGGGGGGAGGTGTAGAATATCTCCTGCTTAGCACGCACGCACTTAACTCCTGTTAATCCTTTGGGGAGTTATAGTGTGGTATCAAAGTAAGTATATACTTTTAATCTCTAAAGCAGCCCTCCAAGAGGTAACTGGAATTTATAGGTCTTATCAATTTGCAGCAGTGCAGGTGAATAAGGAGAGTCTTTAAAATAAAGGAACTGCTGACTCAGCTTACGTAGAGGTTTGGGAGTAAAACTGAAAATTCAGCAGTGCTAGTCCCTCCTCAGCTATCAGCTGATTCAAAGTATTACCCTTTTCATGCTAATCCTCAGAGACTGGTGTAATGTAAAGAATTGGAGATATGGGTGTCTAAATAATAGTAGATCGCTAGTGTTTGGAGACCCTTTAAAGGGTAGATCCTCAGGGTATCCTCCCACAGCAGACAGGGAGAAGCTCAAAATATTAAGGTTGACTTTTCATCTGAAAGCTAACAAGACTGAGTACATTCAACATTGCTCACTAACATGGAGACAGTTCAGATAGATTTCCTTTGCTATGAAAAAGTAGTAGGAGCATCTGCACTTGATCACTTTTACATTTTGATTACTTGAGACAAGTAAGGTTCAATAGGCGTCTTAATTTGAATAGCAGCTGTCCAAACAGCTACCTGCCAATACGTGTTGAATAACAGTATCATTGTGTTACATCAGATTTATGTAATATGCTATTGTCAAATCATAGATAATAGAAATGCAAGTTTGTTGTATGGTGCTGGAATGAGCACATTTAGAATCCACATTTGTGGGCCAGCCTTAATTAAATGAAAAATCACTTCAACCCACAAATAATGGTTCAAATGTCTGAATAATGTTTGCAAATATATTGAAAGATGTAGCCTAACAAACAATTTAGGAATAAAGAGCAGAGATGTTGTTCCTGCTGATAATTTAAAATCAACGTACTTTCAGACAATTAGGTACAGGTGATATGATGAGTAATAGGAAAAAGTACAGTGGAATAAGAAGGCTGGTACATAGACAGTATTTAATTCAGTTAATAAAAATGAGTAATGATGTCTTGAAAAGCTTAAAAATGTTGATGGGGGTTCTGATATTTGGCTCTCAGTTAATTTCTAATATCTGTTGCTTGATAAATAGTTTCTGTAAAATAATGCCCTTATATTTGTGTCACTTAATATTTTTTCTTTGTAGTTATCTAAAACCATTCTGCATGTTAGTCATTACTCAGAGCGCTTCAAAAGCCAGAAGCTTGTTCTTAGTGTTCAAAAAAGGGTTTTTTCTGGTACTATTCATGTGTTACTTCCTGAAAGAAGGAAACTTCTTTTGTATGACCATATTGCAGCCAATTTTGGAGTTTTAAAATGATAAATAACATTGAATGTTTTTTTGCAATATTTCTGGATCTTATTCTCATAACTATTGCACCTTGATTTTGAATAAAATGTTCATCTATATACTTCACCATGTAGAATGTAAGAAACAAGTACTGTGAACAGAATTCCATGAAGTAAATATTGCCTGTACTTGTAGAAATAGAGGCATTTCAAAATTGCAAATGCAATGAAAAAACGCAAATAAAAACCCACTGTGCTTGCAGATACTAATGGAGAAATTTCCTGTATCATTAAATGCTTCTTTTCATTCATAATGTGGAAACATAGCAAGATGCACCTGGTATTTCTGATTAAAGAAATCAGATTCAATTTTGTTAACTTCCTGAAATTTAACACATTCGTTATCTGAATAACAGATCTTACAAGAAAAAGCTTTATGCGTTAATTCTAAAGGCTGATAACATGAGACAAAATATCAGAACAGGTAAGTGTGTGCATAAATAGAGGTAATGGGGGTGGAGGGCAAGTCTGTAAAAATCGTTATGAACCTGGGACATGTTTTGATTACTGTACAACAGAGAGAAGATAGTTTTGTAAGAATTTATGGTATCTGCAGTAAACTTACAAAGAAGATAGCATTACACAAAATGAAGAAACATACTTTTGGAGTTTATGTTCAGACTTCAAAGTCTAGGGATCTGCATTTCATCTCAGAAATGAAACAAAAGCTGAACTATAAATCAGCTGGTATTCATTATAATTTACATGCATGTATGTAATTAGAAGTGAATAAAACAGTAGAAAAATACCATAATTTACTATCTTTTCTTAAAGAATTGTCCATAACTATTTTGTGCCTTAACTGTAAGTTAAGTCACAGCTGTAAGTTGATATCCTTTAAGGACAAGAAACTGCAAAGCAGGTCCTGGTAGGAATCAGGAGACTCCACTAGAACATTGCTCATTGTGATGTTTTGGCCTCAGATTGTTAAGTGAATTCCCCGGCAGTGGCAGCTGTTCTTTGCTGGAGCTGGCTGCCGATGCTTTTAATGCTGGTAAATCAACTCCATGTAACTCCATGTTACTGCTGTTGTACAACTCAATGCGTGGGTGACTGTTGCCTTCCCTATTCCCCTGACCTTTCCTTGTTTGAGTGTGGAGTCAAGCATGTTAGATTGAAATGCCTTCACTGTTGATTTAAGATTAAAAAAAAAAAAAGATTTTGCATTGGGACACTGAGTTTAGGAAGCACTCGTGGGCTCCATTTAGTTTGCTTTGCTGTTGTCATGGTGAATTCCAACATGGAGGTGGAAAAAATGGCCTGAGGTAATAACATTTGCAGCTCTTCCAGCTGCCTGCAAAGTAAATATGTGTCTGTGACCTTAAATTCTAGGATGTATTTTTTTTATAAGTGGTGAATTTCTATCCCTAAAATAAATGCAAATTTTAAAAATGAAGCATTTGAAATGTATATTTATTTGTTTTTATTCAAGTCTGTAAAATCATATTTTAATAGTTAATAATATGGAATGTAGCTGCATGTCATTGCTTTGAGAATGTATATCTTGGTTCTTAGCTTTCCCCAGGCAGAGTCTAAGATCCTGTAATCCTCCCTGGAAAAACAGTACAGACAGTCTTGTAAACATAAGAGTTTCCTCCATAAAACTGTCCTTGCAAAATAAATCTATGCAATTAGCCCTCTGTCACTTTCTTTGGCACTTAATCTTACAAATATAACATTTCACTATTCAATGGGTCTAATTTAGATTAAGTCTTCAGATCAGGGCTGTAATTTCTCTGTCCGCTTACATCTGTGGCGATATTTAAAGATGTCATATTATTGACTGAAATCATAACTTACCATAACTTTATCCAATAAGGTCTGGTGAAGCTATCTGATTACAAGGTGAATGGAATGGGGAGAAAAAAGTGCATTGCTGGAGGGGGTAGAGAGCTTTTTTCAGTCTTTGCTTTTTCTGAGTTTTTTGTGAGGAAACTGTGAATGATAATGGAATCATGTAGTGTGTCCAAGGCCTCCAGTTTCTTTTGCAATGCTTTAAAGGAGAATGAAGAAAATGGAACGTTTGCTAAGATCTCTTCTGTTTGAAAGCCATGCTCAAAGGCTCTGTGAAGAATGTTCTATTGCTACCTGAGTACCAAGACAACAGGGACTCTTCCAGCAGGCCCCAGATTTCCTTTGGGCCCACTTATGTTGCTACTTTAGGCACATGAATTGACCTGAGAATGGGCATAGCTAGCAAGATGACTTGTGGCAACGTCCTCTGGGATCTGGGATTGCGTCTGTCATTCCACACTGCACTGCCTTATCTCTCTGCATCTCAAAAAAAGTCTCTTCTTGCCACTCAGAATAATCCTTCTTTTAGATGATGTTTCTGTCTTTAGCTTTTCTTTCATGACTTCACTCTTCTTAGACCATGAAATATATTCCTTCAGCACTGGAAGAAGACCTGCAAATGTATCTGTCATTGGCCTCAATTCAGACTATGGGAAAGTGGCAGGCTGGCTGCTGCAGAACTGTCCTAGCAGTTAAATCTATATCTGTCAAAGCTGATGTTTCATTTCTCTATACATTTTCCTATTCACATGTCCAAAATTGGATGCTGGGTCTTAGAATTATATGAATCTGTGATCGCAGTTTCATACTTTGGACCTGGAAGCTTAGGACAATTCTGGACTATTCGAGGCTTTTCTTGCCCAAGCTGTATCCAAGTCTTAGCTAGATGCGTGTCCTATCTATAATACTCACACGCTGAAACAAGTTCTAGTTAGTGATTACTGAGTAGAACATTTATGTACAAAACTTAGTGTACAGTCAAGATTAAGTAGGTTTTAGCTATACTCATGCATATATGTGAGTGATCTGATATTTTATCACTATACTCATGCATATATGTGAGTGATCTGATATTTTATCACTTGACATAGGAACTGAGACAATTTAGGTCATTGACAGAAGGTTATAAGGGGGGATACAACATAGCTGCTGTCATTGGATTTGAATGTAAGATGGAGGCACTCGGTATACATAGTGTTTGCATGGGAAAGATGCAGCTTTGATGAGTGCAGTGTGTGGGATTTCTTGGCAGGAGATGTTCCTGAGGTTCTCCTGAAAGGTTTCCCATAGTGTGAGTGTGGACCTGGCCAGTTTTGCTACACATAGCTCAGAGGAAAAAAGTTGATGGAAGTGTTTTAGGATAATGCAAAAGGAGATAGATTTAATTAAGGCATATAGCTCTGGGTGCCTTAAAGAATGTAAATTTGTTCCTGAAATCTGCACTGAGCAGTTTGGGAATTTCTGTCATTTGATTGAGAAAACCATGAAGTGTCTGTGGGCTTGTATGACTTGAACTCACACAGGAGGACTAGAGAGCAGAGTCAGACAGATTTTTGGTATGTGTTTAGAAGCTCAGTTTCAGTCTGACCTTAAAATAAAGTTGTAGCTAGGTGCACTTAACCATACATCAGTGCCTCTGTGAGTAGTAAATGGGATGGCAGAGATCTGTCATTTAACAAAGTTTATTTTTCTTCAAACCCTTCCTGGGCAAAGCATTGTATTTTAATAATCTGCTGACATTTTATTCTTGCTTTCCCCCAGTAAGAAAAGTGTGAAAGGGGAGGAGAGGACAGCTTTCTTTTTACTTGTCCCAAATAAAACTGAAGCGCTAATCAATTTAACTGCTTATTTCATAATTATAACTGATGCAAACATACAAGAAGGAGGTTTTTACCCCACTATTTTTTTGTAACTGCTTTGCTTTTCACTACTTTTTGTAACTTGGTAGTTATAAGTTTTATTGATGATGGTTTTAAAGCAGGAATGTGTAGTAGTTGTTTAGCATCTCTTGCTTTTTTCTTTAAGATGCCTTAAGCTACTGGAAAAATTATTTACTATGTCACAAAGTTTCCTGCCTTATAAGTTAAAGGAAAATATTTCCCTGCAGATATTTTCACATGTAATGCTATTTCCCATATTTCACAAGCTGTTTGCAGTTTAAACTTAATCATATTTGTCTTTCCATCACTGAGGCTCTTTAGAATTACCTTAGAGATCTAGATATTATTTGGATATTTGTGGCATAATTAGATTTGACATATTGTACTTTATTTATCTCAGTTAATGCCTAAAGGCTTGATTCTGATCTGAGATCTGCAGAGGCATAGCACCAAATTTGTATTGGAAATGCTAATAGCAGTCTCTGTCCAAAATAGTTACTCTGCTCTCCTCCTGTCTCCTAAAATGTGCTAGATTGGAAACATGTATTTGTATTTTTTTTCTAGAATGAGGTAATGGCAGGAAGTAGAACCAGTCTGCAGAATTTCAGTCTTTTGTCCTGATGGTCTCCATAGATATTATTGTATAGGTAGCATGTGAATGCATTTTATTTGCTCAAATAGATATGGTTTTGAACCTTCAAATATACTCTCCCACAAAGAGACCTGATCATCTGTATTTTTGCTTTGCATTTTTTCTCTCGATTTTTAGTAAAGCAGAGATCCAGATATAAAATTCAACATTCCTGGAAAATCAGTCTGGGCTGATGATACTCCCCAGAGAACTTTATTTTCATGGCTCAATAAATTAATTACCACCCAGAATTTGTAGTTTACCGTCAGCGAATGAAAAATATTTTTTATTATCTTTTTTCACATGCATTCTCCAAGGATAACTCTGGGTTTCTAACTGCTATGAATTCGCATCTTTCTTTGCTTTAAAAAAAGCTTAGTATGATTATACCACACTAGAGATAACTCCCTATAGCACTACAGCTAGTGCTGTACTGCTAGAAAGAGTTGCAATATGTATTGGCTGGTGATGCATCAATTCTTACTGCTGGGCGTTTGTGCTTGGAACACACTGAATTACAATACAGAAATTTTGTTTCCTTGTCTTGCGTATTTTGGCAAGACTCTGTCAGCATCCTACCCCCAGACACATATTTTCATCAAGAGATTTGGTAAACTCGTTTATTATGTTGATCTTGAAGGCTGATGGTATTTGAAAGCAGGAAAACTTGGCTGGCTTGCAGTGGTTTGCCCACATTGACTTGAAGGCAGAGAGAATACTCCTGTGTTCAGCTGTCAGTACAGAGTATACAACAGGAAACCCCTGGCGTAAATAAGTTAACGTGTGCACTGCTTTTGGTTGAAACCCTCAAATATATGTGCCAGAAAACCAGAGCTGGTACTCCAGCTCAGAGCTGGGCCACTGTACTCTAGCCAGGCATTGCTCATCCCTAACTTAGGTGTTGGGTAATGCAACCTATTGACTCCAGTTGTTAGGAAATCTTTCAGCTTCATAATTGTCTTTTTGTGTCATTTTAACTCTGATCAGAATAAACTAAATTCTGTTGCTGTAGTCATACTTTGTGACTGCTGTCCCTTTTGTGAAAGGGGCCCTTTTAAGAACATGTAAGACTCCCAAAACATTTATGTATAGGCAGTCTTTCTGAAGACATGCAATGCATTTGTGGATTTCCTTAATCAGTTGAAGTAAGGTAGAGGTATTTTTGAATTGTTAATTGAAAACATGTGATTGTGTTTTGAACGTTATTTATAATGTTATGTTTTTATGTAAAAACAATATGCAAAATTAAAGTTTGCTGACATGCAATACAGGTTTGGGCTCCACTTAAAAAGAGCAATGCACATAAAATACTACACAATTCTCATAAAAATATAGGCAGAGAGACTGATTTTTCTGGTTTAACCTTTAAATGAAGAATGGTGTTTAGTATTTATAAGGCAGAGGGTAATGTCTTGCTTTTTGAGTTTGGATATGCTGTTGAAAAAAATGGTTAGTGGTGAAAATTTCAGTAGAATTTAATTTCTTGTTGGACTATTTGTGTCATTTTGGAGAAATATGGCTTTATTAAAGAGAAGACAAATGAATATCCTTTAGTCATTAGTCAGAGGTTCTGCATACACTACTTAGTACTATGTTATTTCTCAGATATCCGAATTATAGTGTACAAATAAATTTTAGTTGCTGATGATTTATACAAAAGTTATCAATTTCATTATTACAGAATGTTGGTACTGTGGAAAATTATTAATACAGTAGGTATTTTAGACAAGAGTACGGCAATAATTATAGTTACTATTAGTATTCCAGTTCTATCCAAAATTTACTGACCGCTTTGGAAATGCAGAGGACAGCATAGCCTGTATCTAAAAAAATGCATAAAGCAGCGAGAACAGATGTAATATGCTGAGAGTCAGATTGATGCTAGGCAAATGTCTCATTATTTACAGGTTTGCTCTTGTCTGTGTCTAAATTTAACACATTCGTGGTATTTAAGCCATTGCTGTCTTCACTGATCCATCTAAGTCAGGAATGACCAGCCTGTGGCTCTTGAATAGCCGACACGCAGCCCCCTGCCAGGGCTGTTTGCAGTACCAGAATGAGGCTGCTCATCACTGGCATCACTGGATAAATAAACCCTGCAGCCACAGGAGCTAGAGGATGCTGCCGAGGCCAGACAGGCACTCCGGGGCCATGCTCACACCCAGCCCCGGCTGGTCTGGGTTGGGAAGTGCTCCCATGTTGTCCTTTGTGTATGAAATTCTTCAGAGCTTTGCACTTGCTTCCATGCTCCACTGCCTCCTAGCCCCATCTGGGGATGTGCTGTCTTTTGCTTTCACTCCCATGAAGCTCTGAATACTCAGCATATAGTAGCATTAGGATGTTGGGTTGTTTCTACCCTTTTCTCCTCCAATGATTCTGGCTAGGTGAGTGTGGACTTTTTGCCTGTGGCCCCTATAATGGACATCTGAGAGCTGACATACGGAAAAAGAGTGGCTCGAGACACCTGGCAGGGAGTGGGGAGCTTTTCCAAACTTTTCAGAGCAGGTGATCCCATTGGAGTTGAACTATGGAGGGAAGTGAGGGCATAACTGTGAGAAATGTAACAAATGAGGCATGAATAATGCCTTTGTGACAATTTACTTTCAGTTTGCTGCAGCTAGAAAGCTCAGAAGTAAGGCTGGTGAGAGCACAGAGGTGAGGCTGTCATGAGAAGCAGCAAGGGGGACCCTGTCAGAGATGACTCTGACATGGACCAGAAAATAGAGAGTGTGATTTCTGTCAGGCAGAAATCTGTCTGTTGTGTAGGCATCTCTGTGAATTGAGTTGGTGAAGATGCAATAGGAGAACAAAGAAAAGAAAACATCTTATATGCAGTGTGAGAAAAAAAAAGTAGTGTAAGTATTGGACATGACTTATGGGGGGTTGTAGGCAAGGAAAATTATATTGGGCTCTATCAGAACTGCATGGTGAAGCACATCCTGGAGGAAACAGAGTAGCTCTGTTTTCCCATGGTGGGTTTGAGCAAATACTGTGAAGTTATGAATTAGGTTGATTTATGAAGTGAATAAATTCAGACAGGCCATCACTGAAGAAACAGTTTGTTGTGAGTCACCTATGCAAGATGTTTACCTAACAGTGTTTGAACATGCAAAATATATAAAAAAAAAGGAGGAAAAAGGCAGCTTCAAGAGAGAAATGTAAGAAAAAATCATGTGCACCTTGGGTGTTGCTGAAGAGAAGGTATCAGTGAATATGGATAGACAACTGCATTTGACTGAGCCAAAAATATAGAATGACTGTTCTCACTGTTTTCCAGTTTCTTAGCACATGATAAATTAACATATGTCAATCGGTTTAAATTTACAACAGCCTTCAATACTGAAACAAGGTAGCATACGTAAAATGGGCAGAGCGACCCAATAAATAACTTATTTGACCTTTATATATTATTTATAAAGAGCTGTGCATGCAAAGCACTAAGCATCTTCCATTTTCAATAACCAGCCTGCAGCAGATACCCATAAAAGCATTGCTTCAGTCTAGCATGGAAGGAAGCCAGGTTAATCAGGGGGTTTGCCTCAGGCAGTAGGATATGGTGTCTTCTGTTGCCTTATTGACATGAACCAGCTTTACAGTGATACTGAAAAGAAGATTTTAAATAAATCAATTCAAAAAGTAAGTTTGCCTGTATGGAAATGGTGGCAAAATAAAGTAAGCAAAAAAAAAACCCATTGAAATCCTCTACTACAGATTAATTTAAATATGGTTTATGTTTAAGACTTTGTAAGACTAAAAAAAGACACCCCATGACTTTAAGGCAGATGAACCTGAAGTTCTGGCTTATGCAACGGTGTTACCTGAGAATGGACCATCTAGGAAAATTATTTATGTAATGTACCACAATTATTTATATAATGTGCCACACTCACACCAATGAGCAAGAGCAAGTGGAAGCTGTTGCAGTTGTGCAGTTCCTCATATGAAAAGGGTTTACAGTCACAGTCAGGATTCAAAGGATTCTGTACTGGGTTATTTATACACAGGTTACCCAAAGTTTAATGGGTTGAGTGCTGCAGACTGTACTTGGGATCAATCAAAGTATCTAGTACCAGAAACTATGACTCTAGCATGTGTAATTTTAAATTCAGTTTTGGAAACCAGAAAGACCTTTATAGTTTTGTAGCCCATTCTTTCTCTGAAATTACAACTCTTATTTTACAAATATACCTGCTTGCCTTTCCCAGATCTGATTATGCTGAATTTTTGTTATAATTAAAAACCAAACAAATAAAAAAGCCAAAAAAGTTAATTTTCAAAAATATTTAAAAAGTTTATCAAACTTTGAATAAATCAATTTAGACAGGGCAAATAAAATACTGTAGTTTACATCATGTGGGTGCTTAGACAAGATCTTAGTGTGGTTTCTTCTGACCTAAAAATCTGTCTGTTCAGGACGCTGTGGTAGGTTGATTGATAACAAAGTCTCTTACTTTTAAATATTGGCTCGATCAACAGTTGCTCATCTCTTAGACAGGCTGATGCAAATTTCTGCTAGTGGAAGAAGGCAGTATTCAACTATAGGCTGTATTTGGCCTTTTTGAGAGTGGCAGAGCATTAATCACTCATACTATAAGTTTTGCTGATGCAGAAAGTTGTGTCTGTTGGGTATTACCTGGATTGCCTGTCAAAATTCTGTTTTTTATACAAATGACTTAAAGGTGTGTCATTTTTCTTTCAAATCTTAACATTTTTTTTGTTTTCATGAATTCTGCATCTACTGAAATAGCTCAGTTGAACTTCCCTTAGAAATCAATCTTTAACAGTGCACAGCTTTGATCTTCCAGTGTATTTTGGAAGGCTGAACTTGATGATCTTGGGGTTTTTTTCCAACCTTAATGATTCTATGATGTTGGTGTTGTTCTTCCCCCACCTCAAAAAAACTTCCAAGTGTTTAGTTTGCAGTTCAGCATGTCTGAGGCAGCAGAGCTTCTGCCTCTGCTTATAGGGCAGTTCATCTACACATTGCAATGGCCAGGTAGATCCTTCATACTCATCTTAAGTCATGCATTACATTTATTCAGTCCTGCTTGAGTGTGCAATTTGTGCAAGCCAAAGTATCTTTTCTATCCTTCTGTTATTTAAGTGTGTGCAGACTCACAGCTATTACTTTTCTATCCTTTAGAAATGTTTTTTTCTGATTGGTTGGAGGAAACAAATTTAAAATTATTTTTTCTATGGAATTTTCTTTCTCTCTTCCCTTTTCTTCTCAGCTTTGTATATTTGTATTGTTTTTTAAAAGAATAAAAAAAAATCTCAGAAAGAGTGTGGTTTGCTGATCTTGGCTAAGGGCGGCCTTCCCAGTTACTGTCATGGACAAAACAGACATGATTTTGGGAAAATTAAGCAGCTTTTCCCTCCTGAGTCTTTCCCGCCATCCTGTGTGGCACAGCCATCACCTTGGCTGCAGGGCTCAGTCATGTCCTGTGGTGGGGCCGTTGGAGCCAGCTGTCACTGGGTAGGACTGGCTGTGCCCAGCTTGGGGCAGCCCTGGCCTCCCCTCGCTGTGGTCCCTGTAGCCCTCCCTGCCAGCACCTGGGTGCTGACACCCCGTACAGAGACACAATTGAGTGTCTCTGTACTTTCACTGTACATACTTCTCATGTTTCATCCAAAGGAATGTTTTTATTCCCAACCCCAGGTACATTCTGTTTTCCAGCACTTTTTGGCTAAAGCTTTTTCCTGTGTGGGTGTGCGTATGCAAACTTACTATCTTATATATATATATAAATTTTATGTTTTTCATATTATATTATTTAATTCCTAAGTTGCTGCTTGCATAAGTTTCTCTCCCCCTGCTCCACTGGTTGTTCCTGCCATTTTTTCCTCTCCCACAATCAACTCCTAAATAATGTTTACTGCTCTGTGTCTATCAGAATTACTCTGCCTTTTGCTGAGCTGTTAGAGCTTCCCCATAGCTGTTGTTATAAGGGGGACAGTCTGTGTCACTGAGTCCATTCACTTCTTCCTCTTCCCATGTGCTTTGGGCATGAAACTGGTTGATGCCTGAGTCCTTGCCTGTTGGAGCCTCTTTTACTCTTTTGACCAGCATTACCAATTCCAGCTTTTTTCTTACTGTGCTTATCCATTGCCTTCAGGAGTGAACTTGCTTTTCATCTTGGGCTTCTTTTGTTGTTTTCCATGGGCAAAGTTGTTTCTGTAAGCCTCAGACATTTGGTTCTACACTGGCATAGCCATACTACCTACTTTACATTTTACACTTCTTTTAGATGTATATTGTTATCTTTTGCCATGTATATATGTGTGTAACATTTATTATATGTTATATATTTATTATATTTTATATATGTTATATTAACATTTCCTCTCCTTCAGTGTTAACCACCATTATAAATGGTTTAACAACATAAAATGTCAGTCCCAGACTCTGTCACTGTACTCTTGATTGAAAATTATAAATGTTTTCCTTACTAGATGAGCTATCCTATATTATCCTATAATATCCTATTTTCCTCTTTCACAGCCCTACATGATTTAATTACTTGAGTCTTCTGTTGATAGGATACCTTGAGATTGAAAATGGGAATATTTAGACTCTGAAGCTGAGTTTTTTGGAGGAGCTAATTAAACATTCCTGATCTGAGGAAAGCTTAACGGTGTAAAATATGCTACTATATCTTTGCCAGATCCATCTCTGGACAGCTTGTGAGCCAAACATACACTGAACTGTGAACACCTGCTTTTAGCTTAGTGAAATGTTGTTTTCTGAAGTCTAAAAATATGATCACTTCAGGTCTCTGCTTAAAAAGTTCAAAACCTGAGTCACCAGAGACTGTTCCTTCACTGCTCCTTCTCCCTTCTACCCTAGCCGCACCCTGGTCAGGAGGCCAGGAGAAATGCTGTGTTCCATTGTGGGAATTGTAATCTGCCCAGAGAGCTCTGTTTCAAGTGAAAATGAAAAATTGTCTGAAGAAGGAAATGACTCAAGATGAACAGTTCTGAAACAAAATTTTCTAAGTGTGTTTAAAAAAATGAAATATTTTAATTTTATTTGAAATGTAAGTATTTGTTTAGATTTTAGTGATGAAAGATGAGAATCTTCGGGTAGTTCTAAGTAGACGGCAGACCCCTCTAAATTTATAGAAATTTTATGTTCCAAATAATATTCCTATTTAGGAGGTGTTGGAAAAGGAGAGCTTTTTTGATCACACTGTACACTGTGACTACCCTTGTGCCTCTTTTATTGAAATTAGAGCCATTAGTTCTTATCAGATACTTTTATTGTTTTGAAATTTTTTAGTAGTCCTTGTTTTTTGATATGTGGGAGCTCATGAGATGAATAGGCCAAAATTACAGAAAATAAGGTCAGTTAGTAATCATCTGCACAATTGAAAAAGATTGCGCATATTGTTGAGGAAATCCAACCCAGACAAACGTCACAATTTCTAATAAATTTTGTGTTAAATATGCAGAACAAAAATAATTCTAGCAGATGTGTGTATATCTACCTTTTTACTTCATTATTTTTATATAATATCATTTTATGTTTTGTGCCTGTTATATGTCTAAAAAATGTGCATAATGTAGTAAATGTAATTTAACCACAGTAGCCTCGGATAAAAGATATTTTTTCATTGTCTATGTGATGCAGTACAGCGAGGAGAAAAATTGGCAGCATTTTGGTTAAGAGAGAGTCCTCTATCAGAGACCGCTTAAGGCATATCTCACTAGCTGCTTGATTTCCTGATTGCTCAGCATTTTGCAGAAGATTGGAATTACACTAAAAGCAAGGTTACGTGTTTTCTACAAATTATTCACTATTTCTTTGCTGCAAGGCTAGCACAGAAAACAGCTTGCACTTTCCTAGTTTTTCACAGAGGAGCTTTTAGGTGAAGCAAGGCGATAACCTCACTTCACCCAGCCAGATGAGTGTAAACCGAAACACTGTGCTCGGTGCTGAAGTGTCACAGCACACAGTGTCAGGCAAAACATAAGCATCAGGAGGAGTCTGAACTGCTGGTCTTTTCCTCAGTAATAGTCAGTTCATTTCTTTATTTCTAAGGAAAAGCATCCCTATCCATCACACACCTTGTGTTGAAGTGCTAGTGGAGTGTTATTCTTCATGGAAATACCCGAGTTGCTGAGGGGAGTGGTTCCAGTGGTGGCATGATCAGCAGTGGAGCACTCTGGTGTGGTGCACAGGGGGTTCCCAAACCAGGGGTTCCCAAACCAAAGGAACCCTGGTTGAGAGAGCCACCAGGAGCCTACAGCTCGTGCGATGGCGACTGACAAGACCTGGTCTGAGCCAAGAGCAGTGTCACCCAATTCCATCTCCAGTTCCCCCGTGCACGTATAAAAGAAGCCCTTAGGGACCGCTAGTGACCAGTAACACCACCAACAGGGTGGGCAAACAGGGTATGGAGCGTCAGCAAGGGCGTGATGTGGCAGTTGGCACAGGACATACAGAGAGGGTGCTGAGGCTCTGCCAGCTTGTTCACAAAGCAGTGGTGTCCACTCAGCAGAAAGTCATGGCCTCTCTGAGCTCTGCACCCTCCATGACTGATGCAACTGCCCAGACAGAGATCCAGTTGGAACACAGTGCCACCCTGGCACAGCTGCAGGATGGGCACTGCTCTTGTGCTGCTGTGAGCACCCCTGTGGGAGGTGTGCCCAGGTAGAGGAACTGTTCTGCTCCTTCTGTACCTTCTAGTAGAAGATAGGATGAGGAACATGAGAGAGGGAGAGAGAGACTGCTGCAATCATACCCTACCTTCCTTGAGACAGGCCCAAACAGGCAGACAGGATGCATCATTTGGAGGATTCCTTATCTTCTCTCTATCTAGCCAAAGAGAGTGGTTTAAGGGACAGGGAACAATGGCTATAAATTCCTGCCTGGCAAAGCAGCCACATCTCCTTTGTGACTGCCTCACCTTCCCAGATGCCCTGGCATAATAGGCATGAGGCTCTGCAAGTGGAACTAAGTAACGATGAGGATGATGGTTCATCTAGCTTGGAGGTACCATGGAGGTTAAGTCATCCTACACCCTGCATCAAAACCACTTTCATAAAGAGGAAAAAAAGTGTCATTGCAATAGGAGACCCACTCCTGAAGGGAACAGAAGGCCCAATATGCAAACTGGACCTACTTCTTAGGGAAGCCTGCTGCCTCCCGCAGGCCCAGGTTAAAGATGTGAGGAGATGAAGAGAAAGCCTCCTACCTTGGGTACAACCCTCAGATTCTTTTCCGCTATTTATTTATCAGGTAGATAGTGTTGAAATTGCACCAAGAAGTGCAAGGGCAATCAAGAGACTTTGGGGTCTTGGGATGATGGGTTGAGGAATGAGAAGCACAAGTAGTATTCCCTATCCGTGCAGTTGCAGGGGATGATGAGGGAAGAAATGGGAAGAGCCAACAGATTCTCTTAAACATATGTACATCTGTGTAATATTCCTTACATGATAAATTGAAGGAATCTGCAATCAAAGACCTGCATCTATTTTTTCACAATCTGTCCATTAACTTCAGTGTGTAGATCACTTATAGATGTGATCCTATGTCTACATAGCCTCCTGGTTTGTTAGTGAGGTGAATCTGCTATGCCTGTGTAGGAACTGATTTCCACAAGTGTTCTGTTGCAGCTCTGTTTTGCCATTTATTTCCTTGAGGTAATACAAAGGTATGACAATAAATAGAGAATAGTGTGACAGCGTGAAATATAACCTCTAGAGCAAGGCTTTTGCCCTATTCTCACATGTCTAGACCTATGCCTTAGGCTGTGTACAGTGTCAAATAATCAAATTGTGTTGTTTAAAATACTCATTGATATGTGTTGTTTTATTTTCTGATGCTGCAGGATGACTTCAGGCTAGATTTTGCCCTTGTGTGTGCAGAAGCAGTTTCCACTGACTTTGAAACAAGGTGACTCCACACAGAAGTGGGATATTGTCCCTCAGCCTTTATGGCGATGCAATTATTTAATCAATCGGAGCTGTGTTTTTGCGACACCTCATAGTGCACCTAATCCATAATAAATGATCAGTCTGGATTTCTGGGTTTAGTTAGTGATTCGGAATAAAACATATTCCTTGGTGTGTTAATAACATTTTGTCACGGGCTCATCCATGCATAAGTGGGTGTGACTTTCTTTATGTTTCTACAGTTGCCTTACTCATGGTCCAAATGTGTGAGATAGAACAATATGATTATCAAGTGCAAATATGATGTACTTTTAAGTCCATATTTTCAAAAGTATATGTGCATTTGTGTTCATTGAAGTTACCATTGATAACCTAGGCTTTTAATGTTTTGGAGTGGATCTTTTTCTAGTAGCTATGCTGACTTTGATCGTGGTACTTAATTACTGCTTGAAATAGGAAATGAAAATTCTCACATCTTTCAGGCAGTATCTAGAAGAGGGCCTATTAACCAATATTTGATTGTTTGCCAACAGTATCCTGAGCTGTATGAACAGGAGCAGAGCCAGTAGATCATGGGAAGTTATTACTCACCTTGAGCAGGCTAAGGGAGCTGGTCTTGTTCAGGCTCTAGCAGGGACGGCTTTGTGGAGGACCTGACAGCAGCCCCCAGTGCCTATGGGAGATCATCTAGGAGATGGAACTGGGCTCAGTGAAGTGAGGCAGGGTGAGAAGATGAGAGATAGTGAAGTGAATCAAAAGAGGTTCAGACTGAATATTTTTTAAGAAATGCCTCTATGAAAACAGTCAGGCAGTGGCATAGAATGAGCAGATATGTTGTGCAGTTTCTGTCCTTGGGAGATTTTCAACTTTGACCAGGTGATACACTGAGCAGCATCATCTGACCTCAGAGCTGACCTCCTGTGAGCTGTCCTCCTGAGATGCCTCCCAGTCTGAACCGTCTTGTGATCCTGTTCCTGTCCTCCAGACAGGTTACTTGAAATCTCTTACTTGCTTTTGCTGAATTTTGATCTCAGTTAAACTCAAGGATAAAAAGTACCACGGTAAGGAAATCCTATGAGATTATGCTGAGTTTGTCAACACTGAGATCAGAACATTATGACAAGGAACATGGTGCTGGAGGAGATTCCTTTGAGCCTCCAATGCAGTCTTCTCTATTCTCACAGGTCACCAGCTAGCAGGCCATCCCTCTTTTCTTCAGTCTAGAGTAAAGGAAACAAGCAAATTAAGCAGCTAGTTTGGTTGAACTATCTCTTGATCATATCATACTTGTACATAGAGGAAGAATTATCCAGCAAAGTGTGGATGTGTAGATGATTCAGACATTAAAAATCAAGAAAATACAAGGACTGAATTTTTATTTTTTTAAATCTCTTCGGTGTGATTTCAGCAAGACATACCTTAAACATAGCAGAACCTGGAAGAAATGACCCTACCTAGATTATATTTTGTCTTGGACAAAAGAGTAGTTGGTGCCTCTCCTTCTTTTGTGAGTAGGTATAGAAGCATAACTATTGTAGAAACGCTATAAAAGTAGCCTGAGATTGTAGAGAAAGGTTTTAAAAAGACAAGTTTTCTATGCTTTCATGTATTATTTCTTTTTCACAGCAACTCTTTTGCTTCAAATCAAGCAGTGATATATATTCTGTATTTTGATTCCTTAGGTTTAGTAGCATTTGTGTTCATTTGTGTACCCATAAACAAATTAGTCAGGTGCAGGGTAGTTGGTAAGATTCTGCATAACTACGTAGGAGAGAAAAATTCTTTGTTCCTGACCGACTGAGTTTAGGTATATGTCAACATTTCATTTAAAACTTTGGCTGATTGAAAAGTCATGTTCAGCATGGTCAGAGTTGTATAGAGTTGAAGCAGTTGATTTTGGCCAGTAATTGCATATTTATGCAATAAAATTATTGTGGTGCCTAATTGCTAATGAGTTTTCTGTATGTTAGAAATGTAAAGATCATAAAACAAAGACAAATCATAAACCAAGACAAGTATAATGGGACTTCTTTAATAAAATACATGTTATAGTAGCTTTGAACTACAGGAAATTAATAGGTGTTAATAACAGAAGTACTTTTACATGTTAGCATATATGCATTAAAAAATGTGTTGCAAGCCTTATTCAAGGAAAATTTCTGTTTTTGTTAATGAAATTTTGTCTGAAACAGAACATAGATAGTCTCAGAGAGAAAGGAAGAACTGGATTTATAGCAATTGTTTTGATTACATGTTGCTGGGATCAGTAAAACTGTGGAAAACTTTTCAATTTTTTTAATCTAATTTTATAACTAAAAAGATTTGAACCTAGTTTTCTTAAAAACTCTACCTACAATGGTTTGCCTATAAGGAATACCAATGCATTATCCTAAGGCAGTAGGTTTGATCATGCAGAGACACTGTAGAGAAAAGGAACATTTCTACAGAAGCGTTACTGCACTTTGCTGTTTGTGTGATTGGTTTGGTTGCACATTACTACAGTCACATTTCATCTAACAACTCTTTGGCCACTGTTAATGATTTTTTCTCATTTTTCTTTTTTGTATATGGCAACAGACTGACAAGGAATTATGAATGGATATATACTAATTAGGACAATAAAATAGTTTAAAGATACACAAATGTTAATAGAATTTGAAATAAAAAGTAGCTTGAGGCCACTAACAGGCCATTTAAAAATTATTAGCATCAGGCCCAGTGGACCAGTAGTAAAATACACTTTCCTTTTTAGTAGAATATCAGAGCTAGCGGCCCCTAGACCCTGAGCTTTATTCCAGTGATCACAGCTGTGAACTGTGCTGAACGAATTTTGCTTACTCCTGCAAATGCTGGCATAGAAGCTACTAGCCTTACATAATGCCTAAGGTAATATATACAATATTTTGTTATTCTTAAAGCAGTCTTTACAGCAAATTAATTTCAGTACATCCACAAAGATGTGTTCTTGCGTTATTTATATCAAGCTGTTAAATGTTTTATTAAATTTCAGTGGTCTGTTTTGCAGGCTAAGATTGATATACAAAAGAACAGGGAGGGTGTTGTTCACTTTGTTGATCAGACAGTTAAGTGAAGTGAAGAACCCTTACCTTTGGTAAGCCTAAAGTCCAAAAATAAAATGAAAAGACATAGGTTTCAATTGGAAAGGCTGCTGTTGGAACAGCAAAAGAAGTTTACATAACCTGACAGCTATTTTAAACGTCTTGTGATAACTGTGATAAAGAAAAATATTTTGTAATGGCAAAACCTGTTTGATAATCTGCCTCCTTTTCCCCCAGACCCCACAGTTCACCCGCCTTTGGTCCATTCACAGAGATAACAGGGTGCCAGCCAAACAATCTCAGCTCCCTTCTTATCTGTCTTTTCTAAAACTATCACCACCACATTTCCCAGCTTTGTAGAAATCCCAATTATAGATAGTCCATTTCAAAATGCCTTATGGATGAAGCCCCATTCCTGCCGAAGATATGAGAGAACAAAATAAGAGGGCTTGTGCTCCTATTTTAAATTAGTGAAATTGTGGAAATACTTAAGACGATGCCTGAAAACATGGCAGAGAGAAAGTAGGATTAGCTGAAAACTCAGGAAGAAATGAAGATAACTGAAAAACATATTTCTGTCACTTCTTTCTTTTTGTTGAGCGGTTTCCAACTACAGAAGTCATGATCTCTGCCTTCAGAAGGTATATTTCTTGTGAAATGAAGAAAACCTGTTGCATGTAGAAAGATGTGAAGTGGTACATCAAACTTGAATATTGACAGCTGTTTTAGGCTTTGACCAGCAATACCCTCTCGCTTAAATGGTCTGAAAACGTTTTGCCGTCTTTTTGTTATGCGTTACAGATTACTGTTCTCATTTATAAGCTCACAACCTGACAATGTGATAGGAAGACAGATGGAAACAGCATTTTTGATTGTTGTGCCAAGCACAGGATAGGAACCCAAATATCTGTATCACAGCATGTCAAAAGGGAGCAAGGGACAGGTAGCTTTTGAGAAGCAGTTTGATTTCTTTGGGTTTATGATTTTAAGTCAGTGAGTTGTGCTACCATATTTTTATGTCTTGGGGAATAGAATGAAAGACAGCAGTGGTTGGAAGAAAGGTTCTGTCATTACTGTAGTCAAGAATGTAATAATTCAATTTTGTGACATCAATTGATTTTAATGCAACTTGGCAGTTTTGCTCTTAGAGGAGAATATGAGGTATGCTAAACAAATTCTGCCTATTTAAAGATTGTGTTGTGTTTAAGAATAGCTACTTGAGTCAAGGGAAGACAGGTCATGCCAAGCACTGAAAGCCTTTACCTGTGTTTTACAGTCTGCTTTTGTCTGGAAGCCCTTAAGAGCTTCAGTTCTGGATAAAGACACCATTTTGTTAAATGTTTTATAAATACAGTGTTACAAAAGAGGTGTTCATTCATAACAAAATGTACGACATAATTATTTCATGTGAAACATTGTTTTGTGTGTGGTAACTATGCTTTATGAGACTACATAAACATTCTCTTCTCATCAACTGTTAGGCGCTCAGACAATAGCACATTCATTTCCATAAGTATCTCTTGTCCCAGAATTGAAATGAAATAAACTCTCCTTGTTAAACTAAACACAGAGAAGTATGTAAAACAAATATGTTAGATGCAGTTACAAAGCGATGTACTTTATTTAGCTTATCTGCATATTTCTTTTAAAGACATCTAAGCCAACATCTATCTTTTTATAGTAGAGATTTATGTGTTTAAAACAAACAGCTGTACAGTTTGCATTAGAATAGAAGAATTTGTGATCCACAGGAATAAAAAACATGCATACATATTCTTACGAAGTATAGACAAATGTGTCTAGGCATGTATTAAGCTTCTTTTCTTAAGTCTCATGTTAGCTGAAAAGAGATATTTAGGAAGCATACTCCATTTAAATACAGCATTTGACACTGTGTGCCGGTTTCAGCTGCTTTCACTGAAACCTGGCCTTCAGATCAAGAAGTTAGAGCTTGAAGTCATTAAACACAGGGCATGGCCAGGATGTGTCTTGAACTCAGATCTGATGAGGGTGGTCTTCCCTTCAGAGGGTGAATGGCTTTCACTGTGAATAACCTTGGTCAAAAGGTTCATTTATATTTTATTTCTAGAAGGGTAATTCCTTTTCCTTGTTATTTTAATTATTATGTGAGATCTATGGCTATTTAGAAATGCCTTTTGTACATAAAAGAAGTTGAAAGACTAGTTTTTCAGAGAAAGAAAAAACAGCTTGGTGGCAAAAAAAGGGAAGACAATGGAACGTGTTTCCACTCATCCATGCCAACTATGTGATTTTTAAACCACCCAGCTGTACTGTTATTGATTCCCACTGGCACAGTCATGGCAGGCTAAGAAGAAGCTCTCATAAAATGAATAGAGAAGAAACTGCAAGGCACATGGGAAAAATGGGTGGAGGGTAGGAGACTAGCTTAGGATTTCTTAAATTTTGGGCTTCTGGTACTCCACAGACAGTAATTCCCTAATGTCATTTTAGTATTACATGTCTGTAGTTAACAGAATCTACATCTGAAAAAATCCCTTAGCTATGATCACTTCGTTATCTGGGAAAAACAGGCAAGCTACAAGATGCTGGAGAAACTTCTGTGCAGTGAGATGGTCAAAACAACAAGGCAACACAAAGGAACAAGTACAAGTACGAAAAACACAATCTATTTGAGAGTTCAGCATGAGACATCTTAAGTAACCAAGATTCTCAGATATCTATACTCACCCAAACAGGCTAAGACCCACATTTCTGGGAAGAGCAGGAGAGAAAATCTCTTTAGATGGTTTTGGTCTTGTGAAGTTAAGAGTAATAGTGCCTAGGATTTTTGAGGGAGGGATGAAATATGAAGTACAGAATGATGAAAGAAATCTCAGAGAATCCCCACTGAACAGGCCAGTGATGGATAATAAGGGTGTCTACACTCAGTGATTCTTTGAAAAAGTGTTTTATTCATTACTCCAACTATAGGAAGTTATATTCTAATTTAAATGTTAGAATCTTTGGTTTTCAGATTGAAAAACTCAGGATAGCTAAGTGACATTTCTGTTGGAAATTAAATGTGAATTAGAGTGAAAATTTAGCAGCTCCTTGGCTTTCTCTTGTCTATCCTTCCAGATACGATTAGCCAGTTCATTAGATCAAGGCTAGGAAAAGCAGTAAAAACAGTAAGATTGTACAATTTATAGTGTAATTCTAGGCTGTCAGAAGCACCTAAGTGTTCTGGGGAAACCATCATTGCCAATCATCAAGTGTAAGAAGAAACAACCCAAATAATCATGAAGTACATTTTGGATGTACATGGCATAGTAAATTTCACATTATTTTTTAAATTTGTTTAGTCTTCAGAACACTCTTGCACTATCATAGAATAAAACTCATGGAAGCATGGAAATCTCTTATCCACTCTAAATTAAACCAAGGTCCTGAAATGTGGCAAGACTAATAGAACAATTGGCACTTAATATATCTTGATGTCTGAAATGTCAGCTCAGAAGGTACACCTTGACTGGGGAGCAGCTTCAGCAGAACCTTGTGCACTTTGTCAGCAACTGTTGTTCTGCCAATATACAGTCATGGGATGCAGAAGGCAGCAGCAGAATTTTGCTTCTAGATCTTGTGAAGAGGTTTTTTCTCTCTGATCAAGTTGTATATAATCTCATGGTGTGATACCATGTTCCATTTATCCAACAGTAACTCTAGTTTCAACTTCTGCTTCCTACCATCAGAAGGAAGGGAGGAAGGAAGGAAAGAAGGAAGGAAGGAAAGAAGGAAGACAAACAACAGATTTTATCAAAAGTATTCAGAAACTCTTCTTATGTAAAGTTCAGTTAGGAGCAAAAAAAAATTACCAAAAAGGCTTTTTTTTCCGAAGTTAGACTTCATGTAAATAAGATAATAGTTTTTATTAAACCATGGGAAATTGGGAAAAATAGGTAACATTTTCATCACATATATCCTCTTAACATGAACATTGTTTTCAGAAATTAGAAACCATGTTTTCTGGCTCTTTAAAAGATACTTAGATCTACGGGTGGCCAAGAAAGCAGTGTTTTATTTAATGTTATTTAATCGACATTATATGATGAATGTCTTTTGATCTTATTGAGGCCAAGAGGAATCCATGGCTTCATTCATTCTAAATGGTAAACAGCAAAGTAGGAGGAATCATTTAAGATTATATCCTTGTGCAATAGCATGAATCAAAGTAAGCAATGATTTAAATTGCTAATGAGGGGACTCTTGATGGTGTGAAATCTGCTACTGAGGGAAGAAGGTAGAATCCCAGCCTCACCTGAGCTGACACAGTCAAAAGCTTGGACTGGACAAAGATCATTGCACTTCAGTGGGCAACCCCTCTTAAGAACAGGCTTTAATTCTAAACATAAAACTACAAACCAGACAGAAAAACCCCATCTTTGTTCAAGTTTGAATGACAGGCAGCTAAGCACATTCATCTTCACACTGGACCAAGTTAGTCACACCTTTCATGATTACCTGCCTTCTATTTCTTCCTTTTTCTAGATGTTCCAGCGATCTGGAGAGATATTTCATAAGTCAGAGAGAGCGGTTAAATGATTAGTCCCCTTTTAAGTCATATGGAAGCGTAGTACCAAACTTCCACAATACTTTAAAAAATGCTTTACTTATGATTCCTCAAATTACAGCAGAGTTCATGTTTTGTTTCAGTTCAGTGAAATTAGAACACGTTTGACATAAAGAAGCAAAGTGTGAGTTACAGAATCGTAGAACCATTAAGGTTGGAAAAGACCTTGTAGAGAGTGATAAGGTCACCCCTGAGCCTCCTTTTCTCCAGACTAAAGAACCCCAGCTCCCTCAGCTGCTTCTCATAGGACTTGTGTTCCAGACTCTTCACCAGCTCTGTTGCCCTTATCTGGACTTCTTCCGGTGCCTCAATGTTTGTCTTGTAGTGAGGGCCCCAGAACTGAAAACAGTATTTGAGGTGTAAATGATGGTAATGCATTAATCAAAACAGTTTAGGTCAGGAGCCATGTTGTATGGCTTCACCTCTCACATCTCAAATGTAATTCAGTTAATTTCTGTCAATGACAGTTTTGCTGGCAGGAGTACTGCTAAATTAACATGTATTTCTCCAAAAGGAAGAAAAAATTATCACTATTTTTTTCTGTAAACTACAAGTAGTTCTTCTTATGTGTAAAAAAATATCTGTGATTACATAGCTATGTATAAAAAGCTATTTTTATGTAATCAACTACAAGCTTCATAAGATACCCTCCCATTTAAAATTGATTAAACTGTTTTTTTTTTTCAGTTCTTTTTCTTCTGGAAAGAAAAACAGCTGTTTAAATATGCCTATTTTCTCCCTTTTCAAGATAAAAGGAAAAAAGAAAGCTAATGTTGTAGAGAAGTGGGCCATCAAAGGATTACTTCTTAAAAAAATTTCATACTTTTTGTTCTGTTTCATTACAATGGGATATGGGGGCAGGTTTTATAAAATCTTACATTTGGGGAGGGAAAACAAACTGCAAAGTAATTTGTTTTCTCTATGAAGAAATGTTTGGATGAAGTTCAAATATGAATTGAAAGAAATAGTACATCTTGTAAGGAAATGAATCAATCTGTGAACAGCAAAAAATGTTTAATTATACGGACAATCTAGATAAGTTGTAAAACATGATTTCTCTAGATATTCGTTTAATGAAGATGAGTTTTCCCTCAGCTGGCAAACTGAAGAGATAATGCGATTTTGCAAGAAGATCTCTAACCACCACAAGCCTCTGAGTTGAAATGTTCACCTCAATTAAGCACCTGGGAGTTTTACCATTGATTCCATAAGCCAGTTTTTTACTGAAGTCCAGTCTAATTTCCATGCAATCTGTTATGCCTCTCTAAGCTTTTGTCCTGAAGGAGGAAAAAAAAAAAGATAGCTGTAGACATTTTGTCCTTGAGAAAACCTACCAGTGTCATAGTGACTTCCTACCAAAAGCTTCATGTTTAACTTTTTTAAAAACTACTATGGTTTTGAAAAGCCTGGCAGTCTCACATGTTACTGATATTTTTATCAGCTTTTAAAAACAGCCAAAAAAGAACTTTGTACTGATGTGAATTCTCATTCATGTGACTATGAAAGGTAAATGCTACATGTGGATTCTCTATGGGACAGCTTTCAAAAAGAAAGTTTTGGCAGAGTTGGGGATATGCACGTATATGTGCATTGCCAGAAACCTATAAATATCAGATCTATGGAGTGCACAGGACTAGAGGACAAAGGCACAAAGAGTGGATAATTTATTGCAGACAGAGCTGTAAAGTGTTTTTAAAAATGAGAAAAAATTTGTTAGCAATCAGCAAATGTGAAATTCATGAGGAGTGTTCTATCAAAGAGATTAGCCGAGGCACAGCGGAAAGAGAAATTTTGTAAATAAACCCAGTGGAAGTTTTTATCTCGTTCTGCAAAAATGTTCCATTGGATTTAAATTATGTGGAATTATATATTAATGAAAGTAAAATACTTTAGCGGTGCCGAAGTTTTCAGACAGAAAGTACCTAAAGATTAAAGCAGTTTCACTCCTAGAAATTTATGAAAGGCCAATCTACTTTGCGTTCTTCATCAAGAAATGAGAATTGTCATCACTTTTTAGGAAAACAGAGGTACGTGGTCTGTATCTGAGAAATACCTGCAGCTCTTGGCTGTAAGGGATTTGTGCTGGTCATATGAGAGAGGCCTCAGAGAATGGCAGCTCGAAAACACATGGAATCTAGGGATGGAAAGGAGAGAAAAAGACTTTTTTCCTACAGTGATTTTTTTTAAACAATTTTAAATGTATCTATCTAAATATGGGTGCCAAACTTTTCATGGTTATGTAGTCTCCTTTTGCATCCAAAAAGAGATAGATACTTCTAGTGAATGAATCAGTACGTTTAATTTATCACCCATTTTAAGCAGGGATGATCTGCCTTCTGAACGTACTTTTTTCTGGTTTAGAGACAGAAAAAAAACCCTCAGAAATTAAATCCCTGATTTTGGGTGGTAACAACCAGCTGAGACAGTCCCCGCCACTCTCCCTGTGTGCCTATACACGTACAAAGAGACACATGCTTGTTTCACAAATTCTTTTGGAATTGACTTTGAGGAAGCTTTAATCAATGTATTAATTTGTGGAGAGAAAATCTTACTCAATATGAAACATAGAGAAGAGTTCAGCAGTTGGATCTACAAGGCAGTCTTGCCCTGGTCTCGATGGTTTTCTCTGTTATTTTGGGCATCTCTCATGGTAACCTTCTAAAGTTAATGTTCTGTAGCTTAGTAATCTGATAAAAGATATTGCACACAAAATACTATATTACAATGTTCAAATTTATTTTAAAAGAAGAAAATACCATGCATGTTAGTTAAGCTAATTCAATTCCATTTTCCATTCAATGGGCAAGAAATGCACTATCACTTCCTGCCATTTTTTCAGGAATTGACTTTGAGCAGAAATAGTCTTTTAGAGCAAATTCTCATCAATGGTTTTGGGAAATGTAACAATTACTTAAAAAATGTAGTAAGTTTGTATCTTGTTTTGCAGTATGTTCTCACATCTGCAGCTGAACAAACAGAACAGCATTTCCCAAATTACCATTTGATCTAGCACATTAACCCAAGGTTTTCATTGTTCTTAGGAGAGTATTTTTAAATAAGCTGGCAAGTCACTTGGAAGAGAGTACTAGAAGTAACCCACTGCTGTGAGTAAAAAACATTAATGAATTATCTGTGCCCAAGTTTGATGGATCTGCTGTTGAATTTACCATGGAATTGCAAGATAAAGGTGCACTAGATATTACATTCATACACATTGCGGTGCTAAACTTTTTAAAAATACCTAATAGGAGACAGGCCTTCCTGTCAAATGTGTATAGTCCTCAACAGAACAGACAGTTGAGATGTTGAGAACCGAGACATGGGAATGCAAAATGACTTGCTCCAGAGCATGAATTTAATTTCAGAGGTTCAGTATCCAACATACCAGACTTCTCATTGTGCAATATCTTATTATAGGAGGGTAAACGTTTGAGAGGAATAAATGCTTGAGAGGGTAATGTTTGTTATTCCTTTTTTTTTTCTTTTTTCTATTTTTTTTTTGAGCTGGAAAGATGTTAATTTAGTCTCTTTTTGTTCACCTCAATCATTAATGATATATTAACTTGTAAAGCAATAAATTGATTTTAGTTAAAGTAATGATGTGATATTATTTCTGGTTATAATGCTTTAGGTATGTTGCTACCTGACATGTGATGTATGCCTCTTAAACACATAATAATTATTTTGCTTGAAGAAGTTTGTGATCAAAAGGCAAAGGTGCATGATGATTTCGAGGGTGCAGGGTCCATGAATAGGGGATGTTGGAGGATGTCGTTGGATGTATTAACCATATAATCTGTAAGAAACTCATTGTGTCCCTTTTGCCCTATTTTGAATAACAGTATTTAAAAGTATCTTATTCTATTCCAGACTATTCCTAAAGTAATTGTAAACTGGTCCTAATACATCTATAATGTTTTTCATCTACCCACTTTACATAACACTGTTTTCTCTTTTATAATCCTATCTGTCATCCCATATCACTGATTTAAGTCATGAAGGTATCTCATTAGGTTGATCTCAGTGCTGGGAATTTTTCTTAATGCAACAACATAATTTAATATTAACTCAGTAGTCTCAAACACAACCGAGGAAGAGCATTTGTATGTCAAATCTGTACTGGATTTAAGTGCAAGATAGTTTAAAACTACAGAGGTGTAAATTTAGATCACTTGCCTTTTAATTTTAGAGCCCTGACCAGCCTTGTGTCCTCTTCCAGGAGGTGGGGGTCAGTGGAGGGATCAGGAGAAGGCGGGTTGGAGATCTCAGAGGAGGAAGAGATGGTTGGGAGGATCTGTGCAAAATGAACTGAAACATCTTTTGCTATTTTAACAGGAAACTCTAATCTCAAAGCTGTTTTATAAATACTGCCTAATCTCGTCTCAGGTGTCAGAGCTTTCACAGATCTAAGTTGATAAATTATTTGACCTTGGGAGGTGGGTTCGTATTTGCATTAAATGATTCTCCCTTCTGTGCTTCATCTCATATGTAAAGCTTGCATCCCTGCATGTCTAGGCTGTTCCTCTTGGAAGGAGTTCTTTAGGTTGAGAAAATTCACAAAGTATTTTTTATATCAGTGCTGGCATACACAGGTACACAGCAGTTGAACAAAATAGAGAGTAGATGACTGTCCATGAGGACATGGACCACTGACAGCATTGCACCTCAAATTAAAACCTTCATATGCTATTGTGGTGACAAGGAAGTGTGACTCCTAGATGCATTTTTTAAATTTGTTGCTGCCTGGAGTTTACCAGGTTTATTGGCTTTCTGTGGACAGATTTTGGTTGGGAGGAGGGACTACAGGGGCAGCCTTTGTGAGAAGACACCAGGAGCCACCCCCAGGTTGGAAAGAGCCAGTTTTCAGCCAGCTTCAAAATGGACTCACCACTGGTCAAAACTGAGCTTTATCAGTGATGCTGCGGTGCCTCCGTGATAACATATTTAGTAAAGGATAAAAAACACTGCATAAGAACAGTGAGAGAGAGGAGTGAGAAAATGTGAGAAACAGCCCTGCAGACACCAAGTTTAGAGAAAAAGGAGGAGGTTGTGAACCGTGAACCGTGAACCAGAGCAGAGATTCCCCTGAAGCCTGTGGTTAAGACCATGGTAAGGCAGGCTGTCTGTCTGCAGTCCATGAAAGTCAACAGGGGAGCAGAGATCCACCTGCAGCCCATGAAGGACCTCACACTGGAGCAGGTGGATGTGCCCTGAAGGAAGCTGCAGCCTGTGGAGAGCCCAAGCTGGAGCAGGCTCCTGACAAGAGCTGTGGCCCTGTAGAGAGAGGAGCCCATGGTGGAGCAGGTTTTCTGACAGGAATGGTGGCCTGTGGGGGACCCATGCTGAAGCAGTCTTTTCCCGAAAGATTGTAGCTCATGGGGAGCACCTACAGTGTAGCAGTTCTTGAAAATCTGCAGCCCATGGCAAAGACCCATACTGAGAAATCAGCGAAGGACTGTATCACTTGGGGGGGATCCAGCGCTGCTTTAGGGGAGCAGAGAGAGCAGTTTGAAGAGTCAGAGGCAAGTTGTTATTGACAGATCACACTCCCCACTCCCCATTTGGATCTTCAAAGCATAGGAGGAAGGGAAGAGACTGTCTTCATATCTGAAAAACTTCAGAATGCAAATTTCTCTGAGTCTTTCAGTTTTGGTGCGTCCACAGTTTGTGTGTTTATGGCAGATCAATGGGTCTGTCAGTATATCTGTAACAGCCAACTGTGCCAGGGCTTCCCATGCGGGAGCTGAAAACATAGGCAAAAGCATTTTAAAATGCTCATTCCAGAACCTGTGTCCTGGAAGACAAAGCATTTGTGAGTCATGACTCTGAAGCAGGATTTACTATGTTAGGCTGCAGGTCTTCCAGATTCCTACCTATATGGTACCCATATGTGGTACCTATTTGCTGCTGAGCAGAACTAACGTTGGCAGACCAGCTGTACTCTCTTTATCAGACTTCACTTTGTAAATATATTGTTTAGAGGATTAAAACTATATGGGTATAACTTGGGAAAAGGAAGAAGTTGGAATTTTTTGTTTTTCAAGCTAGATTTCTGTTTAAAGTGAGGGACTTATCATTAGAACAATAACAGAGGCTTTAGGAAGTACTTCTCTCATAGAGAAAGAAGACCACATGTGGCTTGACTGTGTCTCAGTAAATCCTGCAGTATACAATTTTTGCCATTTTGACATTATGATGTCTTTTCCTGTGAGTCGCCTATTCTTTTAAAGTGATAGTACTATCATGTAGTTCAATCTGCTAGAACAGAACATATTTAATTCATATTACAACTACTGAAATAACATTTTCTTGGCTATTTAAGGTGCATTGCAATATCTTCTCTGGAGTCTGTTCCAAGTGGAACAGACTGGGCAGATAATGGATTGAGACTAGCCCTGGGAAGAAAGCCTTGGAGGTGTTGGTGGACAAGAAGCTCAGCATGTTTCGGCAGTGTGCACTCGCTGCACAGAAAGCCAGCCATGCCCTGGGCTACATCAAAAGAATTGTGACCAGCAGGGTCAGAGAGGTGATTCTGCCCCTCTAATTTGCTTTCATGAGACCCCACCTGGAGTACTGCGTCCAGCTCTGGAGCCTCCAAAACAAGAAGGACATGGAGAAAGTCCAGAGGAGGCCACTAGTTATCCCAGGGCTGGTGCACCACTCCTATGAAGACAGATTGCAAGAGTTGGGGTTCAGCCTGGAGAAGAGAAGGCTCCGGGGAGACCTTAGAGAAACCTTCAAGTACCTGAAGGGAGCCTACAAGAAAGAAAGATGGAGAGACTATTTACAAGGACATGTAGTGACAGGACAAGGGGTAATGAGTTTAAACTTAGAGTAGATTTAGATTAGATACTAGGAAGAACTTCTTTATTGTGAGGGTGGTGAGTCACTGGAACAGTTTGCCCAGAGAGGTTCTGGACATCCCTGGAGATGTTCAAGACCAGACTGAACAGGGCTCTGAGTAACCTGGTCTAGTGGAAGGTGTCTGTGTCCATGGCAGGGAGTGTTGGAGCTAGTTGATCTACAGGCTCCCTCACAACCCAAACCATTCTATGATTTTATGAGTCTGACCTCCACATTCATCTTCTGTTTGGTGAAACCAATGGCATTGCAAAGTTTGCAAGAGAAAATCATATGTGTGATATGGGCAGTAAGTTGTCAGCTATGAAGAGTTTTCTGGTTTAAATTATTAATATATTTCAAAGTATGCTCATGAAATTGTATTTGTCACTGCTTTATATTTGTGAGGGAAAAAATCTTGAACAAAATTTTCTTAGAATGTTAATATGTGACTGTTTTACCAAGCATAATTTAGTGCATTTATAATAAGTAAAATGCCTTTAGAAGTGTAAGAGAAATGGATAAAGAATTAGGAAATCCAGGTAATCATGTTTGCCTGGAGGCATTTTCTGAGAACAGTAGTGAGTCAGAATGCAAATCCTCGTGGCTTTGCTGATTTTTGTGGTCGCTGCTGATTACTGTAAAATTGATTCAGGAGTGTTGCAGGATCTCTGCATATGTTTAAGCCTCATCTCCATAGTGTCACAGGCATTTTTCCTCTCTGTGGGTTTTGGACTGAGTAGGAGAAAATTCTCATAACCTTCATCTTAGCATTTTTTTTCTTATCAAGGAACAAAGAAAGACAATATTCAGTTACTTCCCAGTCTTGATATCAAGTATAATAGCACAGGTTTTCTTGGATTGGCTATTTCAGGACTTTAATGGTATTCAGATAATGTTTTATCAATTTGGATCTAGACTGTGGCAAGGATAGTTTACTTTGAACATGAAGAATTATTATTCTGATACTTTTAGGTAAAAGTACTTTAAGGTCATATAATGTTATTTAATGAAATTTCAAGTTTTACTTTTTTCTTCATCCTGAGAATGAATTTGAGCTTTAACTCCGCTACTTGTACAATTTTGCATCTTGACATTGATTTCTTGAATTTTTCATTATGTGGAATTTTACTGTATGGACCATGTTGCAAAAGTACCCTGTGCTCCTGTAAAACTTCAAAGAATTAAGACAATATAGAACCTTAGCAAGGAATTTCTCTAAACAGAGAACATATTAAGTAACTACCACTTACATACATGAGATTTGTGTTCAGTTATTTCAGTTGGCAAAGTTAACTGCACTGTGTTTGAAAATAGAGGAGGCCTGCTATATCCTTGCAGAAACACTTTTAAAACACTGAGAAATTCCTTTGCAGAGGAAACTAGCATGCAGGATGTGATTCCAGAACTGAATAAATGATTATACAAGGAAGATATAAGAAATAAGTATTTTAAAAGGATTATTAATAAGAAAGATTGTGTTGAAAAAAAGAGAAGGTATAAAGGACATTTGCTGCAGAAATGAGAGCCTAAGTTTGGACTTTCACTGAAAAATGAAACTTCTAGAGGACTTTTAAATGACAGCAGAAGGTCATTTACATATTTAAATAAAAATACAGGAAATAGGAAAATAATTGAAGCTGTTCTATATTGATGATGGGACAGAAAAGCAGGAAAATCTAGTTGGAGACTTAAAACTAATAGATACTTCACATTGATTTTCACTCAAGGAGAATGTTGACCTTAAAAGAGGTGTGATGACTAATAAGAACAGGGGAACGACCTCTTTCTTCTCTGCTTCTTCAAGAATTGGTTTGCTGAAGGACAGATACAATAACAATATATAATGATACTTCTTAGTAGAGCTGTTAAATGAGTTGTGATACGTATGATCAGTGAAATTATAGAACAGGTTTTATGGAAAGAAAGCTTTAAAATATGGTTATAGACAGAAAATGTCATAAAATGCAACCAGAAGTAATTCAGGTAGAAGGTATAGGATTAATCCATATCTTCCAGTTGCCAAGAGAATGAAATGAAATAGACACGCTCTTAAGAGAAGTGATTTATGAAAATAGAGACAAACAGGAGAGTTAAAAGGCAGGAACGAAACTAAGGAGAAGATGGCAACAAATGGTGGTAGAAGAGGAGGTACCAGGCTGGAGAAGCACACCTACAGCAGGAAGATAATGGTTGGCTAATTTTATGGTAGACACAGAGATAAAAAGTCAGAGTACCATTATGGAATTTGCTGAAGAAGCAGATAAATACATAGATATAAGACCAGAGCAGGCTAAAAATGTAACTGTGGGAGTAAATAATTTTAAGGAGTACAGTAATAGATGTGACATAATGGAAAACGAATAATAGTGACTAATAAAAATATTATGCTATAAGCAGAAATTCATCATTTGCAAGTGACCCAGAAGGGAAAAGGAGCAGATTTTGATCCCAATATGATTATCAGCCATCCCCGAGGTGCAGATTTAGAAAAACGTAACGTCCTACCAGGATAAGTCAGCAGAAATATGGTAGAGATGGGGAAGTAATGTAAAAAGAAGCAGAAAACCTTCCACCAAAACTCTCAACATATCAGTCATCTGTGTTCAAGCAAGATGAGATGAAGCTGGGAAAGCACAGAACAATGCTTCCTGAGATGATTAGTGGAATGGCAAGCCAGTTGTTTGATGGGTGTAAGGGAATGTGTGTTGTATGGTCCAGCAAAACAAATACTGGGAGGGTTTGTAAGAGGTGTGTATCAATATATTAAAGGTGAACTTAGGGAAAGGAAAGCTTTTGAAAAAGCTTTATTTATATATAATCTGGCTATGAAAATCCTTAGGATGGGGCCCATAACAGTGGAGCAGCATATAAAATCCCAAAACTGCCGTCAAGCCACTTACTCCAGTTCTGGCATCAGAAGTGGGTAAATTAGCCAAATCTTAGGAGAGAAAAATGCACTAATTGTGTTTTTAGCTCTTTATGCAGTAAATGTAAAATGAAAGAATTAAAGCTGAACTGATTTGAATTTGCTAATGGTGTGTGCACTGTACCCTCACTGTGCTGCAATTGCAGGATGACTTTGACCTCCAGGCTAGAATAGAGGAGGCCATCATCTAGTTAAAAGGGTGTGTCTTAAGTTTTCCCATGGTTAGGGTATGTGAAAGAATGCATTGCGATAAGAGAGGATCTGGAACAGGAGAGCATAGGAAATACATACTTAGGAGAAAATGGATACAATGATCCCGAGATGGATTGTTCCTTTCTCCATTTTCTGTGATTCTGGAATAGGTAACACTGTTAATGATCACACAGTTTTTAATAACTTTTTTTGTGCTTCAAAAAAAGGGGGATGTGTTTCATTAGACCCTTTATGAATTAGAAAGGCAGGATTTTATGCCTGCTTTTATGTGCATAGATCAGTAAAGTCCTTATCCAGTCAGAGGAGATCAATAAAAGTCTTTCTCCATGTCTTAAATGACTACAAGAGCAAATCAAAACTCAGAATATATATTCAGGTCAATTGTTTTCTGGTTTTGAGATTAACACAGAGCAGAAATAAAAGGTTTGGGGCAAAATTCTGCTCACACTGACTTACCGTATTTTACTTCAACTGCCCTCTTAAAGTCAGGGAGATTATTCATGAACTAGGTTTTTACTCAATATCTCTAGAAGTTTTAATGTACCACAAGGGCTTCCTGCTTAAAAGGGAGCAAAGGTCTGCATTGTTACAATTCAAAATGTCCAAATTTCACTTACAAGGACAGTAACTTTTTTTTTTATAATTTTCATATTTTAGAATGTGAACATTTTCGGCTTCAGCCAATGGAAATGCTTAATGTCTGATAATATGCAGAGCTATGGTTAAAACAGCATATATTGAATGCAAAAATACGTCTTATTTATTTTATATTTTATTTTAGAACAAAAATTCTAGATACTGTAACATTCTGTGAATGGGACCCAAAGGTCACACACAGAGTGTTACTTAGCTATTCATTTATTGGTTTTCAGAACAAAACACGTGAAAATTGAATTTAGCTATACAGGCAGAACTGGAAATCTTCAAATTAAAAATTTGGGAATGTTGGAATGTTTAAGTATGGGTTAACATATTCTGTCATGACTTAAACTCCTGTTTGTTTGGTTTTTCATTTCTTTCAGTTTGCTCCCAGTATTCTAGAGGAGTTTTTGCCATTTTTGGACTATATGATAAGAGATCAGTACATACCTTGACCTCATTCTGCAGCGCCTTGCACATCTCCCTCATCACGCCAAGTTTCCCCACAGAGGGTGAGAGTCAGTTTGTGCTGCAGCTGCGGCCATCCCTGCGGGGAGCCCTCCTGAGCTTGCTGGATCATTATGAATGGAACCGCTTTGTTTTCCTGTATGACACGGATCGAGGTAAGTTGTGACCCAGCTTTCTTATCTTTATTGTTCAAATGACTTTTGCAAGAGCTGTGAATTTTTATGTCCCACTGAGAGCTTGAGGAGTCAAATTTTAAGGGGCCTTTGAGGTGAAATACCTCTGACTGTGTAGCTGTGTGGCTAAAGCTAGAATTCCTTTGTCTGCAAAAATTAGATATTGCATGTACATGGTATATAATCTACCAGCCAAAGCCTGTGCTTTAAGTCTAGAATACTAAAACATCTTAACTAATGTTAGTGAAACAAAGACACAGTTCAATAAGCAGAATTTTACAGCTCTGTTCACTCTTCAACTCACTTTGTAAGTGACAGCAGTACAAAGAAATAGAGAGGAACAACCACTTCTCTGCATCTGCACTGGTGTAAGCTGAGATGCGAGTGAGCCTGTGGGACTTCCAAACTTTGGAAGGTCAAGGCACAGAAAGGGTCTACCCTCAGGCTGTGACAGAGTAGTGGGGGCAAGAGGCAATACCTGCTAGGCATGAGATATCCACAGGCCAGCAGAGGGAGAGAGTGTGCAGTAGCCTATCTTCTTCTCCTTTCATCTGGAATTCTCTCTGTGCTGGACTACGCTTCTATAAAGTACATAGTTCATTACAGAAAAGGGTACACTCTCTATCCACATTCTCCATTCCACATCCCGGAGCATCTCAGAACTGGTTAAATGGTAAAAAACTACAAGTGCGTTACTACACCTCACCACTCAGTGAGGAATTGAGAGGTAAAATCTGTACTCCAAGTTGTGTGTTTGTTCTGCTGGCAAAGCCTTCTGCCTTTGTTTATGGAATAGGATTGAGCCAACATAGCTGAGATTCTGTGAAAGAGGCAGGATTTTTATGTTGATGACTTGCTTTCAGGGGGGAAGCAAGCGGCATAGCTGTAGTCAAATAATTATTTTACTACAGCTGTTTCAATATAGTTTCCCATGTGGACAGTATATTCTGGAATTAAAGTGGCTTTATTCCAGTACAATTACCCTACAGTAGAAAGAGGGAATTACATTGACCTAACTAAATCTATTTTATTATTTGAGTACGGCTATAGAAGTCAATTTTCTTATATCTACCAGCACTAAATTTTAGCGAGTTTTTAGCTTGATATACTGCCTAAATACCTGAATTTAAAACAAAATTAATATGGAAGGAAAGAGTTTATATTGTTCCATAATTGTTTGTTTGTTGTTTTTAAACTAAATATTTTTTTAATTCTTGCTGGACCCATAAAGGAAGTTCTGGGATTAGATAAATGGAAAGAGAAAAATGTAGTGCAATTTAAAAGTATTTCTACTCAAGATATAGTTATGGGTAAAAAGAAAAGCACATAATTACAGATGTGGTCCTACAAGTTCAGGAAATTGTTAAGAGAAGGGGTGCACAACCTTTCTCATCCAAATTCATACGCCTAATTAGATTGAGATGGCATTTTTAAGCATGCGATATCACACCAAGGACAGTTTCAAAATGCAGTCTGTAGCAGCATGGTTAATAAATGATTCTTATGGCACTGAACTCACCAACTCTGAACTCATCAGCATGTCTTTGATAAGGAGATGACATTTGCCAGCTTGGATGCAGGAGGTGTGTCATGTGAAAAGTGGGAGTTTAGATTTTTGTCTGTCAGTATCCTCGGTAGAGTCGAGACCCTGGTGCCCAACAGTCTGTCAGCATCTCGTAATGAGACCCTTCGCCAACAGATTCACAAGATTGGAGGGTACCTCAACCTTCCTTGTTAGGGGGCACTCAACAGAGCCAAGACCCCTCAGGGGGTCCTGCAACTGGTGTTTTCCACTGCTGGCAACTGCAAGGAACAGTTTACAGTTTACACTTCTTATTAATACAAATTGTGACAGATTAATAATGTTCGAAGGTTGTCGGCGATAGTGTCTACTGCAAAAATACGTTTTAAAGCAATCTACTGATACATACATTAAGCAAGCACAAGCTCTGATACGAAGCAATCTAACTAATATGCTATGGATTGAGTACAAGCAAAAGCTCTACTCCAAAAAGCAGCATTTAACACGCATAGAGTATATTTCTCACCCATGATGTCCCTCTGGGGGGGGAGAAGACGGACTCAGCCCATCGACTGATGCCAGCAGTTTCGGTGGAGGTCTTCTCACACTTTCCCCCTATCCCCAACTTACTTTTGTATTATTTTCTTTATGTTTGGGTGGAGTTTGAGTGTCTCTAGTCATAAATACCTTTTATTTCTGATTGGTGTATTTAATGGGAGGGGAGCAGTGGTCATGGTTTGGCACCTGAGGAGGAGTTCGACACGGTTGTTGTTTTCAGCAGCAGAACATCTTGATTCTCCCTTATCAGACAGATACTGTATGGTCTCAATACCACAATGTTCTCCCATTCTGTTGGGATTAGAATGGAAGGGGGCCACATAGCCTCCACTTTGTTCCACACTCTGTTCTGTTTCTGTGAGCAGATGTTTATCGTTGTACTGGGGAGCATGTCAACCTCAGTCCTTCAGGGAGCTGCAGCTGCTTTTTACCTTAAAATTCTGAATTTCTTCTAGGTTTAACTCTATCCGTCATCCTACAGGGTGCTACATTGGATAATCTCTCAAATTCTCAATAGGTCTTGTGATGCAGTTCAATGCAGGAGAAAATAAGATTCAATGCATCTTTTGGTATTAAGATTAATATAAAGACACATAACTGCTGAATAAATTTTCACTACCTTTACACAAGAAAATTTTAATGTGGACTTGAGATATGGTAAAAAAAGTAAGCATCATCTCTTACTCTCAGAGTAACTGGAAGAAGAAAAAAATCACTGATGTTGAGTCATAGGGTCTTTGTCAGTGAGGCCCGAAATTAACCTTGTCTAGATTTCTGCCAGAGATCCTTCCTTTACATGCCAGATGACAGTCTCCCTGTCTCTCTGAGCAGCCCCCTCAAAGCAAATTGAAGGAAGGTGAATCCCCTCAGGCTTTTGGTTTTGTTACTGGGCCTTCGAGTTATCTTTGCAGCTTAACTGGGAAGCTATGAATAAGCTCTTATGGGGGAAGGTAAGCAATACGCATAGATTCCAGCCCAACACAGTAGGTGTCTGTGAAGAAGGCAGTATTTAGCAGCTATCAGTACTGTAAAAGGCAGAAATCCTTGGCAGAAGGCAGTATGATGACATTAACTTAGGCAAGCCTTCATCAGCGGTGGTGGGCAAATGCATGTTGTTTTCAGACCTGCTCTCCTGGAGCTTTTCCGTCCTCCTTGTTTCTTGGTTTGGTTGCATATGACAATGACTGCTTGCTCTTAGGGGTTGAAGAATTAAGTACTATTACTGAGTTAGGTTTCTGTTTGCCACTGGGAGCATCTATGATAACATTTCATTTCAGGTCAGGAATGCACTTTTGTCGCATCTCTCCAAGTTGTTCCCACTTACTGCACTTGAATTTACACCATGTAGTAGTCTTGGACCTCACAAACTCTGATGAGGTGGTGACTTCAGCTGTTACGTTAAACCTTCCTTTCTGATGTTCTGCCAAACTCACAGTCTGGAAAATCACTGTCCTGTGACAGGATGCAGATACTAGGAAGAATGGCAAAAATACAAAATTAATTGGATCTAGCAGGGGACATTACAGAAAAGGAGAGCAGGTTTTTCAAAAGGCATTAGACCTAAGAGAAAGATGAAGGAAAATTCAGCTCATTATTTAACAGGGGAAAGTGAGCAAGGAGAGAGTGACACAGAAGGCTAAAGCCTGAAGGGTCCTTTTGTTTCAATACATTCCTCTTTCTCTTGCCCTCCTTCCATAAAAAGGTTTAATTATGACCCAGTGCTTAATACAATTAGTATTAACAGCAAAGTGCCAGGAATACAGACAGGACAGGGAAAAAGCACACTGTAGAACACCGAGTTATGCAAAGCATAGTAGGAAAGGGCTGAAATGAAAACTGTGCCTCCTTGAGATACCCGGAGGAAAGGGAAGTCCAAGGGGGGAGAAGTGTTCAGTTAATATTTGATGTGACCTCTAAAGGGAATTAAGTGAAAGAAACACCAGAAGAACAGTCAGTTTATATATGTTGCTTTATTGTGTTTGAGAGGTATTTAGTTTAAAAAGAGGCATACAATTAAAGGAAGCTGTGTATCTACAAATCTATGGGATTTTTTTACCTAGCACAAGTGTGCCTATTGTATGATTTTGATAGTTGACAACAACATTTTCTGGCACCAGAAAGAAAAAGTTGGACCCTGAAACCACAGAAGAAGGCTGGAGAAGCTTGTGTGAGGTGTGAGAAGCTGTTAAAGAATAAAATCATAGAATCATTTAGGTTGAAAAAAAACCCTTAAGGTCATCAAGTCCAAACATTACCCTAGCATTGCCAATATGAAATATAGAATTGAGAGGTGCAAGAATCAAGCCTACAAGAGGTCAGTGTTAGTTTTCCACACTGTGTGCAGCTTTAGTGAGACCTGGAATGGCTGAAGTTGCTAGTAAAACTGCAGAGATTACCCAGAGCTAAGGGGTCCCAGAGTGGAGTGGTAGAGGGGCTGTAGAGCAGCATGGGACACATAGGAGACCAGGGAGGATGGCAACCAGCAAGCTGGAAACTGTTTTCACAAGATTTCAGCATCCATTTGAACTCAACTGTGTTTCTCAGCAAGGGTTTTCAGCGCCTGACTGTGATAAAGAGTGGTAGCACAAAGAGTAGAGCTACCAGCTGGCCTAACAGTTGGTTCACCAGAGGCAAGGACTGTAAAATAGTTATATTCTCTAGAAATTAGGGATCACATGTGACCCTGTTTATGTGCCTTGTTAATGCTTTTTTTTTTCTGTTGCTTGTTGTAATGACATGTTCATAAAGCCAACTCAGTCGTGGTTGCAGGTAAGAAAAATTCACCTACTGTGCAAAAGGTAAATTTAATTTTCCCACATTTCTGAATAGTATTTTTATAGCAACTCCTTTAAAGTTGAAACTGTTCTGTTCTATGACAATCTAAACCTGGCAGAAGGGTTATACAAGTCCTGGTGGCCTGTTAGAATTAATCCTACAGTACATAGTGTAACAATCTCTAGGCTTTTGTCTCTAAGGACTTGTGGAGGATAGATCAGTCCCAGGTAAGAACAGGAAATGTCTGGAGAAGGCAAAAAATGGTGCAGGAAATTTAAAGCTTTCCCTCTTATTTTGAGGGATATTATGGAGTTGTTTATTTATAATCAGTTTATCAGGCTAATCTAGTTTTCTCATTTGGCAGAGTAGCTGGCCCAGCAGTAAGCATTAGGTTTGGTGTATCCATGATTAGTAACTCCAGTGATATTGCCTCAGGACTGACATTCTCATAGAAAGAAAAAAAAAAAAGAAAATAGAGGTTCAACTATAGCATGGCAATTTGAAAAGCAGAAACCATAACCCCAAATTTTTTACTAATTACACATTTCAAAAGTAAGAGCTGGTCTCAGATGAGGTGCAAGGGATTTGTCTTTGAATTTGCATGACAGCAGAGAGAATGGCTTTGGTGGGTACTCAGCCTGGCCAGGGTATAAAAATGGTTAAGGGTTCAAAGTGATCCTGTTAAATAGATAGATCGAGAAGGTGAAATGTGATGGAGGTGGTACAAAGGATAAACAAAGTAGGGAAGAATCAAAGGCACAAATACAAAGTGCAGAGTAACTGTCTCAGCACTAGTATGGTGGGAAACGTTTTGGGAGTTGGTGATCCATAAGAATAATGTAGGTACAGAAAGCCATATTATTTCCAATAAAGTAGCTGTTACTTTGAAATTTAGAAAAAGAATGTTCATGTGAGAAATGAAAGCTGAATATTGCTCTCTCTTCATATTGCTGGCTATGCTGCTTTGTCACGTGTTGAGATTTCCACTGTGAAAGAAAACATCAAAAATTTTCAGTAAGCTGAATAAATGGAATGTGATCAAGTGGACAAGACACATAGAGGACAACTTGATGACAGCAGTGTGTCCCACCACTTTTCCCTTGCCCTTAGAAAGCACCAGGTACTGTTTTCAGTTATATCAATGGCCTTTGGTATATGCATGGCACAAGGATCAGATATTCATTGCTAGGATGGCACTGTAGTCACTGACCACCACATACAGATATAAGTTTCAAGGATCCAGAGGAGAGGAAGAATATTTTTAAAAAAAACCAATCATGACCTCTAAGAAAAAGCTTTACAAATTGCGATTTTTTTTTTTAAATTCTGGGACAATTAAAGAGCAAAGATCAACTCTTTGTACCCACTGAGATCAAGGCAAGAAATAGAATTAGATAGGCATATTTAAAGTGTTACTAGGAAAAAATGTTTCAATAAGGTTTGAATAAGCTGATGATATTCTTACCGCTAGAGTAAGATTGTTACCACTAGAGGTTTTAAAGAAGAGGTTAGTAAATATCTGCAGTGGCAATCTGCTTTGCTGCATCCACCCCAGATGATCTCTTATGTCCATCCCCTCAGGATTTATATTCATGTAATTTTCATGATTTCTCTGGGAAATTGGGAATGGCTTCGTTACAGTAGTTGGGAAACTGAAAAGATAATTTTCTACTATTGAGCGACTTTCAATAATATATTATTGCTATTCAGTTATATAGCCTTTGTAAAACATTTAGTAGGTTCTATAATTCAAAACTCAGATCAAAAACATTCTAAGTGATCTAGGTATAAACACTGTAAAATCAGGCTGAAGGACTATAATTGTAATATGGTACTCAGTAAGTTAAGTTACCATTAGCTGAGCATTTAGGCAGTGAAAGAATTGGCCCTACATCAAGCTTTACTTGACATTTTTACTACACTTCTGAACAAATTTGTCAATGTCTCAATAATGAAAAAAGTGGTAATAAAATAGCAAGTTGTAAAGTTATTTCAATACCTCAGTTGAAAGAACTAATCTTACCGAGACCAGTCGTAATATAAATATATAACCTCCACATTTATCTGCATAAAAATACTGATTCAAGCCTCTTATTTGTGAAATAATTTACAAGGACAAAGTGTTTCTAATAAAAAAGCAAATTGCAGATGAACGTACAACATAATACTGAAAAAAATTATTTTGACACCAAGTGCTCTTTCGTTATTGTTTTCTGCATAGCAATGTTAAGCCCAAACTTGCATCGCTCTTGCCTTAAACTGCTAGAATGTCACAGGGTGTTTCAGGTAATCCTGAGAAACAAGCTATGTGCTGGATTGTAAAGATTATGTTGGGAATCTGGCTTTGTTCAATTGCAGTCATCCAGTTGGTCTTGGTCTCCTTATTCATTACAATCACCAGGAAGAATTTGGAAGGATTCCCACAATAAGGATTTTTTATCCTACTGACCTTTGGCAAAATGTCAGACAATAAAAGAGAAACATAAGTTCATGACTGTGTCCACTAAAAATGAAAGGTTCTTACCTGCATCATGCAGTTATGTCCCAAACCTTTATGAAATAAAGATCAGTTCTGTCATGACATGGCAGATATATTGATATTTTTTATTCCAGAAAACAAACAGCATCCAATACCTGGTCTCATAGTGTTTATTAGACTTCTGTAACATCTGGTCCATAAGTTTGAACTTTTCTATATTTTGTGTCTTTACAATTCTTGAGGTGAAAATCATGTTGTTTCACTAAATCAGCTGTTAACCTATTTCAGAGTAGATCCATTAGGTCCAGTGGTCAAACTGGTTTGGAGTTGCAGTAGCCCAGATACATCCCAGGAGTAGGAGGGCACTTATGTTGTAGGTAAACAGGAAAAAATACTCACTAGATTTGATAAAAAGCTGTTTGTCTTCAACAAACCCTCTACATGGGCAGTGAATCATGTCATACATATTAGGATCCCATTACTACTGTGTTTGTTATTTACCAAAGTCATATTGTAATTTTGCACGGGCCAATCTGAACTGATACACAAAACAGAGAAAAAAAATGTTTTATCAAATATCAGTGAATTTAGAAAACTATACTAATTCTGACATATGATCTGCTGCTGTCTGTACTCCATAACAGTAAATTCCATGTTTTTAATGAAATAGAGTAATATGGGTTATTCATCAGTAATTGGTTTGAAACAGATTTTGTTTTACCAGTGTTAGATCATTAAGAATTATACCAGCAACATCCCAGCTGTCCTCATCTTGCCAGCAGGTGGTAGCAGCTTGAAAATATAGGTAGTAAATGCACACGTGAAACTAAAATATGGCTGAATCCTAACACCAGCATCAGTAATGATACAGTGACTTTCCACTTTCCCCTTTTCTTACCGCCAAAGAGAAGCAGTAATGGTAAACCAGCAGGGTCATCGTTTAATTCACTATATGTGAAAAATCTTCCAAGAGCTTTTGGATTGCTTTATTAAGTAAAAGTGCTCTTCTTCTTGGTTGAAATGATTGAACATTAGATCAAGGTTGAAATTAACAGAAAACATGGGTTTTGAAATCAAAAGCTGATCATCAGGTATACAGATGAGTCCCCTGATTTTGATATTCCATGTAAGATGTGGATCAAACTAAGCTACATTAGAACTTTTCTGTGTGTTTGGTCATCTAGCTAAACACTTAGAATATGGAGTGCAGCCTAATATGTGAATGCCATAGAAATATATAAATCAGAAAACCTTAAATGAACTGCTGCTCATTATATTCCTGATCTGAAGAATTTGCTTTCCTTACTCTGAGTTGGTGGATGCCATGGAGAAGACAAGAGACTCATGGTATTTTAAATATTGCTTTTTAAGTTGCCATGACAGTGAATCAGCTTTGCCCTTTAAATGATTTGTTTGTGACAGTGTTGTAGAATCCTTAGAGCTAAATTCTTTTCTTAGTAGCATTTATCTCAGTTTTGCACATGTGTAACTCAAGAGTATGCTTTTAACTTCTTTATGCTTTTATATTCCAACATCCTAATGTAAATAACATTACTACTTCCAATGGCTTGTTCTAATAATATCAGAGAACTGCATTTACAGAACCTGGTACAAATAGCTAATTTGTTGTTACCTGCATATGTAACGCATTCCTTTAAATGGAAACATATTTTTAGCTGGTTTTTAGCTGTATTTACTTGATAGCAGGGCAGTAATTCTGAATATCTCTTCCCATTTATTTAAGAGGTTTTCCATACAAGGATGTTATACTGCTGTTTAGAAAGGAAGTACCTTTATACCATTTTTTCTGAAAAAAAAGCGGCTGTGTTGTTATTTTTCCTCTAGATTGTCTGCATAGCAGAGTTAAGTTCAGTTGCTTTACAAGATACAAAAAGCAACTCTGAGCACATTTCTGTGTATGTGCTGTACCTGAGTATGTGAGTACATATTGAGTATGTAATGAGTAGCAATTTTAGTTACTTGCCACATACAGATGAGCCATAATGAAACGTCTGAATACTGTGTTAGGAACTGTATGCTTTAAAAATTGATTTTATTTTTATTTGATCCCAAATGAGAGGAGGTGGTTTATATGCATACTAATTGGACTTGTATTCATCTTTTCCGTGAATTAAACAAGTTACTTCCAGAGAACAAATTATTACGCAGAAATTTGTGTTGTGATTCACTGATATTTAGCTTTCACATTAATCTTTAGGGTAGACTCTGTCCTTCCTTACATATATCTTCATCAGTGGTATCACGATTGACAAAACCTTCTAAAAGCTATTTTCAGTGAAGGGACTGTGGCAGCCTTACATCAGCATAGCCAAGAGCATCTTTTCTAAGTCTGAGGCTTTCCTATGTCACCACTACTCATTGGTCAGTAATAACACTGCAGACATTTGATAGATACAACATCCAGCAGCATGGACCTCCAAAGAAGGCCTTGAAAAGACTCAGACAAGGAAGCCAGCCACACATCCAAATGCTTATGCTTTAGAAATTTCTTTCAGTATGGACATCCGAGTCCTGCAGCTGCTGTACATAGCCTTTTATATGGCCACAGGTGTTGGCTTCAGTGCTGGAGCACGGAGTGGTAGCCAACAAAGGAGAGTATAGTCAATGCTGCCAGAGACCAGACATAGTGCCAGTTTAATACTGAATGTAAAACAAATACTTGTGCCAATTTGTTTTGAAATGCGTTTTTAGTTAGAAAAATTAGCTTGTCTTTTGAGAACATTATCTATGTGTAGATGAATGTTCTGACTATAAAGAAGGCTTTTTAAAAATAAAAATAAACAAAATATAGACTTACAAATATCAAGACCTACTATTCTATTATTTATGCCCTTGTTGTTTAAAAAAGAATCAAAATAAGACTAATTTAATTCTTCATGATCCCTCCTTGGCATATTTTGTGAGACATTTATCCCTTATGTAGTGTGACTTACTTCTCCAGAGCTGGAGCATGAAGTCAAGGTAATTCTGTATTAGAATAAATCTCTGTTTATATTCAAAGGCATTTCTGGAGTTGCACATTCTTAATTCAGTTGATTGAACTGTCATTTTCTGCTTCTGTAAAGAATGCATATTTCAGGGTATTCAGATATTCACTATTCTGAGATGCATTTTGCCTGTAAGTGAAATGTATTTTAGGCGTTTCCCTCATAAATTACAGCTGAATCCTATTTGCATACATATTTATACAAATAATTTGTCTTTGGTCAATTGCAAAAGGAGTAGTTGAAGTATAGAGATCCTTTTAAAATGATTGACTACTTATCACAGTACTACAGCTGCTATTTCTGCCTCTGTACAGGGAATTTCCTGCACTAGTATTTACAGATAATAGCATTTACAGCTGCTTCTGTTACCAAAATTGCAATGCATGTTTGAGGTATTTAGAATTTTGAAATTGGAAAGAGATTTACCAAAGGGTCCTTTAATCCTAAGGTCTCAAAATCCCTCTTTTGTACTACTACCTTGGTGGGTTTTAATATTAATGCACACCTGGATGCAGCAGGAAGTTTTTCTTTGGACGATGGACATACATTTTGTTCCAGTGTGACTTGTGCTACAAATGGCAAGCAGAACATTTAATGTAGTTTTCAGATCTGTGCATAAAGGATGAAAGTGTCACCAAAGAGAAGGGCTGTGAATGCAAAACTGGCTGCTAGTCTAGGTTCTTATAACAAATATGCATTTTATGTTAATCCATCACTGCGAAAAAAAGAAAGAAACTGTCCTGGGAGTTAGGACTTGTATCCTAGACCATCCCTCCACTAAGGGAGAGTCAAATCAGCATGGGACAGTTAGCTTTGGAAGATCCTATGTAGATGCTTTCATTTCATAAAAGGTATTGGAGCTAATTCTCCTCTGTACAGAGTTCAGAATAAGAAAACTAAATAAAAAATTTCAAGTGTACATACACATAATAAACAAGTCTTAAATACAGAAAGATAATTATCAATATTTCAAAGAAGTCCCTCATACCAGAGAAATGTGTTTGCAGATGCTTTTATAAAATTATTTTATATATTTGAATTAAATCAAGTGGAAAGGAAGCAGTTTGCTTTGTTAGTAATTTGGTAAAAGCAAGGTATTATGCTATCTCTGTGTTCAAATATATCCTTCCTGTAAAAAACAAAGTACTGTCCTTTATGTAATAGGATAAGGATAGTTTCAAATAGGTCTAAATTATTGAAAGTACTCTTAAGAATCTTTAACTACTGATAGTGAAATAAGGCTGCTTTATCAAAATTACCTTATAAACAGAGTTTGCATTTAGAGTACAAAACAGGTCATGAACCTTACCCTTAAAAACAAATGACTATCGCAATCACAGACCTTTAAATTATTTTTGTGGGGGATCTCCTTTTGTTTATATTGAGGGTGTGGATGGCTTTTTGTCATTTTGTTTATATATGTACATATATGTATATATATAAATATATATGTCTAATAATATTTATATCTCCTAGCTTCTTCTGGATGCAGAACAGGTGAAGTCATTTAAATATCAAAAATCTTGTCTGACAAGTTCAGATAATACCACTGAAAAATCTTCTAGCAGTAATTTTAGATTATATTTTCTTTTTAACTTATATTTTCATTCTCATTAAGCATTATATTAAAACCAGATTGCTTTTACAATCTTCAACTAGTATGTCTCAACGTCTCCGTTATTTTGTTTCAAAGCTATTCAAAACAAGAAACTCATCTAAACTAGCGTTTTCCCATGAAAAGCGTTTTGATATTTATTTTTGAAAGAAAGAGTTTGAGGGAAAATGTCCCAGCTAATTCTATCAAATAATTGTTTTACTGAGAAAAGAATAGCCTTCTTCTGAAGTTTTTCTTAAAAAAAGTTTTAAAATACCAGCAAGTCATTGTATATATCTTTTTATTTTTGCCTTGTGCTAGATTGATTTCACATCCAAATTCTGCTTAAATAAGCAAAGCGTTCTGCCAGGTATTTCCTAATGCAACTACATGCTCTTGATCTTGAGGCAGAATGAAAATCTCTGTTTCGAAGCCAAGGGTGACGTTCACAGTGTGCCTTTCTGCACAGGACTTCTATTGTCCTGTGAAACATCCCTCAAAAACCCCCACTTGATGCATCCTTCTCCTTCATGATCTGTTCATTTCCCCTTGTGAGAAGAGAAACTTTCTTTCTCCTCTGTATCAGAATATCCACTTAAGGGTTTTGAATCCCATGTCTACATCATAGACTGTGTATAGAACTGAAGCAACTTTCTCTTCGGTTGCTGCTGAAAACTCTGTTTGGTAGGGCCTTCCAAAACTCGACTCAGCTATTTTGTTGCTCACACTTCCATTGCTGCAGGGAAGTTTAACTATTTTCAACTGCATTATCTTGTGAATCACCTCTGGTCTGCATTCCTGCTTTCACATATTTGCCCAGATTTATTGACTTGATTCTACTTTGCTTCTCCTCCTTGATCGCTTAGCACTGGATTTTTTCTACAACTTCTTCTACTCCCTTTGCCACACTTTCCTGTTTCTATCAGTACAGTCCAGTAAGCTTGATTAATTTGCAGTTCTTATACATTATTTGAGAATCTGGGAGCATCCCACTGCCGCCTGTTTTTATCTCTTCTATTCACAATTATCACAGATCAAGATTTTTAGCTTGAAAATTTAAAAAAACCCTGCGTAATAAGACATACCCTATGTAATAATATTACTATGTAATAGTCTATGTCTGTGGCTGCCATAGAGAAAAAAATTGCAGTTTTGTCTCCAGGATGAACAAATAACTATCAATACTTTTTAATTCATCAGTATTCCAGTTTGAATGACATGAGAAAATGAAAAAAAACCCCAACAACTAGATATTGACTGGGATTTTTTTTAAGTTTAAATCGTTTTAGAAAGAGAAGGAATTACAGTTTTGATTTACTTACTTTATTGCTGCTAAAAATGCATGAATCAACAAGCAGCAAAAAGAGAGGTTCACCAAGTGCATTATCTTGTATCCTCAAATGCACTTCCAGGCTACCAGACGAGTGATAATAGGAAATGCATAGAGGTGCAGTATTTTGTCTGTACCAAAAGATGAATTCACAAGTAGCCTAAATGCCAAATTACATAATTTCTTCTCCCACAAGTCAGGCACGTTGTGGTGGCCACCACACAGCTGCTGGCCTGGGCAACATCCAGGCAGACACAGTCACAATTGTGTCTTTTCATCTGGGTCATTCTGAATTCCCTCAACAGGAAATGGAACACAAGCAGAAAAGTTTTAAAAACATCCCAGACATGAATCAACAAAAACTCTGAACATCTGCTCATCAAAGCTCATCAGAAAACAGTGTATTTTATTTACACTACTCTTCTGGGTGTACTGAGAATACCTAATGAAATTAGAGATCACTAGAAAATATTGCTGGTATGAAGTGTCCATTCCACTTGAAGGATTGCTGGCCAAATGGACCCAAATGAAATACAGTGTATTTCTCTGCCATTTTATTATTTATTTTAGCATAAAGTGATATGGTTTTATTCAAAAACACAGTTCACATCAAATCCAAGCTGGCTAAAAAAGGGTACAATATTTTAAAGAATATTTTAATTTCTTTTGAAGATAAAATGGTTCTAGTAAATGTGGAAATCAGGATAACAGAAAGTGCAGTTAGTGGATTCATCAGAGATGTGAGAAACATTTTCATGTGTAAGGAAATGCAGGCTCAGATCATTCGATAGAGCAGCTCAACATGGATTTATGAATCCATGTGTCCTCACAGGAAGTCTTATTACTGGGGCAGGTCTAATTTCAGCTTTGTCCACAGTAAGAGCTCAGATACCCTTTTTTTCAGCAGTTGATACCTTTGTGGAGCTACTTTCAAGCTATTACGCAGGGAATTGGTTAGCTAAAGGTGGATACTGACGTGAGCTACTTCAGTTATTTCACAGAGGGGTTCACCTCAGCTACAGTGAGAAAACATTGGCTTCCAGTGGCTTTGACCTTGTCCTTGCAGATGTCCTCACACCTTTCTGCCTATCAAAAGGGAAACAAAATCTTTTGCAGGAGTAAAATTTGTTAGGGAGCAAAGGGAGTGTTTTAATTTTACTTGTGCACTGATTCTTGTCTTTTTGGGGCTTTTTAAACTGTGCCTATCACTTTAGCATCAAAACACCACATACTGTTTCCTCCAAGATTTTTCTATTTGTATTCATAGGAAAGTATCTTCCTTAGCTTTTAAAGGAAGCAAATGTAGCACCCTGGTCACTCTCTTAAAGAGACAACTTGGCAATTATGCAGTTTTCTTAGTAAATTCCAGAAGCAGCAATACTTTCCTAGTGTTGATTTGGAGAAGAAGGACATCAGCAATGAGTGACTGGAGCAGCTGTAAGTCACATAAGGGGTAATTATTTTTTGCAAGTGTGAAAGGGAATTTTATTCTGCATGTCTGCTGTGTAGCTACAAAATATTGCTGGCAATGCCAAAAAGGCTAAACACCTGCTAAAAAAACTGTGAAGAAGATTATCTCTCCTTCTTACACATACACTTATGAAATACTTACTACACATTGGATCATCTCTAGTTTTTTTCTCTTTCTCTCAGCATTTTTCTAGCCATTGAAGCAATTGTTCACCCTCTCTGCCTGACCTATGTAAAAGACATCTGCTATGTAGAAAGGCCAAATATCAAAATATGACATGCTTCAGTTACCTTGTGCCAATCTTCTAGGATAAAACTCTTGTTTGTTTTTTAACCGACCTACTTTTGATTTTTGTCACATGATTTTGTCATTAGGATGTGAGGCCAGTACTCTTTCCTGCTCCCTATGCCCCCTCATCAGGCTGGAAAGAGCTTCTTTCCGACTTCTCTCTACCTGTGCAGCTGTAACGATGCTCTGCCAGCAATGCTCCCTTGCCAGTTTTTAAGCATTCTACCAAGTAGACAGAATTAATTACAAGATCTGAATCATCTCTAAAGTAACCCCTGTGTCCTATTCCTCCAGTATGATGTCATTTTTCAGCTCCTGTCTAGGATAATAAGAAGTATCTCTTGTACCCTCAGAGCTGAAAAGTGTGTCAGGGTGGGCCACAACATTTATTCAGACTACCCTTTTGCCTTTGCAGCTCTAAATGTTTAAAAACCTTTAGGCCAGATTTTACAGTCCATGTCGTGCTGCTCAGCTGGTGCAAAGTGGATGGACTCCAGCCAAACCTGGCGAGTGGCCACAGCCTTCCCCTTGTGCCTGTGAAGGCAGCTGGGAAAGGGCAGCGTGTTTTGTGTCCTCACAGCTTCTCCATGGTGTTGCATGTGAGGCAGTGCAGCCTCAGGCCCACACCACTCTTGGAGGGGAGCCCTGGGCTGGGCTCAGCCCTGTGTGTGCATGTGCTGGGCAGCACATTGGGCCATAGCTGGCATTGCCTCCTCTGTGGAGATCCATGTTTTGGAGTGGAGCTTTTGATTTTCAGACTTGAAAACAGAAGAGTTGAAACAACTGAAGGGTTTGAGTGGAGGTTAAACTGAGAGGGAGAAACTACTAAACCTGAATCATACCTGATAATATCTGCAGTGTACATGGGTACTATATCTTCAGCAGTAATTTTCCACTGCAACGTGGGCTTAACTCATTTCTCTTTCTTTCGTCTTGTTTCATCCTTATGCTTCATTTGGAAGCAGAATCAAAGATCTTAGAGCATCAAGATGAACTGTCAAAAGTGGAAGATGCTTTGGGATAGCTGTGCTTAGTTAGTACCACACCTTCAAGAAGTGCTGACAAGCATTCCTTTTAGGTTTCAAAAAAGTATTTCATTTTTGTGTCAGTAGGAAAACTTGGACTTTAGTCTCCAGAGACCTCTGCAAGCTGCATGATGGTGTGCAAAGCAAGAGCAAAGGAGTGGATCATGCTCCAGTCAGCTGTGGCACCTGTTTCCTAGCACATTTCATTCCTGTTGCAGCTACTGGTGGTTTGCTTTGGCTGAGTGTCATACTTTCCCAGTGCTCTGGGGAACAAGCATAACCTGGTACACTGTGATCTTCTCCCGTTCCTTCTCTCCTGTCTCTCTTCTATCACACATGTCAATCATAAACTTTTATTTCATATTTGGATGGCATCCTCTGCTTATCTCCAGCTCTCTGCAGTGCTTTTGTTTTTCCCCTGGGCATGAAGGCTTTGAGGCAACAGTCCTGAAGCTTTTTGTTTGTATTTCTGCGGCCTACATCTTCTATCTACTGTTTGGAAAGAAGGACAACACTAACTGTTTGCAAGGGCATCCCTAAACACCAGTGTGGCAATTCTGAGACAGCTTTTACTGGTAGTGTGGTAAAAAGCAAACTTCTTTATAGAAATGCAAACATGCTCTAATACTTTGCCATTCACCTGTCAGTGGCTGTGCCTTGGCCTTATTCTGCCCTCAGCATGTGAGTTGCATACATATACCACATCACATTCCCTTTTTACCACTGCTTTTATTAGTAAGGGGTTATACCGCATTGGCTGTGATGATAACAGTGCTCATTGGTAATGAACTGGCCTCAGGTGCTGCTTAAAGCCCTGATGTGGAGGTGTGAGAGAAAGAAAACATCTTTTTAGGTGAAGTCCCACATGTCATCTTTGTCCTGACCAGAAAGGGTCACCTAGTTTGAGGCACCTGGTTCCCCAGGACTGTCTTCCACCTATTTCACTGTTAATACCTTAATATGACAAATTGATATGTCTGAAAGAGCCGCCTGGGACAAGCCACTAAATTCCTTCTGGTTCTCTGCTCCGTTTGTAGTGAAGAGACAGTTTCTGAAGGCCTAAAAGTTATCTGGCTTGTAAAGAAAAATCCACTCTCTTGCAGACACTGAAGTTATAAAATTTGACCTACTTAACTAAAAATCCTATTAGATGGATTTACACATGGCTCCCTGAAATCAGGTTGTCCAATATGAGGAATAGGACCTGAGGCCTTTTAATGGGACCTGAAGCCTTAAAGCTGTTTAATGCTGTCAGGTATTTTTTTCAGGTTACTTTTCCTTCTTTCAGATTATGGTGTTAAAAACAATGCAAACTAATGTCTGATCCGTATAGTGTCCAATGACTAAATCTGTAACATTACAATTTGATAAACATTGCTATAAACAAGAAAAAAAATTAATCTTTTTTTTGCCACAACTAGTTACATGACATGGCAAGATGGATTTCCTTGGAGGCTGTTGTGAGCTCTTAAACAGTCAGTTCTCATCTTAGCTTGCTGTAGTCAAACCTATCTTTCTTGACTTCATAGCCCTTCATCTCACCCCATACTGCAAAACCATGTGACTTTATTGCAAAGCTAACAAAATTGAGTGTTTTCTACCTTGAGTCTCTTGCTCAAAGAGCCAGGTGGTTTTGTGAAGCTGTCAGCACTCCTTTCTGTCTGAAAAGGAAATATAAAAAAAAAAATTTCTATCCTCCATTGTAGAAAAATATTTGTGACCCCAAACACTTCAGTGGCTCAGAAATTAGGGGACAAAACAAAAATCCAAGTATATATTGTTATTTTTAAATCCCTTTTTTTAATATTAGTCTCATAAATTTTTTTACTATCAAGCAAATATTTTTAAATCTTGTTTTGCTTATCTAAACTTTGGTTAACAAGATCCTACCAAAAAAACCCCCAACAAATGAACCCCAGAAATAAAACCCCTGCAAAAGATCCTATGAAATCTACAATTGCTAATATTTTAATTCATTGTGATTATCCCCTACTGCCTTATTCTCTTTGACTTCTTATCTTTTAGATAATAATATTCCTGTAAATGAGAGATATTTTTGCCAGAATCTTGGTACCTTCTTTGCCTAGCTGTCAGAATTTTTATAACCTTGACAGAAGAAGCAAATGCCTGTACCAGCTTGGAATAACTAGTGAATTTACCTTTTGCATTTCCAGCAAGAGGTACTCAGAGTCTCCCTTGGCAAAACTTGGTGGGATGTTTGGGATGGCATTTCTGGGCCCTGTGCAAACACTTTTTCCTCCAGCATCCTACAGTCTAAGCGCAAGGAGAGGACATTACTGTATTGGGCACATTGAGCTCTTACTGGCTGCGAGCAATAATGGTACAGCGTGCGTTACAAAGTCGAGTAGCTTACTTTCTAGGTAATAATTGAAATAAGTATTTCAATTCAGCCTTGTCATTTCCTGTCTTCTTTATATGAGAGCTGATGGGGAGTCTTTGACAAAGAAGATAGATTTATATACTTATATTTTAAAAATCCATGATAATAAATACGTGCTGGCCACAGCAATAAACTGTCTCCATCCTTTAGCTTTTAAAAATGGTTGTGAATAACTCTATAAGAGGACTAGATTCACAACTGTCATCAAAAGCAACAGAAGAGGCGTTTATGCATTTATCCTCTGAAGGATGGTTCCCAAGGCTCCCTTCAGACATGACTAGTGTGCCAGGAGCTTGCAGGTTTTCCCTTAAGTAAGGGAATCCCCACTGAGGGAGGGCTGGTTTCACAGACTTAGGATACAGCCCACGGACTCTTTCACTTACCATTAAAAAAAGGACATGTATACATATGTGTGCACGAGTAGGTGTGTGCATACATAAGTATGTACATGCATATCTACACATGCATATCTGTGCGTTAAATTTTATTGTGCCCTGTATCTGCAAACAGAAGTACTCCTTAGAATTTTACATCGGCTTAGTGTGACTTGTCTAACTCAAGCTGAGAACAGGCCTCTTTTTCATATGATGCTTCATGTATGTTTTAGTCTCCATAGACTTGAATACTAATGATATCTGTTAGAATGAGTGCAAATGGAAAGTGAAATATTATTGGTCTGAATTAAAACATTCTACGCCACTTTTGCATTTAATTATTTATCATAAATGATCATGAAAATACAAGACCTTATATATTGATTCCTCATTCTTCAGCCCATTGAGGTTTACAGTACATTTGGCAAGTGAGTATTGACCTTCATATGGTGATGGTCAATGTTACCTCTTAAAACACTAAAATTCTAGTCTCATCTAAATAGAATTATATATCTTCTTATTACCTCTCCTTTTTCCACATGAATTATTATATTATAAATGACAATCTATGAATTTAGCTTGGCTTTACTTTGAATCGTACATATACTTAAATTTTCAAATAGGATATTTGAGAGGAAAATAATATATTAAAGAACTCTAGTGAGACATAATGGATTTGTAAAAACAGAAAACTGCGAGTACAAACACATAAATATTTATGGTGAATTTTCTTATTCCTGTTTATATTTTATGTAGCATAATCTTTCCATCATAGGATTAGGTTTGGTGTGCCATTGGTGTTTGGGACAAGAAATTTAGAGCAGCTAAACAAAACACAGTAAGCAATGAGTTAATATCAACACTACAAATGTGAAAGCTTTTCAATGCATGACTGATATATATGCATGTCTTGTCCTTCTGAATTAAAACGACCATTTAGGGCTGAAAATTAAGTCCTAGCTGAATTGTTTTTCAATTACTACAATAAGAGGAACAAATCTTTTAAAAGCTTTGTGATTCAGAGATACACTTCATAGAGTGCACACGCTATGCCTTTTCAGATTGATTCAGCTTTCACTGACAGTGACAAAAATCAGGAGTAACTCCAGCAAAGTCAGTGGAGCTACCTGGGGTAAGATGAGCACAAAATGAGGAATTTATTGTCATAGCTGTGAAGAAAATATATAGCAGTGACGGATTATTTCTTTATGGACTATGACACCACTTGAATAAAATCAAAATAGTAGTGGCCTATAAGCAATTGATTTTTATTCTATTTTCAATGCTGAAAGAAGGTAGAGCCATTGTTGGCCACTGCTCTTATGCAGAGAAACAACTGGAAAAGTAAAAAAAAATCTTACTGGATTTGGAGATCTTTTGCAAAGATATTTTCAGTTAAATGATTGGAACATGGAATTTTGCTTTTTTGTAAAGGAAAGTGTATGTCTCTGAAAATACTGACAAAGACTGCCTGGTAGAAGACAAATTGGAGAAATGTATGCCAGAGACTGAAATTTTCTTTATTTGCAGATCAAGATATTTTAGTACATGTCATTTTGAACTATTGCAAATTTCAATAACTAGTAACATATTTAATTCTTTAGTTAATAAATGATGGATGACTTTGGGTTAAACACATCAATGTAGACTTTAATTTCTGGTATTTCTTTCAAACTGTTCTAACTCCCCTCAACTTTACATGCATAAAAGTTAGTATAATGATTATATGTGGTAAATAGTGAAAACTGCAAGTTACTATCTGGTGCTAATAAAATTTAATAATACATTTAATTTATCTTTTTCTTGCTGTCCCTTGTCCTTTGCAAATTAGATTGCAAAATGCTTGGTTTTGATCTTTAGCAAAAAAGTACCATTATATTTCTCTTCTAAAGAATGCGATACAAAGTGCAAACTGACACTTAATTCTGAGTGCTTAAAATGCAGAAAGCAGAAGATTCACTCAATAACAGAATTTTAATAGCCAATAAGACTTCAATAAATTTAGTGAAAAGAAAGCAAAAGAAGGATATCAAAATATTATTTTTGTTTGGTAAGATTACAAAAGAACTGCCAACAGGATGAGGATTTTAAGCATCAAAAACTCCTATGGAAAATTACTTAGAAGACTATTTTAAAGTATCCAAAGAAGAACTTCAGGGAGCAGAGACCTAGGCTCAGAAAATGCCTAGTGGGATGAATCCGGACATTGGCAAATGTAAAATGTGGTAACTGTGGGACTATCAAAGTTTCACTAAAGGGAAAGAAACTACCAAGTGAATACCCAGGGACAGATGGCTTTAGATTTTATTCATTGCCTTTGAAATGAATCAGAGGAAATACGGAAGCAATCTAAGAAAGAGAATAAATAAAGCTATTGTTACAAGAGCCCAGGTGTTCTCTTTCTCCATTTGAGTGCATATGAACAAAGATATTGGTAGATTTATAGATCTATAAATACTCTAGATTGAAATGGCCATGGAGAGGTCATCATTTCAAAACTCATGAAAAATTTTGGATACAGTTTTGAAATTATATTATGAAAATTACACAGGATACCACGGAAGGCAAAAATGCAGCATACTTCAATTATCAATTGGAGATTGCGATGAGTAACAATATCTTGAGTTATACTAGTAGAGCCAAAGAAGAACTATTACCAGGAAGACAATCTGACAATGTCAGATTTTAAGTCACGGCATCTGAATGTTAGTGAGTATAATAAAACTGACAGACAGTGTATGCATAGCAACTGCTTTCTGGCCATTTTGTGAAGCAGCATGTGCTGTGTAGTGTAAGGGGTAGGATCTTGGATGGATTGGGCTTTGTTTTGTTCAGTGTCAAATATTATATACTATAAAGTAAAAATTATGGCAATGTCTCTCAAATGCAGTGATACAAAGCCTATCTTTCAAAATTCTCTGGCTAAAATTCCTCTTGGATAATTTGTCCAATTGTATTCAGTGTGGTAGGACTGTGGTAATTTATCCCAGCTGACAGTAGGTCTTAAAGCTCTAAGATAAGCTACATAAGAGAAGAGATTTCAGCAAAACAAACACTAAGAAATAATGAGTCTTTAACTCCTGAGTGAAAAACTACCATAAAGCTAATAAATTGTCTTTAAAACTAATGACAACATAAAGTGAAAATCTAGTTTTTGCAGGGAAGCAACATTTCATTCTGATTCTCAAGCTGAATCACATAAAGTTTCCTTGAAGGGAGCAGCTCCCATGTTTCTTGCTGTTAGCTCGTAAAACTTACCTTAAGGTGATGCCATTGAGGTAGTACAGCTGGCTAATGTTTGTGTGGAAAATTGGAAAATTCAAAGGCTTCAAGCCAGATATCAAGGTACTTTTTGTACATCTAAAATTATTGGGTTTGTGAGCAATAAAATCATAAATGTAAATGAAGAAATAGTAGAAAGAAGGATGTGTGTGTTTCTGTATCATTTGTCATTATGTTGCCTAAGCAGTGTGAAAGATACTTGTATATCTAGTGCTGTGACAGTCAAAGTTGCTGCAAATTCTTTTACTGTAGAGTGAAAAACGTACTCAAATATGTAGAAGAAGAAGAAAAAAAAGAGTATCCATATAATAGAAAACTTTGGAGCTTCTTCCATGATAAGGATTCTTCCATGATTAGTATGATCATCACCCCCAAAACCACAAAAAAATAGGATCTTATTTTCGGAACTAGAGAAATAAAAGTTCTGTGAATACTCTAGCAAATAATTAGTGTCTAATGGAAAAAAAACCCTCACAAAACAGGCAGAAAAATTCCACTGTTTTTTGGTACTTCAAAAATGCCATACTTCAAATGTAATAAGGCATAGATATATATCTAAAATCACTTTCAGTGAGGTTTTAAAACAAGTTTTTTCACGGATCTCTGATGTCTTTATCAGGTCTTACACATCTACATTGCTTAGCAAAGAGTATTTGTGCACTTCCCTAAAAGTAATATTTGTGATAAACTAGCAATTAGCTAATTACCAAGCTGCTATGACACAGATTGTCTCACTTGGTCTTTCTTCATTGGTTTCCATTTCTGTCTTATCCATTTTTTCTGTTATCTTTGTTATCCTTGACAGCCATTGCACCTCACTAAGTGACCAGCCACTGACCACTGTGATTTGTGATTACAGTGTCAGGCATCTGCACTTCACCTCTACCTGTACTTCTCTACATTACATTTTTATTCTAACTCACAGACTGTTCACCCTATACTGAAGCGCTATATTATCAGTATCTATTAATTAGGAATAGGTGCTGTACTATACAGCTATGCACAGCTGAACTGAAGCTAACGTATTTAGACAATAGCCAACTGACTGCTAAATATTATCTGAAACAAGCTAAAACTGTCTCAGGCCAAGTCTAGGCAAGTCCAGATGCCTACATTGTTAAGGCAATAAAAAGCCTTTGATCTTTTCTTAGTAACAGCAAAATCATGCTTATTACTGTGTAAATTGTATACATTTCGGTATTTGTTTTGTGGCTCAGGTTCATTTCTTGCTCAAAAAGTTGCTGAGCAATTGTCAGCAGCAGGACATTGGTGCTGGGCTGCTCTCCGAGTTAGGGCCCATTGTGTTGGGAGCAAGTGGGCTGGCTTGCATAGAGCAGAAGACTATGGGATTAGTGCTCTACCTCTAGTGAACTGGGACCTCCCCAGTTAGCCAGGACTGCTGGTAAGTGATGTAAAGTGGCTCGGTGAGCTCTTACACCAGCGCTCTCAGTACCCTTGGGAGCATCCCATCTCACCCCATAGGCTTGTGTGTGTCTGTGTGGTGTGGCGGGTCTCTGATCATTTCCCCTTGTATTATGAGGATTCACTCTGCTCCTCATCCCTGTCTTCCAGCTCAGGAAATGGATTCCTGGTGAACAACTCATCTTACTAATAAAAATTGAGGCAAAGATGGCATTAAGTGCCTCAGCCTTTGTCACTGTGTTTTCCCCTGCATCCAATAAAAGATGGACATTCTCCTTAGCCCTTCTTTTGTTGCTAATGCATTTATAGAAACATTTCTTATTGTCTTTTGCAGCAGTAGCCAGGTTAAGTTCTAGTTGGGCCTTGGCCCTTCTAATTTTCTCCTTGCATAACCTCACAGCATCCTTGTAGTCCTTCTGAGTTACCTACCCTTTCTTCCAAAGGTCATAAACTCTCCTTTTTACCCTGAGTTCAAGCCAAATCTCTCTGCTCAGCCAGGCTGGTCTTCCAGAGAGCTCATCTTTCAGCACATTTGGACAACCTGCTCCTGTACCCTTAAGATTTCCTTCTTGAAGAATTTCACACCTTCCCAGACTCCTTTGCCCTTCAGGACTGCTTCCCAAGGGACTCTGTCATTCAGGCTTCTAAACAGACCAAAGTCTGCCCTCTGGAACTCTTTTTTCACATAATATAGATACATATTTGCAGATTTTCAATGTCACAACAAAGTGCTTTGTAACAACATCCTAATAATAAGTAATGCAAGTATAAATAATCAGAACAGCCCAAGCAGTAGTTCACATCAAGAGTCTGCAAAAAAAATGCTATTTATTGTTAATGAGTGGAAGAATATTAACTAGAAAGCTGATGCTATGATGTGTTCCTATTAATTTTTTACCTCCTTGGCTAGAAACAGACATTCATTTGAGAACATGCTCATGTACAAATTACATTGTGAGAGTTAATCAAAGAACCTATACCTAGGTTAAAGGAAATGCAATTTTGCTTTTGGCTGATTTTTAAGTTGAGAGAGCTCTGCCCCAGCTATAGTTTTAAAAGGAGAAACTGGAATATCCCCTTTGAAGGCTTAATTTGTCTGCTAAACTGAAAAAAAAGCAAAAATGAATGAACAAAAAGCCCTATTAGAAGTAAATTCCTTCTAAACCTTCAGTTAGTATAGAAGAGAAACTTGTGTCTTCTTCCTTGAGAGAATACCATAGCTTCTGCAGTTTTGATCAACACCCCTGCTAAGTCTTGGATTGTTTGTTCACCTTGGATTACATTTACGTATTCTGTCTGTATTTGAGTTTTTTACTGCGTTAGATTGGATGCAGTTTTAAAATGGGACCACAGGTGAAAAGAGGGAGAGAGATTATGTTGTTTTGTAAAGCAGCATATTTCTGACAGACAGCACATTAGTGATAAAGAAATGCAGCACGTCTTAGCATTCCTATCAGTCTGACTCAATGAGAACTGAGGGGTTATAAAGATGAGTTAGTTGACTGTGTTCATCACCTGGGCATTCTGTCATACATAAGGCAAAGATTTTCTGATTTTTCCGCATAGCCAAGAGTACTTCTAGTTAAATATCTCTTGTCAGTCATGCATATTGAACAAACGCATGGCTTACCAGGCACAGAACATAAATTTAGGTAAAAGAAATAAAGCAGCAGTAATTTTCTCCAACAGATTTCTGTTTTCTCAAAAACTTTCACTGAAGCCAGATTTTAGGTTGTACATATAGGGTATCATCTCAACAATGATAAATAAAGGTCTGTCCATGTTTAGATGGCTTTTGTGAAGGCAGCTGACCCAAACTCCACAGGGAAACTGTAGTCTGGAGTCCCAGAGGCATAGCTGGCATGATCTGAGAGGAAGGGCCAAAGAACAGGTTTCAGCTAAGGGCAGCACAACGCTGAAATATACATCTGAGTCAATATCAAAACAGACCAATAGCCCTTCTAAAGTCACAGATACACATAATAATTTGTGTTGGAAGGGACCTCTGGATGTCACATGACCAGTCTCCCACCCAAATATATGGGCCAACTGCATCTTAGACAGGTTGCTCAAACCATTCTCTAATCGTTTTTTTGTATCTCCAATCAGTTTTTAGTATCTCCAGGGATAAAGATACCAAATCTTCTTGGAGAAATCTTCTCTTTTGATCACCTTCATTATGAGAATTGGAAATTTTGGTTTTGGAACTTGCATCTGTTGGGCCTCTCTTCCTTTTACTGTGCACCACTGGAAGAGTCTGGCTCCATCTCCTTTATACTTTCCCATTAGGCAGCTGGAGAGACCAGTAAGATCCTGTTAGCCTTCTCTTCCTGTTTTTGCCTTCTGTCTTGCGTGAGGACTATGAAGGATGTAGTTATCTCAATTTATATTGAGCTTTGTGAACCAGGAAAGGCTTTGGCCCAATACATTTAGCCTCAGGTAGGTGAAGCAGTTATTCCCCAAACAGTTAGTATCTTTCTGACACTTGAATAGATATTTTGAATAGATTTTGAATAGATATTCAAAAAGAGTAAAGAATCTTATTTGGAGTCACAGCAGTAATAGCCTTTTTCAATCTCAATTATGATGTCAATAGTGTAATATTATAAGAAGCTTTTTTTTTCTCTGCCTTGAGATAAAACTAACTGGAGAGACAGCAAATGCGCATCATAGGTTATACTTTGCTGGTTATATGCCCTTTTAGCAGGGGAAAAAACAAGCTGTGACACTGCTCCACTATGTATTGTGTAGATTATCATCTCCCCTCCACCTCAGCCCATTCTTTTCTGAGACACTCGATGCAGTAACAGTTCTTGAAAAACCAGTGAGTGTCAGGATTGAAATTGTTCCTGGCTTCAGTGGGTAGCAGATGAAGAATTGGTCACACAAGGAGTAGGGATAATCTAATGGCATAGAAATGTCCCCCTTCTTCTTAGATATGCAAGCACACAATGCTAAGGGCTAAATTTTTTTGCTTCACTGCCTTTGTAGATGGGGTCTGTTTCCCTGGTCTGCTGCACCTATGTGAGCTAATGGAGGAAGTACAAAGAAGGCAGAAATAAGAGAGCACCGTGCCTCTGACCCACAGCACTCTCCTCACAGCAGCTTACCTATCAGGAAGGCATCTCAGTACACCTGGTGCATGCCTGGCTCCGCTCCCTGCCCTGCTTCCACTGCAAGGAGGAAGCAGAGGACTGAAATATGACTTTCTGGGTCACTGTGCACACCCGAATCTGCCCCTGAGCTATGCAATTACACGTTTTCCTTATTCAGGGATCATGCTGACTATGTGATCTAAATAAATTTCAAAGCTTCTTTTCATGTAGCTGTGATTAGATAAGGTGGCACAATGGCTGTTTTTATAGAACTGCAGTGCACTCTGTCTCTGTCTTAGCAGAGTATAGAGAAATGCTGAAAAGAAAATTCTGAAATAATTCTTTCTTCAACTGAAATTTGGTTTTCAATTTATAAATGAGGGGTATTTTTGGAAGGGGTTTGACTGGATGTTTTTCTCTCCTGGGAGATATGTGCAAAGCTCTCTGCCCCATAGATAAGGCAATGACAAAGCTAAATTGGATGCATTAAATGTCATACTTCCACATTTTCTGGTGGGCATACATTGTAGCGGTGTTTACAACATGAATCAGCATAATTGTTCCTGATAGGTTGCTTGTATCATTTTAACTTTCCTCCAACAGAGACAGCTCTTTATTTCTTTTCTTTGAAAAGCTGTGTCTCTTATACAGTATAAGGCTTCATAACCAAACAATGTTTTTATAAACTCCAACAGAAATATCTTTTATTGTCTTTGTTCCTGAAGGAATTACTATGCAGAATGAACATTTTTGATCTTAATACAACTCCTCTGAACCGTAAATATATTAATGCAGAACATCCAACATCAGAGAATTATAAATGTCCATATGCCAGATTGTAATTTCTTTTTGCTTGGTATATGCAGAACTTAGCACTTCTCAGTGATGCTTTATTGTACTTAATAAAAACAACAACTGCGTGTTGTTAATTTAGATTTTTCATGTTTTGTATGGTCACACCATAAATTTTTCCAGTGTGTTGTCTATGGAAAAGTGTTGTGGGTCATGATTTGAGGGGGGAGGGGGCAGGGAGAATCAGAGCAAAGTAAGGAAAGAAGGGATGATAATTAGATAAATAACAGTGTAGATTCCTGAAAGATGCCATGTAATTATGTCAGAAGCCTATCCCTGAAACTGATGCTTCTATCAGGCCCCGTGCTGTAACTGAGTCAACATCTGATTTGGATGCATTTGTATTGTGACTTTGCAAAAATGCACATTATGATGAGATAGTATAATGAGAAGCAGAAGCACTTGTAGCCACTGAAGTCTCTTCTTGTCACTGCTTGTGTGCAGCTGTTGTATGTAAAGACTGACAATTCTATGAACTCAGGATTAAAGCACTAGAGGGAAAGGAAAAACAACTACATTTATTCAACATACCTTGTCAACAACAGCCAGGCTACAATTTTAGAATAGATGTATTTGTTCTAGATCAGATTTTGAGTCATTTTGCCAGGACAAAGTTAAAAACTGAAAGGGAGGGAGATTGAGAAGTAATATCATCCTCACTCCTTTTTGGAAATAGGCTGCCTCACGAGCATACTGAAGTATGTCAGTCTAGTCTAGAACAATAACTCACAGGTACTTTGGAAATGCAAATGATGGTGCTGCATTATCAGAATTGGATAAATATTATTAAATTTTTAAAAATAACAAAATTAATTAAGATATTAAGAAAATTTAAAAAATCAGAAAGCAAGAAGTTTTTCATGGATTCAGAAAAAAAGAATCAACAAAGTATAATCAGGAAAAATAATTATGTTAGTAAAATCATTTATAGAGAACTTTGATGTTTTTTAGCAGTGGTCAAATTATCCCTATCCCATAGAGAGGGATATATTTCTGAGCAGTCACTGGAAGCCTTCATAGTCTTCACAGAATAAAAGTAACAAAATTTGTCTGTATACCTCAATAATAACAGTTTATTTATCATTTTGTGTTCATTATTTCTATTTATTAGTAATTTTATATGATTTCTACTCATTAGTAACTTTATACAGTTTTGAAAACAGAATGATGTTACATTAGTAACATACAAGTGTTCTGTGATTCTACATTATACCTACAATTGGATCATTGAAATACATCTTCTCTAGATACCTATCAAGGATCAGGCCTTGGCATCTCGCTATGTATTAAGGTTAATATTACCTGAAGTGAATAAGGCCAAGTTCTTTGCCTGTAATATGGAGTTAATGTCTGCTCTCCATTGCAAAAACATGCGCAATAAAGTACATTTTTGAGATGTGGAGATACAGAAGCTGTTGAAGGCTATGAAAAAGGAATCCGAAGGTTACAAAAGAAGTGATAATTAATATAAAATAGAGGGTTTATTTCTCATTTCATCTGTTTTGTGATTTGTCAACACACATGGCCAATGACTTTTTGTTTATGGAGAGAATAAAGTCTATATGCCATCAGTCACGTCCTTGGAGCAGGCAGAAGCCAGTGGAGCAGGCAGCAGCCAGTTTATCATATAAACTGACACACCTTTTTTGCTTTTTTGAACTATTCATTATGCTACAAGTGCTCATGTTTTTATTTTTGAAACCCCCCAAAATAATAAAGTGATGTCAGCTACCATGTAAAAGGCCTAAACCACCAACTGTGGATGATTTCACTTCATTATCTGTCAAGTATGATTTTCCAAAGCATGGGAAAGGCAATTTGCTCCATGACCTTCTGTCTCCTCTTATATTCCATAAATGACATGCAAAAATATATAGAGAGGAGAATACAGAGGCATCCTGCTTTGTTTTCCTTACAGTCGTTATTTGGCTTTCTGGCTTCTCTTGCACTTACAAAAAGTACAAATACTGATAATACTAAAACACTATTGTTAAGTGGTAAACCCATTCACTAGTGCTATGCATTAGCAAATGAACAAGAATAGATTTATTTCTCATTTTCTTTGCTTTTCCAACCTTTCCGTCTGATTTTTGGTGTACTCTGGCATAGAGCTTGGTTTCTTTTAGCTTCATATAGCTGCAGAGATGTCCAAGAGAGTCCTGGCAAAATTGAAGAAGGGGTCAACAAGGCCCAGGTGCAAAATGGCTGAGAACCATTAGTGCTCTGGCTTTTTTGCTCTGTAGAAGTGCACTCAATCCCCAAAATGGTGTTCGCTTACAAATGGCAGATTTGCTGAAAGGAATTCATGTGGGAGTGTGACATAGTCAAGACTATTTTTTGCCTCCGGTAGGATGGAATAGCTGCTAACAAAATATCCAAGTGATTGTTTCAGCTAGTATTATTCAAAACCTTTGATTTTAAGATTTCAACTTTTCAGATATAGACTCATTGGTTCACATAGCTAGCTGACAAGTGATTCATTAAACATAATAAGAAATGAGTCAAGACAATGTGGGCTATGCCTACACTTCATGTTATGCTTTGATTGGGAGATTGCTTTTTGGGCTTCTTGATCCACAGTTTCCAGAACAAAATTACCATTTTTGTCATATTGCATGCAAGTTTCCTGACTGCTTAAGAAACATTCCAAAAATGGGTCTTCCTCAACAAACTTAATGGATTAATAGCATGACAATTTTAGAACAGGATTGAAACCAAACAACCCAAAGGCAAACTGTACCAACAAAGTGGAAGCAGTACGTTCATTTGAGTATTATTTGTTGCTATCATCATAGCACTTGAGAACTGCAGTAAATTACTTACACATAGAAGCACAAAAGAAAGACATCACCATTACCTGAAGTGATTACATCTACATATTAAGCAGGACAGCAAAAAGAGAGCAAAAGATGGAGAATTCAGTCATATATACATGAAAAGTATTCTTAACATCATGGCAGTCTTATTATTGCTAAGCCTTCTTACAGGTGTTATGGAAAAGCGGTAATTGAGGGAGGATAATGAGGTGACTAAGCAAATGCTCACAGGGAATCTGCTCAGCCTACAGAGCTGCAAAGGAGAAAGTTAAATGCTGGAAAATGTAGTCAGTGGACATGAAGTTAGTGTCAAAAGTAAATGACAATATGGTGAAGCTGGTCAGAAAGGGCCTTGAAAGTGGAGAGAACTATTTAAATTTGATGCAATAAGGAAAGAACAGCGGAGTAAAAGGAATACAAAGAAATGGACATCGTCACCACAACAGTGAGCTAAGAGAAATTGAGTAACATTACGGATGGATATGAGGGAGGAAAAATTATGTCTGTCAGAAATTAATAAAATAATGTTGAAGTAGCTGAGAAAAAGGATGGAATCTATGGTGAATTTGCACTGAAGGCTGGATACAATATGCAAATATTAAGGAATTTAAACTGCAAAGATAAGATTGTACATTAGCATGTTTAATATGATAAATTATTAGAGTTCTGATATTTAGGTTAAGAGCCTGCCTTATAAATAAGAGGTGGTGTTTATACTGTCACGTTTCCTAAGAAAGTAAAAAGGCAGTTCAAGAAAGAAAATCATTCATGTTGGTCCTGAGCTCATGAGGACAGAGTAGAAAGGCAGAGGACAAGTTTAGTCAAAAACACAGGCTAGACTAGCAAATGCATAGGTTATACATTTGATAAGTATGGCTATATAGGAAAGTAAGGACAGAGTGCAAATTTGAATGCCTAAGCAGAAACTTTAACTGATACAGATGGGTAAGTGGGAAGGTAGATGAGATGATCTGAGAGGGACCTGGCAGACAAATATACTTAAAGGGGTTGTAAGCAATGGATTCAGAAAGCTTAGAGAGAAAGGAGATTGAAGTAGTAAATGTAAAGGCAAATGGATATAGTATTGGTACAAATTCAAGTTCGGATTGGGAGGAAAGGATGATAACTAATGTGTATTAAGAGTATATGCATATTTATAAGCTTATAAAAAAAGGCTGTACTCCAAAGGCAAACACAATTACTTTTTTTTTTTCACTGTAGCCGCATTGCTGCTTTATTTTTATAGGAAGTATGTGGGTTGTTTTTAGAATTCAGCAATTCCTTGAGAGTAAAAACGGCATAACACTGGCTTAATGTGTGAAGGGTCTGTATTAAATTGTTCTATTAAGAGCTTTATTCCACTAATTGTATAGGTAAGAGCTAATATAACTGGTTTATATTACATTTAGAGTACAATATGCAAGAGGACAGGTGTTGCTTTTCTAAACCTCCTTTGTTTCAGAAAAAGATAATGAGAGCTATATAAAGTCCTGAAATCATAGCCAATTTATCAAACCTGCTATGTGAGCTAATGCAAGACTAGAGACATACTGCATTGACTGCTGATCATTTTATACCACTTTTAATGCCTAGAAATGAAAAGGAAGAAATTAATGGGGAAATAAAGAGAGAAAATGGAACATGCATAACATATTTTTTGATACTTTGAATTTCACCCTATTATTAATCTTTTCATGGGGGAAAAAAATCCAGTCAAATCAGACAAGTATTCAGGTTTTCTGCTTTATCCCATATACAGGGATTATACTCAGAAAAGTGTTGCAAAATAATATATTTCTGATAAGGATCTAAAGTGGACAATGAATGGAAACCAACACAAATATGGTTTCCCTAGCAATGATGCTTCAAGATGCCATGATTATTTGTTGTTTATACTACAACAGTTAATATTGTGTCAGAATTTCTTTCATAATACTATTATTAGAAGTCTAAAATTTGCTTATGAGGCCTTGCTTTACTCTAAGAATTGACTTCTAAAATGTAAGCTAAATCAGCTCAGCTTATTTTAAGTAAAGGAAGGAGGAAAAAGATAATAAGGAGAAATGGTAACAGTTTAAAGCACATTTGTGTTCTGATAACATAAAACTTAATTTGATTCCTAGTCTGAACTGTTGCACTTGGGCCTAAAAAACAAAATTATGTGCATATCTGTTTATTTAGGAGAAGGCCAGAGGGCTTGACCCAGTGGGGATTGAGAGGCCATGAGAAAGCACCAGGGGAACTGAGTAGTGGGAGAGGCTCTCATACTCTCACCTGATGAAAAAATTGTCACTGTAGTCCTATCCCAGTTGTCTGTACCTGAATTCAGAGAGTGTAGGGAACAAACAAGTGAGATTAGGTGTCCCTGTACAGCCAAAAAGTCAGGACATTATGTGGGATTACAGAAAGCAGCGGGATGACCAGAAGGGTGGGAATGTTACAGGGCATGGAGGAGATGGACAGAAGCAGGAGCTGTGCTCTGTGCAAAGGGGTGGCTGCAGTGTGCAGGAAGTTTCTATGGGGCAAGCTGGCCCAGAGCATGGGTGTCAGGAACAGAGAACAGATGAGAAGGTGTGATGGTACCTCTGCTAAATGGTGGCTAGTCAGGACATGAAAGCAGAGGAAACCTTTAGGCAGCTGGAGGAAGCCTCAAAACTCCCCTCCTCTATAGGGGACTGCAGCTGCCCTGCTTTGTGGCCAAAATGCAGTAAGGCAGAGTGCAAGCAATGTAGGAGATTTCTGAAGTGCATCCAGCTGATTTCTTGAAGGTAATAACTAGGGTAGACTTGTTGCAGCTGCAGTTACAAGCAAGGAAGAGCAAGGCTGGAGATGTACAAGGCAATGGCAGCCTCATAAGCAGGAACTGCGTGATTCTGAAGTTAAACACAGAGAAATAAGGAAGACAAATAGAAGAGTCACAGCCCTGGTCTTAAGACAAGCAGCTCATTTAGGGATCTTCTTGGCATAATCCAGCAGATTTCCACCCTGCAATGGAAGGGGTCCAGGAAGCCAGTTGACCTTCCAGGACAGTTTCCTCAAAGCACCAAGACTGTCCAGTCTGATATACAGCAAGTCAAGCAAGCATGGCAAAAAGTCAGCATGAGTGAATGGGGAACTCCTGACAGAGCTCCAAGGCAAAAAGGAGGTCCACTGAAGATGGAAATAGGGACATATTCTCTGAAGGATTATGAAAACATGATTCAGGCATGAAGCTATGGAGTAAAATGAAAGTCAGCAAAGGGGTATGAAGAGCATCTGAAAGTTTATTGGCAGAAGAAGGAGAGAAAAAACCCTTGTGAGTCCACTGCTTGGTAAGCAGTGAAAGTAGTGGCCAAGGACACAAAAATCTCAATGCCTTTTTTATCTTGATTTTTAGTGGGAAGATCTACCCTCAGGCCTTCTAAAACACTGAGCTTCATGGCAGGATTGGAGTGAAGAACGACTGTGTGAAGAAGACCTTTTAAGCCAATTGTTTTTATACAGATCCCATTGTACCAGATGGGATCTATCCACGAGTGCTGAGGGAACCAGCTGACATCATTTAAAGTCTCTTCTCTATGGTCTTTGAAAGATCTTGTTGTTCAAGAGTGGTTCACGATGACTGGGAAAAGGAAAACTTGCCCATCTTCAAGGAGGGGAAAAAAGAGAATTTCAGGAAATAGAGGCTCATCTTCAGTTCAGTCTCCTAGAGGGTTATGTAGCAAATTCATTTCTGCATATATGAAAGACAAGGAGATGACTTAGAATGTATGGCCAGTCTTCGCGAACGAAGATTTTGGGAAAGGTTTTTTACTTTTCCAGCCTGCGCAATGGATTTTTTGGGTGAGACACAGCCTGCGCTGAACTGAGCCCACCCTTTAATCCTAAGGTTCATCTGCCGGGGCCAAGCAAGCTTGGACAATGGCAGTGAGGTCCTCAGGACGTAGGTTTGTTTAGAGTGACCTTCTCATAGATGGATGCCCTTACAGGGCTGACGAGCTCCATCTGCCCGGGGGAGTTCCCTGACCGGGAATCGAACCCGGGCCGCGGCGGTGAGAGTGCCGCATCCTAACCACTAGGCCACCAGGGGTCCCCCTAATGGCCAGTCTTCGCGAACGAAGATTTTGGGAAAGGTCTTTTATCTTTCAAGCCTGCGCAATGGATTTTTCAGGGTAAGACTATGCCTGACCAATTTGATGGCTTTCTGTGGTCAAAATATTGGCCTCATTGATAAAGGAAAAAACAGATGTTGTGAGTAGATGAGTTTAGTTGGACCTTAACTAGGCTTTTGATGTTATCTCCTATACCATCAACAGCTGAGATACAGTTTGGATGCGTGAGTGATAAGGTGGATGTACTATTGGCTGCATCGTTACGCTGAAAAGGTTGCGATTTTCAGTACAAAACCCAATTTCCAGCCAAGTATTGGTGGTTGGTGGTGTACCTTGGGGGTTGTTGTGGTTTAACCCGAGCCAGTAACTAAGTACAACACAACCACTTGCTCCCTACCTACCCCCCTACCTATCAATGGGGACGAAAATCGGAAAGAAAAAGTATGTCTTGTTGTTTAAGAACAGTTTATTACTTGAAACAAACCAAAATCTAATAATACTGATGACATTAACAATAATAATAGTAATGAAAGGAGAGAGAGGGGGAATAAAACCAAGAGAAACAAGTGATGCACAATACAATTGCTTGCCACCTGCTGACTGATGTTCAGCCCATCCCCCAACAGCATGTTCAACATGAAAGAGTATGTCTGCAAAAGCAGACGCATAATTTCCACTGTTTTCTGTAGGATTTTTCTGATATTTTTTGATTCTGATCTTTACATTGTCGGAGATCCTTTTGAGAAATAAATATTATTTGTTTCCTAGTGGGTCTTGTTGCCTGTAATTTGAACACTTATATTTTCAGCAAATCATAGAATCAAAGCATGGTTTGGATTGGAAAGAACCTCTAATCATCTAGTCCAACCTACCTGCCTGCCATGGGTACGGACCTCTTTCACTTGACCAGCTTGCTTAAAGCCCCATCCAACCTGATCTTGAACACTTCCAGTGATGGGACATCCACAGCTTCTCTGGGCAATCTGTTCCAGTGCCTCACCAGCCTCATTGTAAAGAATTTCTTTCCCATATCCAATCTAAATCTACCCTCTTTCTGTTTAAAACTGCCCTTTGCCCTTTCTCCTGCCACTACAGGGCCTTGCAAAAGGTTTCATTGCATCTTTCTTAGAAGCCCCCTTTATATATTAAAAGGTTGCAATAAGGTCTACCCAGAGTCTTTTCTTGTCTAGGCTCTGACTCTGTTCTAGCTCTCTGAGCATTTTTGTGGGACTCCTCTAGACCTGTTCTAATAGGTCCATGTCTTTCTTGTGCTGGGGTCCCCTTAATGCGGTCTCAGGAGAGCAGAGAGTAGAGGGGCAAAATAACCTCCCTCAACCCACTGGTCCCACTTCTTTTGATGCGGCCCAGGATACGTCTGGCTTTCTGGGCTACAAACGCACATTGACAGCTCATGTCCAATTTTTTCCTCCACCAGTACTCCTAAGTCCTTCTCAACAGGAGTACTCTCAATCCATTCATCCCTCAGTCTGTATTGAGACTGGGATTGACCTAGTTGCAGGACCATGCACTTGACCTTGTTGAGCTTCGTGAGTTTTACATGGGCCCACTTCTCAAGCCTGTCAAGGCCCCTCTGGGTGGCATCCTATCCATCTATCACATCAACTGGACCATTCAGCTTGGTGTCATATACAGACTTGCTAAGCATGTACTCAATCTTATTGCCTGTGTCACTAGTGAATATATTAAATATTACTGGTCCCTACATGAACCCTTGAGGAACACTGCTCATTACTGGTTTGCATTTAGACATTAAGCCGTTGACAGTAAATCTTTGTCCAATGCAGCTATCCAGCCAATTCCTCATCCTTCTAACAGTTAATGTATCAAATCCGTATCTCTCGAATTTAGAAATAGGAATGTTGTGCGGGATGGTATCAAAGGTCTTAGAGAATCCCATGTAATTTTTACCTTTTTGAGCATTTAGAATTTGGGAGACAGAGAAAGGGACATATTAAGGACTGGTTATGAGGTTGTGTACTGTAAGTGTTACTGTTTTCACTCCTCTTCTTCCTCAGAGAACTATGTTAGAAAGACTGGCATAGTTTATATTAAGCCCATTAGAATATTTTCCTGTGTTTTAATTAATCTCTTGATTTACAAATGTGCACATTTTCATTTTTGAGTCTCTTTAATAATTTTTTTTACACCTTACTCTCCTTTTCATACCTTTTGTTGTTTTTCCTCAAAACATTAATGGAGGAGTAATTTATTTGGCAACAAGGTTTATTTTGAACCTGTATAAAATCTTACCACATTCAAGTCTGTATGCATTGCTAAGAGGAGAAAAAAATTGTATTTCTTCATCTCTAGTGTTTACAGTAGATATCATAATGGTTTCTTAAAAAGCAATATTGAAGATCTGATAGGCATGTGAAAGTATTTCTCATACATGATTCATGCCTTTCTCTACCCCCACCAAAAATGCTGTCTAAGTGTCGTTATTAGTAAACATTCTAAAGACCAGCAAATTACTGTTCGTAGCTTATGATGTTCATTGATTTGTTGGAAACTACTGTTCTTCTCTCTGAGCTCCATATTTCTTCTTTCTTCTTCTTAAGTATAAGGGTTTTTTTACATATTAAAGATTCTTCAAACAGCCCTGAGACAAGTGTCAGGGAAATTAGATTATCGTACCTCTGGAGAATTGAATTTAGTTGGCTACCACTCTTCAAGGTGCTGTAGGATACGATTATCTCCTGAGATTTCATGCTCAGTTATGTTAAATAGCTTACGCATTTCCTAACACTTCTTAATGGTTTTGTATTGCTGTGCAAACTTACAAGATATAAGTAGTATGTGCTTTGAAAAGAAGATTGTTGATGTTCATGTGCATAATGCTAATCACGATAAATAAAGGTTTTTTATTATTATCTAGAGCATGGGTTACATGAAAAACTGAAATATACATAAGGTGCAGAAGACTTTCAACCATGGTAATTATTGTGGCTTCTCTTCAAGAAAGGGATTCTGAGAAGATCAGCTAGGATGATCTTCACTATGCACAACTCATGTCATAGGAGGGAAGAGGCTCTTTTGTAAATGAAAAATTATTGTTTTTCATAGATATATTAGGAGAATAAAAGTAATCGAAGAAGTAAAACTTTTTAAGCTAAAGGACAGTGTTGAGTCAAACATGAAGCAGTGTAGAAATGGCAAAAAAAAAGAAGGAAATCTATATTGGAAATAAGAAAATTATTAAACAAAAGTGGAAGAAGATTGTGGAACAGTCATCACATGAACTTTGTGTAGAAAAGAATGTGATATACTTTTAAAAGTAAAGTGATAATTCTTGTCTTATGGTTAGATTTTGTTCAGATGTTTTGTCACATCTGAATGTGACGAATGAATTTTACTTTTAGTGTTTGAAAGAGGTAATAAGTTTTGTTCTAATATCATGTGTTTCCTAGTACTGATAGTACAAAATAAGAACTTCTACTGTTTTACTTGCTGTAAACTTTTTTCCCCCAGTCCTAGGCTTTGAATTGTCTTTTGCAAATGTCACTGCCATTAGGAAAAATCAACATTATCTGAATAATCCAAGAAGACTCCACAATAAATAGAAAGTGATCCTGTTCAAATTCTCCATGAATATCTAGGATTTAGTTTTGTAAACTGAAGGTCAGTAATATTGCCTGTCTGGAAAGACCACTAAGGTAAAAGAAAGATCAGGATGCTGAGAAGATAAAAAACAAGAAGTGGCATGGTTTTAGTTGTGTCTCACTGTCTGGAGTGGAGTTCTTCTGACTGTTCAGGTCAAGTAACTCCTCTCCTTTATTAGCTACACCTGTCTTTGACAGGGCTTTTAGCAAATGAATTAGTTTCCTTTTGGATTTCATCACATGCCCAATACCTAATCAATATTTTCAGGAAGACCTTTTCTTCTCTTGCTGTTCATCTGGGGTGTTATGTTCTACTTGTCAGATTTAAAAAAAATAACCAAAAATGGAGATTTTGACCTATCAAATGAACCAGCCTCTGAAAAAAAAAAGATTGAACTGTTAGTTGGCAAAAGCCGCTTTAAAAAGAATTTTCTGTCTTGCTGACTTTGTATTTTGCCTGTATTGCCATATAATGGACCGAATACCCCCAGCAGATTACTGGAAGCACTTTGGGTTTCATTGGGACTATGTGTTAAAATAGTCTGGATTTAGGTTAATTTTTTTCATCTATAGTGGGCACAGAATCCATATCCTATTGGGATAGTGATGGGTACAAAGACCTGCTTGTGGGGAAAGGACAAAGACCATTCAGAAGGCATACAGGATTAGGCCCAGCTGCTTACTAATGCCAGGAACAAGCCATCTGTGTTTATCAGATTGCAAGCAAAAGTACCAGATGAAATTCTGTATTGAATGGTTAGAGATTAGGTGGGACCAAACAGCATAGAAAGGTTTAATTCCCTTTTCCTAATTCAGCATATTTGAGTGTGGGCAAGGATAACAATAATGAATGCTCTAGAGAATTGGAGGAGGTTTTAACTCAAGGTAGTATACTTGTGCCACATAATGAGGAACAGTCACCGTTTTTATATGATTATCATCACTATCTTTGAACTTGATTACTTCAGTCCTTAGCTAATTCTTAATCTCAGCCTTGGAGCAGCTAAACACTTGGAGTAGCTTGGCACTCTGTTTTCTAAAAAATGAGGAAGAAGTGACTGAATGTGACTTTTGTCTTTAATGCTATTGCACAAAAATAGAATGTAGGGTTATTTCCCAAGCTATTGGGCACTTTCTAACAATTTTTTACCTTTTGATGTCAATACATTACTTTTGTGGATTAAGTCTTTGTTTTTGTTTCCTGGTAAATTTTCTTTTCCACTTTGTTAGCAAATCCAGACATTTTGCAAACTCACAGAGTGCCAATCTAGTATAAAATTTATTTTTAAGTGCATTCAGGAATCCCAAGTGATTGACAGTACTTTCTAAGTTCATTCTTTATAAGTCACACTTTATGAGTTTATCCCATACGGGCGGTTTGTACTGCAACTTGTATTATTTTGGAATTTGGCCTATGACATTTATAAGAACTATCGTTTGGACATGTCTGCTGCTGTTAGGCTTACTGTACAAAAGCAGATTCTCAGGAATCTTACCAGAACATAGATGGAAGTTCCCAGGGATGACATAGGCATTGGCACAGGCCCTCTTAATATAGGGAAGTTAGGTATTTTGCCCCATTTTAATTATATATCTTAGATGCATGAAGTCAGAATATCTATAGCTGAGTTGTAAAACTTTAATTGTAATAAATCTGCAGGACCGAAAACCTGTGGAGTGCCAAAGACAGAGTGTAACAGATATGAAGAGTTATTTTAAAACAGTGTAGCTTTGAGATTTGAATATTACTGCATTGCAGCATAAAGACCTTTTCTAGTACCAGTTTTGAGCGGCACGAGACCACATGTTCAGTTCCTCATGGGTTTCAGTTGACATGCAAGCCTGAAGCGTGCCTGGAGCAAGTACCAAATAATGGAAGTTGCTTTTCAAACTGAACGGTGAAATATCAGTTTCCTGCAAGTTATCTCCCTGGTAAATATTTTGTAGTGTTTGTTAGCATGGTAGGTTGGGTTTTTTAAAGTTCCTTTCCTAGCCAGCTATTAACTATCTTGGATATTAAGTGACTGACTTGGTTCCAGGGAGGAAAAGTACTTTTGCTGTTGCAGTCCATTGAGTGTGTCATACACTTCACCCTCCTAGTTCTCCTCAGCTAGGAAATAGCTAATATTGACATACTGGCATGCTGATGATGAACTGTGAAAAATGTCATGAATTCTAAAGAGAAAAACCTATGCTTATCTATGGTAGACATGTTTGGCCATGTTTTAAGTGTTCAGTTTGCAAATAAGGCATGTCATTTAAAAATCAAAATCTGTCATTTCATATCTTTTTGAAATGATCATCAAACATATGCAGTAGCTTTTTAAGCCATACTTTTGATGTGCCAAAACTATGCCATACATATTGTGACCACCCCAAAGCTGTGAAACTGCATGTACGTGAAAGATATATTACAGAACATTGCACAGAACAGGTGAAAAACTGAAAAAATCTATTTCTTGGAAAAAAGTTTATCAAGACAAGATTTAACGTAAGGACAAAACATCAGTTCCAGTCCAGACTGTGATTTGTCATGTTTATTACCCAAATTCACCTATAACATTTAATATGCTTTGGGACAGGACAGCAGTTTTAGTGCATAGTACTAGTTCAAAAAGAAGTGTTCCCTTCCTGTCTGCCTTCCTTTCAGCTGTAAAGTTGTTGCATACTGGGGTCTCATTTATGTATCTGGTTCTTTTTTAGCTTTTACTTTAACTTCTTTTTGTCACTTACATTTTCCCCTGGCACAGAATTAGTTGTTGTACAGTTAAAATTCAGTGAATGTACTAAATGAGGTTTGGAATTAAATGCTCTCAATTTTTAATTACATCAGATTTCATATATTGGACCAAATTCTTCTTCCATGAGTGGTTCCAACTAAAGTCAATAAGAGTATTTTATGAGTTATGCAACAGGATTTTTCCTGCCTTTTATAAGAAACCCTAACACCCCCTCCAGTATTTCTCCAGTTCATATTCTGAGAAAATTCAAGTTAGAATATGGACCATGTGCTAACTTACCTATTACGCTGAAAAAAAATAACAGAAGGGAAAATGCCAAGTAAATTATCTAAATAATTTGCTCCTAAGCATATTTCGAAAGAAACAAATATTAATATAAATAAAATTATATATGTATTCAAATATATGTCTAATTTATATTTGTATATTTTTGATCATCCTATTTTAAAATTAATTACTGGATATCCGTGTGTAAGCAAGTTGTTTTATTTTCAGACTAATAAGTATGAAAAATACTACTTTCAAAATATCTTGTTGACCCAATTAAAAATAAAAGTAATAATAAACAACTTTCCTACCTCCGAGTCTATTTGGTTTCCATTGTCATCTTTTTCAAGACTTTTTCTGCCCACATACTTTGTACAGTACTTGGGACAATGAGGCCTTTGAGCACAACATTATGTATGAAAATACAATTCCTACCAATGTGCCTAAAATTTTAACCACATTCTTTACTGTACGGTGTATTGTACAGGCCTATCTTAAATTTCATGATAGTTGTCTCAAGATCAGAATAACTTTTATAATTATAAAAATGAATTAACATCAGACTCTTTCACTGGAAAAGGACTTGTTCATTTTAACTACAAAGAGATGAAAGCTAAACAGTGAAAAGCTTAACATTTTCAGAGGTAAAACCTTAAAGAAATACCTATCAAGTAATTAGAACTCTTTTTCTTGCACAAATACATCCTAATTTAAGCCATTAAGTTTTTTTAAAGTGTTCATTTTGTGATACACAAGTCAAAGTTTCATCATCAGTAGAATGCTAAATGTAAGTAAAATTGGTATCACGTATTCTTCCGTGAATTGATGTTTTATGTCTGCTTTGTTATATTAAGGAAAAATCTCTTCTTTGTGTCTGTCACAAACAACCGTGGAAGACACAACATGGTGCTTCAGAGTAGCTCCAGCCCATGGAATCAACCTTGGCCCTAAGACAGGTCATTGAAGGGGGGATGGACAACACCACCACACATGTGAGGACTTTGCAAATTTACACCGTCCTTCCAAGGTTGTTTGGTGTAAATGTCCTGCAGCGTGTCAATATTGAGATTTTTGTCCCCCTATCATCTCCAGTGTTAACAGCTCAGCAGGGAAACTCCTGCTTCTGCTTATATCTGTGCAAATTGTCTCTTATGAAACCCTCTCATAAGGGATATAGGCAAATGTCCAGTTTCTGCAATGGTGATGTTTGTTTATTTGCAATTAATTAGCCTGAGATTTGGCTCAATGATTTGGAACCTGAGTTAGCAGGTAACTTCAGCAAGAGGAATGAGGTCACCCTGTCTTTTGTACTTTGGGACATTGTACCACATACTTCCCAGCCTGGAGTCACAGCACAAAGCTGCCATGTGAGTGTTTCTTCGGGGTGCCACTAGGCATAATTCAGTATTATGGGCTAAACATGTTGTGCTTAAGGAATTCTGTGCAATTTTACAACTGCAGCCTGGTCTCCTAGAGACCCTTAAGGATCCCCGGCAAGGGAGCCGGGTGTGCTGTCTGCTCCCTTCCACTCTGCTTGCAGAGAAAATGCCCTTAAGTATTAGTTGTGGCCCACTGATCTTTTTGGAATAATGTTTCAGCGCTCAGGTTGAAAAGGCTGGACATCACTACTTTAAGCAAACTGGAAAATTCAAATCTACATTGTATCTCTTTAGGAAAATAAGACAGTTAAGAGAATTTCTAGTGTTTAAGATACTCTATTAAGTAATAAATTGTCAGGCACATTGAAAAGGGCAGTAGAAGCGGAAGCCAAAATATATAAAGAAGTATTAGTGGGCAGTAGGTTTTTTCCCAGTACTTTTTGAGCAATAAGCATAGACAGTGTTGTTCCAGACAGAAGTGTGTAAGAAAAATTGAATAACATTATATATTTAGATGGATTATCATCTCCTATAGCTTTTTCAGAAATAAATGTTAATTTCCAAATGCAGCAGCGGAAACCTCAAAAAATTTGGTGAAAGTGGGGTTTTTCTGGTTTTGCACTAGTACAACTGAAATCAGACCCTATTTACTATCTTATTTTCAACCAAAAATCAAGTCTAAAATACCAGACATATGCTCTAGGATTTAAAAAGTATTTTAGATCTATTCAGCACTTACTGAATTCTCACTTCTCATCCCTCTCAGATACAGAAAATCCCTTTGTTGTGTCTTATTTTTCAGCTCCTTAAGTTTTTGCAGCCAATTCCCACATCTTCTGCAGCTTTTTCAAATATTCCTTTATAAACTACTTAGCTAATGAAGAAAAAGATTGCAATAAAAGTTTCCCACCTCTCTGATAAATATTCTTTGTACCGTGCTGCAGACTAATTTTCTCCGTCTTTCTCTTCCTTGGTGAATATTTTAGCATTGTTTTTATACTGTGAGGCTGTTCCAGATGGAGAGGTTTAGACTAAATCACCCAGGACACTCTTGGTCCTAATGATCATGACACAATGGGCTCAGGGGCATCCACACATGCACAGACCAATGCTTTCTCAGCGGGGGAAGGGGTATCTTGCTACCACTGCTCTCTTGGGTAACTGTTTTACAGATACCAAGTTGTGCCTTTTGTTTCTATTTATGAAGATGCCCTAAATGGAAGTATTTTAGAAACGTCCGTTTTTATTAGGTGCTGTTTCCATTTTTTGAAACTCTCATAATTTTTTTCTTCTGGTGAGTCCAAGGCAGAAATGCTAATTCCTGTTCATTAAAACTTGGGATGTTACCAGAGTGTGCTTTTCTGTGAATAAACAGCTGTTCAGGGGAAGAAAAATACCCAGTTCTAAAATGAACAAACTTCTTAAGATCATTTGCTTTCAAAACGGTCAGTGCAAGTACCTTTGTATAATGAAACGTCACAGGCACTTAATTTTTATGGAGCAGTTATTGACTGGTCACTATGTTCATTTTCAGACATTAATGCTAAGGTCAGTTAAAACTAACTGAAGTCCAGATCAACATACTAAAAACTTCCCAAGAGATTAGTCACAATTTACTGTCATGGTTTGTTTTCAGACAGGCCAATCACAACTTTTAATGTCTGTATTCTTTTACCTGTTATCTTTTCATTATACCTTTCCCATTTTCGTGTTTCCCACTAAGTGTCAGTTCCTACAGCTGAGGTTTAATTTGAATTGTTAAATATATTCATTCTACTGGAGCTTTGAACATGAGTTTATGATTACTTCTTGGCATATAGCTTTCCTCAGTGGGATGTAATAAATTAGTCTAATCATATGGTGAGTACTTACTTCATCCTGTGTTTGTTCCTGCTAGGAAGTGAAATTGTGTCTGTAATTGTATGCAAATCCCTTCACCAGAATAATCAAAGGAAACCTATGTGTAACTGCCTATCCTCCACAAGAGAAGCATAAAAGTAACCTTTTAACTTTTAACTTTTAAAATTAAAAACTTTTAAGTCTACTTAAATGAAATGTTGTATCTTTATATGCAAAATGTAGATACAAAATAGAAAAATGAAATTAAAAGGCATGTGAGTAGCAGATATTTGGATAACATTGTTTTTTGGTCCTGCTTTTTAGATGTGCACGATACTATGTTAATAATGTTCATGGCATTGAACCTGAGAAATAGTAATATTGGGATTTTTCATTTTAAACATGGAGGAATTTCTTCTCCTCTGAAAATACATGAGGCAGATGATGGAGGGTTTTGTGAATTGCCTTCAGAAGGTGCCTATTTCCTTCCACTGCCTGTGGAAGGATACTGGAGTAACTAGCTCAGAGTTAACAAGCAAACTTTCAGTTGAGATAAATTCTCTTGTAAGTCTTTTACTTTAAGGCATGTTTTATATATTGTCCTCAAATCATTTTGATTTGCTTCTTTGACCTCTGTCAAATATTTTAACATTAATTTTTTAAATGTGGACACCAAAAAGAGATTTAGTCATGTAGGAGTAGTCCAGTGTCCTCTATGAAGATCACATTATTCTCTTTCCTGTTTCTCTGTTTTTACTTGTAGGATTTGGTTCTTTTTAAGAAACTCAGATTCTAAGCATTTTTCAGGATTTAGCTGAGAGTGATATTTGCAGTCCATCAGATGAAGTGCCTGGGAGGTGCAAGATTATTCAATATCATAGAATCATAGAATCATTTCAGTTGGAAAACACTTTTAAGATCAAGTCTAAACATTAACCCAGCACTGCTGTGCTTGCCACTAAGCCCTGTACCCCAGTGCCCCATCTACACGTCTTTCAAATACCTTCTGGGATAGTGACTCAACTGCTTCTCTGGGCAGCCTGTTCCAATGCTTGACAACCCTTTCCATGAAGAAATATTTCCTAATATCTAATCTAACCCTCCCTTGGTGCAACTTGGGGCCGTTTCCTCTTGTTCTGTCACTTGAGAGAAGAGACCAACCCCCTACTCGCTACAACCTCCTTTCAGGTAGTTGTAGAGAGCAAGAAGGTCTCCTCTGAGCCTCCTTTTTGCCAGCTCCCTCAACTGCTCCTCATCAGACTTGTGCTCCAGGTCCTTCATCAGCTCCATTGCCCTTCTCTGGACAAACCCCAGCACCTCAAAGTCTTTCTTGTAGTGAGGGGCCCAAAACTGATTTTGAAGTGCAGTCTCACAAGTGTCAGGTACAAGGGAATGATCACTGTCATTACACTTCAATAAAAGCCACTATATGAAATTTTCAGATGTTTCACAAATTGCTGCTCCAGTCCAAAAAGAAAGAGCCTCATCTTAATTCTGGTCTACATCAGAAGAGCAATGAGTTAATTTTAGAAGAAGAAAATCCAAGATATTTAGGCTTATTTCCAAATTGCTGGATGATTTTTGATGGGGAGGCAATCCACTTTTAATAAATTTGTGGGCCATGTGTCAGTTTAAAAGAAACAATAAGACTTATTTCAGACTCACTTCAAACAAACAGTACTCATATTGTACTCATAGCATCCAAATTTTAAGTCCTGTTTTCCCAGGATGTGTAACATTTTTCTGAAAAAAGTTAAATACTTGAAATATCAAAACATCAAAATATCAAAAATATCTTAACACAACTGAAATTTAAAATCAGAAATAGTGTGCCTGCAACCTACAAATAGAACTTACAGAAGGAGCAAAGTCTTATTACCCATTCTGTAACCACCAGTAAATACGGACATGGCCACAAGTGCATAGAGATAGAATTAAGGTTGATGCCTTTAATATGAATGCTTATTAGTGTGAATGCCTGTTACTTCAGTCTGAAGATTCTTCTTTCTTGTTTTCTCTCAAGCATGTATTAGAAATGACACTGCTGATAGTGTCAGCATCAAGATGACACCAAGATCTTCGTTTAGCACCCACAGTCAGTTCTGTCCTAGGGCACAGGTATCTTACTGAGACAGATGCTTTGTGGGGAAAAGTAATATGTGACAATGTAATTAAAGACAGCACCAATACTAGAATACATTAGGGTGCTGATAATTTTAAGATATATCAACTCTTGAGAGCTTTATCTTGCAGCCTTAATATTCTATGACGTGTTTTTTGCAGGTGTTATTTACACAAATGTCTATGTACATTTGTATATCATCACAGGGCAAACTAAATCCTATTAAACTGAGACTAGAGAGGTACATTGTTCGGAAGCTAGCAATTTCTGGAAAATAGCTATACGTCAATGAAGATATTGAGCAAGAAAGATAATTTCTTACTAAGAAAGATAATTTTTTAACCTGTAGTGTTACAGACTAGGTTTTTGTGAAATTAATAATTTTGTCTTTAAGGCGTTGCACTAAAGAAGAAAAGTTGAAGCTATAATGTATAAAAGCAAGAAACATTTACAACTAAGATGGTTATTTGTCAAATAAATAGTAATAATGATAATAAAGAAAAAAGGTAATAAGTTAAATATTTGAACATATCGTATTTTCTTCCAAAATAAGTTCACTTTTTCCTATTTTCTGCCCTTTCATTAAAAATACTGATGCACATTAGCCCTAATGACAGTTCCAAGATGCCTTATCAGTTAACTGATTATTTAGAGAGACTTTGTAGCTGATTTGACAGAGAGTAGCTGATTTGACATAGCACAGGCTTTTTTTTTTCCCCTCTCTTTTTTTTCCACTTGTAGGCTTAATAGCTGGGGGGTTTTGGGTAATAGTTTGTGAAGTTCTGATAACACTGTAATTACATACAGTTTCTGATTTAGCATTCAGGGTTCTGTAGTAAGAATTTGCTAAAATTTGCTGAGAATGTGGCTTCCTCGTTGCTTGTAAACTACAGAGAAGCCAAAGTACTCTCACCTGAGCAAGTTGTGGCGTAACTAAAAATAGACAAATAAAAGCCAATGATATATAAAATGCTAACAAGGTACAAAAACTTGCTTTTGATGTAAATATGCTTGGATGTTTTCATCTCTGTGCATGCTTGTCATAAGAAAGATTATGGGAATTTGACATTATTTTGAAGGCATTTAGTGAAATGGTAAGGGTAATGGTATCTGGAAACTGTGAAAGCACAAACAAAACTATCAGACCGGCTTTTCTTCAGTCCCTCTTAAGTTCCCACTTAGCTCTATCACTTGGCACTTTGATGAGACTACCTTTATAGTATATTTCGTATGAAGGCTGCAGACTCTGAAATGCAAAGAAAGGGGAAAATCTTACTGCTGAGTAGATGTAGCACAAATGGGGCCTGACATAGCTTGAATCTTTGATCATGAATTCACATTGTGGTGTAAGCCAAACCTCCTCCCATGTGCTCCCTGAAAGCACATAACTTGGATGTCGTTGTTTCCCTTAAAACTTTTTTTTTTTTTAAAGAAGTCATGGTTGTTATATATTGACAGCATTTTCTTGTAACTTTATGTTGTCCTCAGGAAAGAAGGATTATTAAATACTGCAGATGAAGTTGCATGGGTATCACTCTACAGGATTAAGGGAGAGAAGGGCAGAAAGTCTGACCATAAACCTAGAGCTTCGTTTGGAGGGGTGTTTCAACACCAAGAAAATATTAAATGTCACAGTTCTTAGGGAGGCAAGAAACATAAATCATAAAGATAATTTCCCTTATCATCAAATATTCTGAAATATTTGAAGCAAAAATGGAATAGAGGAGATGGCTAAACTGGATCCATTATTTCCTCAGTTTTGTTTCAGAACCATCTGTAATAAAATTGTTCTGATCATTGACAGTATAGGTGGCTTAATTCACAACATACATCATAATAGATACATTTGAAAGTACATAGAATTTGGAAAGCTAAGTAAACACAAACATGGATTTTTTAGTTTATGTTGTACTCATTCTAGTACAAGTTTTTACACAGCTTCCATGAAATTTTGCTAAATGAGTGTATTGGGTTTGCATGGCAAGGTTTTGGTAGCAAGGGGCTACAGGTTTAGCTTCTGTGAGAAGCTGCCAGCAGCTTCCCCCCGTCCAACAGAGCCAATGCCAGCCAGCTCCAAGATGAACCTGCCACAGACTAAAGCCAAGATCATCAGCAACAGTGGCAGCACCTCATGCATAATGTATTTAAGAACAGAAAAAACCCTGTGCAACAGAGAGAGGAGTGAGAATATGTGAGAGAAACAGCTCTGCAGACACCAAGGTCAGCGAAGGAGGGAGAGGAGGTGCTCCAGGCTCCAGAGCTGCAGCCCATGGAGGTCCACACTGGAGCAGATCATAGAATCATAGATCATAGAATCATAGATGGTTTGGGTTGGAAGGGACCCTAAACCTCATCTAATTCCAACACCCCTGCCATACCACTAGACCATGTTGCTCAGAGTCCCATCCAGCCTGGCCATGAATGTCTCCAGGGATGGGGAGTCCACAACTCCTCTGGGCAAGAACGACCTTCTACAACCATATGGCTGATTGAAGAATGAAGGGGTGGAGGGAAGGTGTTTCAAGCCTTTTTTTCCCTTATTATTTTACTCTGATTTGATTGGCAATAAATTAAATTAATTTCCCTGAGTTGAGACTGTTTGGCCCATGACAGTAATTGGTGATTAATCTCTCCCTGTCGTTCTCTTGACCCACAAAGCTTTCATCATATTTTCCCTCACCCCATCCAGTTGAGGAGGGAGTGTGATAGAGCAGCCTTGTGGGCACCCAACAGCCTGCCAAGGTAAACCCACAGCAATGAGCTAAAGAAATTTTGTCCTGATGAAATTTCTAGAAGATCTATAAAACACTGGTCACACTCAGAAAAAAGTATATCAGGTTCACTGTCAAATAAAGAGGTATTAAGTATTGATCTGTTCCAGGTTTTTTGTCCAGTATCTTTGTTAAGGATTTGTATGAGAAATATAAAATACATTTGTTAATCTTGCAGATGATAAAAGTTTAAGAAAACTATGTATACTCTGGAATAAATTTTTAAAATGCCTCTCATTTTCACCAATGCACTTCAGGAAAGACTTGGATCAATTGCAACATATCCAGAGGAAAGCAAGGAAAATTGTTCAGAATCTAGACTAAAACATTTTCCACAAGGAAAACCTGAACGAGTCATGTTTCAGAAAGTGCAGACAGAAAAGAAATGTAACAGCAGCATTCAGTTACATAAAGGATTGCTTTAAAGAAGAGGGGAACAAACTGTTCTCCAGACCTACTAGAGATAGGACAAGAATGAGTGGCATTAAATTATGCCAGGGGAGACTTAGGTTAGACTTTAGGAAGCATCTCCTAATGATAAGAATTATTAAGCAATGAATATATTACCTAGGATGTTACAGAATCCTCTTTAGAGATTTTTAAGGACAAAGAAAGATATCTGTTTAGAATGTTTTAAATATAATTCATATGTCCTGGAGGATGGAGGGATAGAGAGGAATAGATGGAATTATTTCTTGAGTTCCCTGTCATTTTCCAATCAATGTATAATTTCTGTGAATTAAACACAAGAAGGACTCAGAACACACCTGTAGTTCTAGCTTTCACTCTGTCATCTAAATTGACCTGTTTGTATGTACTTTTTGTTGAATGTTCTGGCTCCAACTGAAAATGCAGAGAAAATCGGGGATGCAAATGAGTTATCATATGATAAAATTTAAATGACAGAGCTTATAAATCTTACTGATTGTGTTTGAGTTCTGGAAGCTGTATGCTCACCAAAAATTTGAAACAAAAATATTTGTTAACAAAAAGATATTAATCACAAAGAGGAAAACTAAAATACCTTTAGAGTTTGAGTGGTTCTAGTTATTGTTGGAACGTACAGTCATGAATCACTCATACTGTAAATTTCTTTTATGGTTTTCATCACTGTGTTGTCTGGATTCATCTTGACAAGATTTGGCTAGATAAATGGTAGGTTTCACTAAGCCTCAGGTCTAGACTCCTTCAGAATTCATTGAAGAAAGAGAAAAGTACCTCTGAGATAGATAGACAGATAGACACCTCAGACCAAAAAATTGCCTTTTTTTATTGGGATACATATCTCTCCTTTGAAATCTTGGGTGATTAACTTAGACAACTACTCCATAGCTAGAGCTAAGCAACATTAATCCAATCCTGACTATCAAGTATATTGACTTATCCTTACCAAATGACTCAATCATTTATTCTTCACTTCTGTGGTATGTTGGATTTATAAAAAATTTAGTTCTTCTACTCATCCTGATATGAATTCTTGTAGCTGGAAGTAGCTTTCCTAAAGTAGCTCCAGCAGTATCTGGGGCTTTTGGGATCACAGCTAATCTTGGGAATGGGATCTATTCCTGCTTGAAAATTAATTGGACCAGAAAGAGAAGCAAATGAATTTGCATTTCAGCAACATGCAGTATGATGCCCATCTTTGGAAAAGACCCATCTTCATCAGAGATGTCTTCTGTTCCTAGTGCCATAACAAATGTATTGCATATACGGCTTCCAACCATATTAACCTGTCAACTTGGTGATTCGGTATTGTCAGCCTGCTATCCAGAGCAAAATACAGTCATAATATGTAAATATTGCATCCTTTTCATTGTAGAAAATTAATAATAAGTAACTGTGCAAAAATTCCAAAATGAGAATTATTATTGGGGACACTTCTGTTTGGAGTAAGTAGCCACTTTGCTTTCTGTCTCCTGGCAAGACCATCAGGAATGTGCTTAGAGGGTTGGGGAAACGTTTTCCAAGCATGAAAAAGCGGGTGGAAGATAAATATTATTGAAATCTAATTATATCATGTAGTTGACCACTGAAATATTTTCTGGTCAAAGCAAGCAAGGAAGGGAAAAACAAACAAACAAAAACCAAACCAAACCAACAAACAAACAAACAAGATAAGGAAACGAGCCAAAAATGTGCATTCCAGCAGAAAAATAACTCAAGACAATGCTCCTTTATCTCTTTAGTTTATTTCAAACATGCTGAAGAGATTTAGATATCAGATTTTACTTTTCATTTAAATGTAAATAAAGGAACATAAATGATTGACTGCTGAAATGAAATTGGATAGGGTAAAGCCTAGCTGGTACAGCAGAGAACAAATAAAAAACCCTGAAAGGCAACTGAAATTTTAAAATCAAAAATATTACTCATGATTTCAGCTACTTGGGTGGAGGAAGGTTGTGTATAGACTCCAATTATGGCACTGTTACAGTGAGTAGGAAGAATCCTGAACTACAAAATTGCTCATTTTACACACTTCGGCCTCCAGAAGATATCTGACTCTGAAGAAGTACTAAACTCATCATCATCATCATGGCTAGGCTTCGCGAACGAAGATTTGGGAAGGGCTCTACCCATTTTTCATGCAAGCGCATTGGTGGCTAAAAAGGCCAATACGAGAAAGGCAGGTCCGGTTGCAAAAGACACAGCAGAAAGACTCCTTAGATGGTATATTCTGCAAGGTTCGATTCTTTCTGCGTTGTCTTTTCTCCTCAAGAGTGATCCTGCGTGCTTTCTCAAAAGCATCAGCAGCGTTAAAAATGGTCTGTCTCCAGGCCTCCCGATTAGAGGCCAGAGTGGACCAGTTATGGTGATCAATATGCCCGAGGCTGAGTTGTTGCTTCAGGGAGTCCTTGTATCTTTTCTTTGGAGCTCCTCTCTTGCGGCAGCCAGTGGCAAGTTCACCATAGAGCAGGATCTTAGGGAGGCGGTGGTCCTTCATCCTGGAGACGTGCCCTGCCCATCGCAGTTGCGTTCTCAGCAACATGGCCTCAATACTCGTAATTGCTGCCTGTTCAAGAACAGATGTATTGGTCACATAGTCTGACCAATGGATGTTAAGGATTGTACGGAGGCAGCGTTGATGGAAGCGTTCTAGGAGACGCAGGTAGTGGCGGTAGATGACCCATGATTCGGAACCATATAAAAGAGTAGACAACACTATGGCTCTGTAAACACTGATCTTGGTGCTTTTCTTCAAGTGTTTATTACGCCATACTCGTTTATGGAGTTTTCCAAAAGCACTATATGCCTTCGCTAACCTATTGTCTATCTCCCCATCAATCTTACCATCTGAGGAGATGAGGCTGCCTAGGTAATTAAACTGTTGGACTGAATTGAGTTCTGACTGGCCGATGGTGATGTGGGGATGGTGGGGGACTTCCTGAGGTGCAGGCTGATGGAGAACTTCTGTCTTCTTTAAGCTGACTTCCAGCCCAAAGAGCTCAGCAGCCTCTGCAAAGCAGGATGTTAAACGCTGCAGAGCTGCTTCTGTGTGGGCAACAAGGGCGGCGCCATCAGCATAGAGTAGCTCCCGGACAAGATGGTTAAGGGTCTTAGTATGGGCCTTCAGTCGCCTTAGGTTGAATAGGCTTCCATCAGTACGATATCGTATGTAGATACCGTCCTGATCATCGAGGTCTGCCGAGGCCCTTTGGAGCATCATACTGAAAAAGACTGTGAATAGGGTAGGAGCGAGAACGCAGCCTTGTTTCACACCATTCTTTATTAGAAAGGGCTCAGAAAGTGTGTTGCCATATCTGACTTGGCCGTGCTGATCCTCATGAAGTGAGATGATCATTTTAAGGAACTTGGGGGGACAACCTAAACGTTCCAAAATCTGCCAAAGACCTTTTCTGCTCACAGTATCGAAAGCCTTGGTGAGGTCGACAAAGGTTACATAGAGACCCTTGTTCTGTTCCCTACACTTCTCTTGCAGTTGTCTGAGAACAAATATCATGTCTGTGGTGCTCCTGTTGGCTCTGAAGCCACACTGACTTTCAGGTAGAATTTCTTCTGCTATAGCGGGTATTAGTCTGTTCAGGAGTACTAAACTCACTCTAAACAGATATAGCACCAGGTGCACATCTGGTGTTATTTTTGTTTGGCTGATGTATTTTGTGATGAAAAAATGCCTATGGAGTGTGGAATGAGGGAAGAAGGCTTAAAAAAATCTGAGATTTTGTTTCTAAGGTATTTAGCTGTAGTATCAACCTGAATATGTAGTTTTTTTGCAGTAGGCATCTCCAGCTCTGATTTTATATTAAATAAATGAAGTAACTTCTCATTTTCATGTATGGGTTTTTTTCCAAACATTATGATTGTGTGCTTTTTTAGGGTGGAAAAAAAAAGCAGTATGTTAGATCATCACAAGTCCACCTGACCAGAGAACAGAAGAGCAAGGAGAGAAGGGATCAGGAAAATAAAATCTTTGTAGGCTTGCCCTGTCTCTATCTTGACTCCAGTATATTGAGGTGAAATTGGTATTACTGATCCTTAAGCAGCTGTTAGTAGTATCTACATTTAAGCAATGACCTACAAAAAGCAGTTTGCAGACTTCTCAACCCAGGTCATTTGAGGAAAATTTCCCAGAATCTAGTCCCACAAAGGGGAAAAAAGAAGCCATTCTTGCATATAATGTCCTTGCATTTGGGAAGGGCTTCACCTTCCAGGCAGTTGTATTGGTGTTTTGTGTTCATAGATTTGATAATTTAAAAAAAAAAAGAAAAGATGAACAAATTCCATGAAGGACCAGGACCTTGTTGACACAGATTTCCAGGCTTCAACAAATTATGGTTGGGAACAGCCGTTTGATTTTTTTCGTAAATGAGCTATCTGCATTTCAAAGTTGAATTAGTCGATGAGGAAGGGTTACTATAAAAATTTGTAAGAACTTAGCTTACTTTTATGTATTGACATAGTCCTAAACATTTTTTTAAATAATGTTGTTTTGAAAAGCATGGATTGTGCAGCTCAGATTATATGAGTTAGCCTAGGGCTTTTTTAGTTGGCTTTTATGCAATAAATAGTATTCCGCAATACATGGGACAGAATGTATTACCAAAAATGAATCATTCATCTGTCTGTAACATAACTGAGAATAAACAGCAGATAACTAGAAAATAAATACCTTTTAGATGACAGCTGTAATATTCATGTCTGCTGTCTTTACTTGGGAAACATATTTCTAAAGATTAAGAATTTTGGCTGAATGGAAATGCAGCATTCTGTTTCTGAGTACTATGCCAGGTTAGTTTCAGGGGAGTTTGCCTTATAAAATGTTTGCAGTAACTAATTTTTTTTCCCTGTCAGCTGTAGCCAATTATTTTGGACAAATAAGCATTCTTCACAGCATGTCTAACTTTTATGCCAACTGAGCCTGTGAATACCTTTATTCATTCTCTGTAAACTCCATCCTTGTCAGTCTGTTATATTAAAAATTATTCCTGCACAATGAATAGATGACCATACCACTGATTACTTGTGTAGGGATTCTGAACTCTTCTGATGGAGAATATCGCACCACATCCACTTACTACTGTTTAGCTGTGTTATGCTATACGTGAAAACCCTTATCTAAGTGCCAGCTACCGACAAGAAGCTACAGAAGCTTCAAATGCATGAATGAAGGCAGTTGCTAATGAAATGTGGCAAGTCAAACCTTGATCCAAGGTAGAAGAAAAGGTTTCCTATGTGTTTGTCTGATATTTGTCATGCTTTATACTGGGATAAATTACCAGATTGATCAAAGCACATCTTAGTAAAGTTGTCCAAGTGAAATAAGAAAGGAAGGAGGGGATGTCAATTGCTGTTTCAAACACTATTCATTCTGAATCAAATAAAATGTTAATTAGTGTCAGGAAGCTGAATTAAGTAAATGTTGACTGCCTTTGTAGCAAAGATCAAATCAAAGTTACTGTGTAAGTGAAGCAGGAACCTCTGTAACATTGGAATGGTTTTAATGTATGTCTGTACATGGAAATGAATAGGAAATGAAGCAAGAAATACAATGTTTGGGAAAGAATCTCGACATGATTTGGAGAGATAATTACAGGCAAAAAGGAAACTGAATATAGCAACAGGAAAAGCAGAATAATTATGTAGCAATTAACAGGAAAGCTGCATAGTTCTTTGAAAAAAAGTAACAGTCATTAGGTTAAAAATATATGCTGAATACAGTAATGTTTTAATACTCAATACATGAAGTATTTGATTTCATTTCCTGAGATAAAAGAATGTTTCATAAAATAAATGTCTCATTTATGAGATAAAATATATTCTGCATTTTATGTATTTATTATAATTTATTTGTATTTTTATCTAAAATATATGATCTGAATTGGATGACAAAAACATAATAAATGTTCATTTTGAGTGCTGGTGCATAATGTCATAATTATGAGAAAATACAGATTTTAAGTTAATATTTCAAAGACTGAAAATGTCACAGGATCCAGTTGAAAAATAGCTACTCCTAGATTTGCAAGAGAATTTGTTTCTCATGTGTCCTAAAATCTTCATATTCTGATAACACTGTTGTTGACTTATTACTTGACTGGAGGCAAACTCAGATTTCAGTTATGTTGTAGGTATTCTGATAATTATTTTGCAACTGCACACTCAAAAGTGCTCTTTCTGAAATGTAACTTACAAAGATTCCTCTTGAAATCTGTGAGAACATTTCACAGTTCTTTTACAGGAAATCTATCATGCAGTGGCATTTTCAAGTGCATTAAAATGACATCTGGGGGTCACTGCAGTCATGCATGGGACCCTCTTGTTGAAGAGGGAAAGAGGCTACCACTGAGTAGCCATATCACTAAAGAAAATTTTTAAGAGGTGAAAACTTTTGTTTAAAGCTAGTGGGAAAAATTCTGCCAGATAATGAGTAAAAAGCCACAATACTTTTTGTTGTGATCCTAGTCAGGGGAACCTTCTCTGAATTGTGTCATTTGTATGAACATATTATTGGGAAACATATCTGTCCTTCTGTCCTTTTTGTCTTTTTCAAACATTAACTTGCATCTGAGGTGTACAATGTTCATTGCTTTAAACAAGTTCACCACTTACTCTGGATAAAAGATAGAATAATATGTGCTTCCTGCTTGAGGAATTGGTTGAGCAAGTCAATCTGGGGCTTGCAAGCTGTCTTAAGTTATGTCATAAGCTCCTCTGCTGCCTCTGTACTGCACATCCTCAGTGAGGAAAAAAACCAAAAACAAGAGAAGGAAGGTGGGCCAGGATACCCTGAGACTGAAGGCAGAGAGCCTGCCCTGCAGGTTCAGGTGGTGACCCCTGACAGAACACTGCCTTTCCATTCTGTGAATGGGCTCAAAGACGACAAAGGGGGCAACAAATAGTGCTACTGATAAAGTGTAATAATCCTGCCATTAGTAACAATTAATGCTTCCATGGTGCCCTTCATTCATTAACCTCTAATCTCTTTGTATACATTGATTCAAACTATATAGAATCTCTGAAACAGATCAATATGATTTCTATTCATATGTCTATACTGGCTTATATATGTATATGTATAATTAAATGAAACAAGGAATTGTTACTAAGAAGCATTTAAAAACTGCTTGGATTAAATGTTGTTAAAAGAAAAAAAAAAAAGCAAAACATTTGAATGCTTTTGTGGTATGCAAATACTTCCGCTGGATGAGTAGGCTCATATTTTTTCTTTGCTGTGCTGTGAAGTGCCCAGATACAGAAACTGTACAAAACCAATCTGAGAAGCTGAATGCTTGACTGGAATGCTTTTGTGTTTGTAAATCATATGAAGATTATCCATAATGCTGTTAATCACTCCCAGCATTCTGATCACATCAATTGTAAACTTGGTTAATTGCATACTGTGTGCTGATCATGACTAGCAGCAAAGGTAGGGATACATATATTCTTTTATTCTTCTCTGTAAGAGGAAATATTAAGAGACATAATATCGATTAAGGAAAATTTCTGTTCAAAAAATGCAATGATTGTGTTATTAGTGTATCTTATCCTTTTCTTTTAGGTTATTCAATACTTCAAGCTATTATGGAAAAAGCAGGACAAAATAGCTGGCAAGTCAGCGCTATCTGTGTGGAGAATTTTAACGATGCCAGCTACAGGCGGCTTTTAGAAGATCTGGACCGAAGGCAAGAAAAGAAATTTGTAATAGACTGTGAGATAGAGAGGCTTCAGAATCTCTTAGAACAGGTAATATCTGCTTTTAATGTCGCTGTAAGCACATTACTGAAACTCCATATGAGACACCATTGTGCATAACATTTCGTTTATTTTCTCAATGGAAATTGATCGTTCTTTCTTTTTTTTTTCTTCATGGGCCTATATTTGTATGTCTACTTGCCTGCTCCATTTTCTTTTCATATTTAATACTTGTCTTAGGAGCCAGCATGTCAGTGCAGTGAGCCCTTCCTTTCCCACTCTGGAGGTCTGTGGGCAAAGGGTGCCAGAAATCAAGGTAGCTGCATATTTGGCCCTGCTTCCCAGCACCTCCATAACTGATACATTTTGCATCAGAGTCATAGGGCTGGTGGAACAACATAGTGTTGCTGAATTGCCAAGATGCTATCAGTCTGTACCTTCATGGGGTAAAGCTCAGTTTTGTTTGAGGGAGAAAAAAAGCTTGGTTAAATTCTGTATTCTTTCTGTTTACCTGTTGCCAAATAGCATAGGTTGCATATTTCTAGCCATAACATGCTTTAAAATTATTGTTACAAATATTTAAACTGGTAGTTTTATTACCTTAGCAGAGTATTTAGAAACATGATGAACGGTAGAATAAAGGTGCTATTGAACTGGGAAGGGAGGTCAGGTTCTTCCATCATGGAAAGCTGCTATTAGATAAAGAAAATACTGGGCCAGACAGGCTGACTTGCACTGGGTTGTATCTATACCAGTGTGCAAAGTGAATATCAAACCCTGCCACTCAGATGCAGCAAATCTATATAGCGTTTATGTATAAGCTCTTCCTCGAATGATGGAAAAATAAAGTAGTGCTTTGAAAGGAAAATTTTGTCAAATGACAGGAAAACAACTTACAGTTAACTATCTGCTTCTCGATTGATCCCAGATATTACATTGCTGTGGTGCAAGTTCACCATTCAGTGCATACTGCTGCTGCAGTATTGAAGGGAATGAATGCCATCTACTGGTGCTGGACCCTCCGCCACCACGCTGCTACTCTTGGCTAGTGCATTAGAGGATTTTGATGATTTTTTAGCAAAAACGTTCATGGTGCATCTGCCTCTGAAGTTACTGAAAAATGAAATGTCATTTTCAATACAGAAATTCATAAAATAGTACTCATAAATGCATAAAATAGTACTCATTGACATATATACATCAATTTTTCTTTCACTGGCAGAAGGTAAAGAGGGAAACTGAGAATTAATAGCGTGGCTGATATAACAATAACTTTTTCTATGACTTTTGCAAAGAGAAGAACAGACAATGGCATATTGCTACAGATATTCATTTGGCCATTATATTGTTTTATATTCTGAATGGCATTATGTTTTGACACATACTTTCTATAGCTTATAATTAAATCCTCCCTGAGTTCATGATATATTATAGTAAAACAGAACACCCATGTGAGGGTCTTCTAAAATACATTCAGAAAAACGGTTTCTCTCTCAGCTCTGTGTGTATGTACATGATGTACCTGATTTCTTTCACATGGCATGCAAATGTGACATTAAAAAAGTATGTTCTATTACCATAAGTCTTGAAGTACACCCACCATCCTGTGTAGGTGTATCTACTAATTATCCTCTCCGTTTCAAAGGAAAATGAAATCACTGAGTACATGTTTGGATCTCACTGATCTCACATGTACATTTTATTTGCACCCAGAAGCTGCTAGTCATTTTCCTTCTGGATTGGCACCTGCATAGTCAGTTCATATAGGTCTGGATTTTGCATGCCTAAGATAGGGAGTTAATGCAGGCATGCTAAGTCATAAAAATCGAGTGCGTGGCCACAACAGACTGAATCAGAATTTGTCTCATGCCTCTACAGGGCAAGCCTGAAAGCTAATTGAGTCCTCTTTTAATTAACTGCACAGGGAGGGTTGGGGGTAGGAGTTAACACCTAACATGCAACATACTTATATCACTTTTAGGAATGATTTATCTGGCTACTGTCTAATTTGAGGTGGGATGAATTTTACCGAGGAAATAACCTTTTTTGTACTTCTATTTATTTGTGCCTAAGTGTAAAACCTTTACCCTTAAATCTGTGCTAATGAAGTGAAAGAAACTGGCTTGTGGACTCGTGGACTTTTTCTTTTCTCAGTAGTGACTGCCTATATATATATATATTCTATGTATTATAAATATTATATATATGTATATATTTTAATTTTTTAACATGACCTAATTAAATTGGAATTCATGTATCATGTGAGTTCCCTTCTTCCCCACTGTGCCTGGAGATTCCCTCCAACCTTCCAAAGGACAGTCACTGTACAAGCAGGAATGGCATTATAGCCAAGCTAGACAAAGTATGCAGAAGAGCTGCAGCTTTACTCTCCATTGTGAAGGTCCTGGTCTTCCTAGAAAGGCTGTCCTACAAGTGGGCCTGGAGTGCTGGTTTGGGGCTCCAATATGACCTTCAAAGACCAAGTGCTGGTTTAATGATGGGCAGTCAGAAGCAGTTAGTTTGCCAAAAACAGGAATGAAGCAAAAATGAACTAGCCTAATGTAGAAAATGCAAAATAACACCCTTTTTCAGATATCAGCCATTGATTTTTTCCCTTTGCATGAAGGCCTTAGTAACCTGTAGCAGACAGGGAAGGTGGCTTCACAGATGGACTAAAAGTTGGAATGTTCTTCCCTACATACACAGAGGAATTGATTAAGTTCAGTGAATCTAATTAACTCAACTTCTTTCCTGCCTAGTTTTCCTGTAATTGAGAGCCTAAGTTGTGACTATATTGTAATACTTTGCAATGTACAAGTAAATGTTCTGCAGAACATTTAGGAAAAGTAATTAAATCTCAGTAATGAGACTGTAACTCAACGTGCTTTGCCTTAAAATCTGTGTTAATGAAGGGAGGGAAACTGGCTTCTGGGCTTGTGAATTTCTTCTCAAGTGACTGCCCATGTATGTACACACTCGCACTTCTCATGACTGTGTACCTCAAGCAATGAAGACTGGAGACTTTTTCGCTTGCTGGGTCAAGAATTAAGTTCATGTGCTCCTCCCCTGACCATACCTGAGGCCAAATTATTTGACCTGATGTCTTCTGCTCTCTGTCCACTTCAGCTGCCCAGCTGAGAAAATCAACACCTTGCTGTTTCCCCACTTCTTGTGCAACTTTAATGTCACCACTTCCTATTTCTTTTTGTCTCCTATATTTTTCTTAGTTCATTATCTTTTCTCATTTATTTTCTCCTCTCTGTGTGCCCTGGTGTGTATAGAAGCTACCTCCACACTCTGTACCTGAGATCTGTCTTCAGAGAAAACTTCTCTCCTGGAACCCAATGATGTATCTGCATTCCAGACTCCCCCCCTCACCCTGCCCTCAGTGCACAGCCCCACATGTACATTTTCATCATGTGATCTTCCTTTTAGGTTTTATGTTGCTATGGTGAGACTGATGTTTTTGGCAGGGCCAAGACTGTATTTCTTTTTGTGGTGAAGTATAGAGAGATGGGAGTTTTATTTTCCGATTTCAATTTTAGAGAGGTACAGTAGGGCCAGCATTATATTAAATCCAGGAGATATATTCGGGCTGCACACAAGTGTTTGTACCTGATTTGCTTGGATTGCACCATCCCATCTTAGTCTCAGCAAAGGTTTTGAATCTTACTTCTCAAGGATATACCAAGACTGTGATGGTTTTCTTACTAAAGCTATGCTCCATTACTTTGATCATGCTCACTCACACAAGACTATACAGTCTCCTGTAGCAACTGGAGGTATCTAGGCGTTACTGGAAACATTTTGCTTGGTTCCCATATTAGTGCTAGTTGGCTAGTTGACACTAGCACTAATCCCTGTTCAAACAGCTCAAGTCCCTGTTTAAATGCAACCCTAGAACAAGACATTCATTTCTGCACTGGTCAAAGTTATTGTTTTGGTTCATCAGTAAGACAGACAGTGTCTTCAGCCTATCTGACTCAGCAGTTCTCTACCTGCTTTCAAGAATCTGCTCTAACTTAAGCATACCAGGATAATTTTAGCTCCTTTTTATCCATTATTCTCAGAGCGCTAAAAGAACACCCTACCTCCTTAACATCTTACAACAGCCATAACCAGGAAAACCTTTTTGTTACTTGGGAGTGAAACTCCTTTACACTCCCCTGGCAGACCTTATCATCCTGCAATTCCAGGCTCTGAAAGGCAGCACACAATCATCAAGACTTTTGCCAAAAGTGTTTTCTTTACTTGCCTATTTTAAGTGATATACACATGACTTGTCTTTGGGAAGGGCAAACATGCCCTGACCCATTATGAAGCTTTCTGCATAGCTTCCAGAAGGTGTGTTTCCATTTTGGAGAAAGCACATCTGTACTTAACAGTTACGGACAACTTTTGATACTTAACAGAATGTTTTCTAGAACCTTGTTAGTGATCTCACCAAATCTGATTAAGGGTGTCCCCAATTTACTTACCTGGCCTTTTGTTTCATCTGTTCAGACACAGCCGTAAAAAAAATGTACTACAAGTTTTTAATTCAAAAAGTAAACTATAGTAGCCCTTTATTTGTATTGCATAAGTGAGTGGAAGCAGAGATGAAGTTCAGTTTTCCTGAAGGTGTGAAATTAGGAATTGTTTTTACCGTTACCCTTGCAGTTTACTGGGACAAGATAGAAAAAGGGAGTTAAAACAAAGACACAGTAAGATAAAATGACATCTCCAGAGTTTTATGCAACAGTTTTTGCTTATATAGCAGAATACATTTCTAGTGATTCATATTCTTTCAAGGACCGTTATGTCGTTGTTTATCAACATCCCTTTTTTCATTATGCTTTCAGCAGGTGGTCTTTTAAAAGCACAAAAATATTTTGTTTGAATAACAGGATGAAAGTCAGTGAGAGACATGGAAAATTCTCTGCTTCTGTGTTTCTTCTTTCCAAGTTGTGTTTCTAAAGTGCTCCCCTCAATTTAATACCAAGAACTTTCTGCTTAAGACAAAACAAATGTTTAACACCCGTTGTAACATGATTTCCATTTTCTTCCAACTAGTCCACTAACACCAGCAGCAAACTGTACAGCATCTGAACTATCCAGGCCAAAGTAGTCATTTGCTACATATGGCAGAGTATGTGTGTTTCTCTCACTTTTCATTGGGAGTTTTGCTTATTTTCTTACTCCTTCTTTTCTTTTTTTTTCTTCCTGCATTTCCAAATAGTGTATGTTTTTGTTTATTCACTGAAAATCACAACTCAAGTCAGCCTAAGGCTGAAGGGTGTGTCTACTAAAATTAGAAAATCATTACTTTAAACTGTGTTTACTAGATATCGATCTGAAATACAGAATCCATGTTTCAAAATAAATATACTGACAAAAGAAATGTACCACTTTGGTATATGTGGGTTTGTTTTTCTCCTAGACCACCATTTCCACAAGCACCATAAATTCTTTCTTCCCAGAATTGTACTGAGCAAGAAAGAAATAGCAATTCCTATGGCTAATCACGAAATACGTGGGAGTCATCAATACCCATGTGCTGACTAGTAGCTGTCAGACAGGAGGTGTAGTGTCCAGGTGCTTCCTATGCTTTTGGTGGCCAAAACATATGGGTCTGTTTTCCACCCAGCAGCTGATATTAATAAGGACTGTACAGACTTAATGTCTTAGACAATGTCTTAGAGGCATTGTCCGCCTTTCAAATAGAGCTGAAATTGCCAAATGTTTTAAAAATGGGTAGACAGACCCACAGAGAGCACAAAAGGGATTTCTTTAGGAAAGATGACTGAAAATGTATAGCAATGTATAGCAAAACACACAACATTTAAGGAAATGTCATGTCTCTGTCTCCTAAGTTGTACTTGCATTTAGTTATTTGGGATAGTTTGCTTTCAGTAAATACATGTCATAGATTTCTTTCATTATTTCTTTGTTTGCTGTTTTGCAAGGAATACTGAAGTGTAATAAAACAATGAAACTGTGATCAGATTTGGAGACTATCACAGAAAATAATTTTGAATATTTCAGTGAAAACATTTATTTTTTCAACTGTTGTATTTGTTCATTTTACTTCTTCAGACACTAACAACACTTATTACTGGAGAAGCAGACTGTCATTTGCTCAGCCATTGCTGATCTAACAGCTATTTCTTTCAGTTTGTGCAATGCTCAGAAATGTATTCAGGTGTACAATACAGTCAATACTCCAAATAGATTTGATAATTAAGCTGAAAGTGTAAGAATCATTTAGATCACGAGGGATAATGTTATTAACAATAAATACTTAGCCCTTTTCTTTCAGTCTTTCAATATTTTTTCTTTTTGCTGTTAATCTATATGAAAAGGGCATGTAAAATTATGTAAGGAAGCTTTCAAAAGCATGAAGTGTTGAAATTGGAAGTAAAAAGTTTTGTTCCCCCATTTCTTTTTCTGCCAGAATTCTCATTGTCAGCACATATGAAGCACTGCAGAGCAAATAAGGTACCAGAAAAAAAGGAGCTGGATTCTTAGAGCTCTGAGATTTGTTTTTAGACAGATTTTGGAACGAGTTTTGAAATTCAGGCTGTGAAGTGCTGACATGAACAGTTCTATTCTAAAAACAAAATAACAGAATTGGGATTGGAAGTCACCTCTGAAGGTTATCTAGACATTCTCACTGCTCGAGGGGGCAAGCTTAGGTTATTCATTCAGTCAAATTTTGAATGCTTCCAAGGATGGAGATCACACAACCACTTTATTCCCTGTTTCAGTACTTGACTATCTCATATTAAAAAATAAATTCCTCATAACTAACTGGAATTTCTTGTGTTGCAACCTTTATCCTTTGCCTTTTACCTTATTCCTCCCATCCAGGAAGAGTATTGGGTATTTTTACATATTGCTAAGATCTGCCTGAGATCTTTCCTCTACAGTGTGCTCTATCAGCTTCTTCTCACATGACAGATGCTTCAATCACCTTTGTGGCACTTCTGTGGACATGCTTCAGTATGTCCATGTCTCTCTTGTACTGGGGAGCCTGGCACTGGACACAGCACTGAAGGTGGGCCTCACCAGAGCTGAGCAGAGAGGAAGGATCAGCTCCCTCGACCAGCTGGCAGTGCAGTCCAAGAGGCTGTTGGCTTTCTTTGCCATGAGGGTGCATGAACAACTTGTGGTAAAGTCATTTACCAGAACCTCAAGAGCTTTCCTGCAAAGCCTGTTCCTATCCAGTGTGTACCTAGCCTGTCCTGCTGTGTTTGTTGAGTCAGGTTGCGAGTCAGGCCATGAAATAAGGCACAGATGTACAGAGATGAGCTCATTGGATTCCCAGTACTCTGTTTTCACACCTATAGGCAGCTCTTGAGGTAGAAATATCTTATGAGTGAGTGAACTGTGTGATCATCTTATATTGAATCTTGCAAACCTGTAATATGCTTGCATCAGAAACAGCTAGAAGGAATACCAGAGTGATCAGATCAATCTCTGTGATACATTACGTGATCACATCTAAAAAATCCTTCACTAAGCCAGGCAGCATGCTTCTCCAGCATTTTGGTTCCTCATTCTCTGTTACTAAGTATTTCTTCCTTATTTCCAATAACCCTCTTGGGCAAATTTTTACCAGAAATTTAGTTTAATTGTGTCTCCGTAATGCGTAGCTCAGCAGAGCAAACTGGAAACACAAGCTAACTGTAATTGCATTTGCCTAGGACCTTTATGTTTACTTCTTTCTGAAAGAGAATGTTGGTACTCCTAATTTCTGTTTTCTCAGGCTTTTCATATGCAGTAACATTTACATTTACAGTGTTTGTTTCTATATTCGTTACACACATATATGTGCATAAATATATCCACTGGACATAAAGATGACTATGTTCAGAAAAAAATGTTTCTCCTTTCTGCACAAATGGCAGTGGATTTCCTTTCTTCTTCCATTTGTAGCAGCTCCATCCTCTTCCACCCGTTTCCATCTGAGAAAGTTCAAACCTCAGCACTCTGTGTGTTCAAAGCCTTCCAACGTGTCCACTGTGAGCAGAATTTTCTTCTGAATTTTGCATAGTGAATCAGTTTTTCTGTCAGACATCATCAGTTTAGCTCCTGATCTACCAAACACGCTGATTCCAGTACTTTTTTCCTGCTCCCTACACTCCCCAGCCCATAAGAATTAAATGGGATGTTTCTCAGTAGATGGGCACTTTTCTCAGCTCTATCAGTGCTCTGATCAGCAAGATCAAGCCTCACTGCTCATCTAGGGCTGTATTTGCCTTTAAACACAGAGGTGAAAATAGTTACGAAGCATCTGGCGCAGATTTAGTGCTTCAATGTACACAGCTTAACTGATACATAATAATAAAAAGAATGCACATTGTACTGTGTAATATTAAAAATTAAACATGGATGTAAAGTTTTCATGTAGTAAAGTACTAGTATCATTAATCTTATCTTGTAAAAATTACAAACCAATAACCTCTAATTAAAAACAGCTAACAATTGTTATTAGTAAGCATGATAAGGAAGTAGCTGCACAGTATCTTGAATGATGTTCATAGTTCTCTTAATTTAGTTGTTCAATATAGGAAAGATATTAAGCTGTTGGAGGGAGTACAAAGGAGGGCAACAAGATGGTGAAGGGCCTTGAGGGAAAGCCGTATGAGGAGCAGCTGAGGTCACTTGGTCTGTTCAGCCTGGAGAAGCAGAGGCTGAGGGGAGACCTCATTGCAGTCTACAACTTCTTCGTGAGGGGAAGAGGAAGGGCAGGCACTGATTTCTTCTCTGTGGTGACCAGTGACAGGACCCAAGGGAATGGCCTGAAGTCATGTCAAGCGAGGTTTAGGTTGGATATTAGAAAGTGTTTCTTCACCCAGAGGGTGGTTGGGCACTGGAACAGGCTCTCCAGGAGAAGCATTTGGACGATACTCTCAGGCACATGGTGTGACTCTTGGGGATGGTCCTGTGGGGCTAAGGGATGAACTCAATGACCCTTGTGGGTCCCTTCCAACTCAGCAAATTCTGTGATTCTGTGGATGTGTTGTTTAACATCGCTGATCCTCAGCTTTCTTAACACTGAGGAAGAGCCTTGAGATATGTTGCTGAAAGTATCATGTATGTGTTTGCACTGAAAACCAAATGTCTCTGATGGGTAAAATGGAGCGAGCTGTCACACCAAGAATTATTGTTATTATTATTATTATTACTGCCATCAAAATGAAAGTAAATAAATGTTTGTATGGAGAAAAGTACAGAAGCTGACATATTCCACTCATTCTTCATTTGCCCTTAATATTTTGTCATAGGAATGCTAAACTTGAAAAGATAATGCTGAATTTCACGGCTGAATTTCTCTAAATAGATCAAGTTGTAAAGTTGTCTGGCTTTAAAAACATTTTTTTTCTCATCTCAGTTTCCAGTGTGTCTACTAGCTGAAGATAGCAACTGACATTTTTGCAAATCATATTTAGATCACTACCATACTTAATTTAAGATAATAATAAATGCATACTTTAATAAATTGCAACATAATACTTACAGGAAGGCCAAAATTAACCAGACATATGGATTAAACAAGCATTCCTGCACAGTTTCTTCTAGTTCCCTGTTTTTCTTGAGCACAGAGGCATGTTGGCACAAACAATCAGTAGCACAACACAGATAAGTATCTATCAAGAGATGGCACTGCTTTTGCATATAGTTTAGTGGCATAATGAAGATTTTTTTATCTCTCGAGTCAGAAATAGCATGTCTGCAGTTTTTCTCTGTGTCTATTAGATTTGCATGAATAAAGTGCACATTTAGTTCTGCTCCCACAGAGCCACAGGAGCAAATCATTAGGCAAAGAATTTGGTATGTGCATGGCACACAGTAATTCGGGCTGGTGGCAACGTTGTTGGGCTTCGTACTATTTCAGGGACATAGTAGCAGCTCTGTGTGTATCTCTTCTTAATCCCAGAGGGATTGGAAGATTCATAAAGTGCCTTTTCTTCATCATTCTTTTCTCTCCATGCTTTTTTTTTCCCCTTTAGGTCTATGGAGTTGCTTCTATGCAACACTATAATGTCAATGCAAACTGATAGTTCTTCTCCTTGAAGGAGACAGCTGCCAGCACTGCCCCCAGCAGTTTCCTCACCCCGCAGAGCCAGGAGGGGCTCTGCATAGCCTCATTTCTGTAAAGCAGATGGGATTTTGCACACAGTATTAGTCCCACACTGCACAGTAATAAGAACACATTTTGTCACTGCAGCACACAACTGATGAGGTTTGGACATGAGAAATATGTTATTTCAGTTACTGAAAGAACAAATAGGCAGTAGGAGACAAAGGACAAATACAAATGTTTTAAAGGATTTGTGAAGTGACCTTTCTTCTTACATCCTTCCTCTCTTTCCTTGCCTCCTTTTTCCCTACAAGTCTGCATGTCCTATTTAGCTCTGAGTGAGCCTTTCATGGGAGTAGACTTTGAATGCAAACAACTTTAGCAGCAGAAGGAAGCAACTAGCCATGCTCAGGGCACTGGTTAATGACTTTTGAGTCTCCTCTACAGATTTTCTTTCCCAGCAGCTTCCTGCACTGCACAGGACTCTGCTGGGCCAGCTGGTGGTGGACACGGGGGCTTTGTAGGAAGCATCCTTCTTTGCTCAACTGTGCAAGGCGCAGGTGTGCACACCCCTGTTCCAGCTCAGCACCTGCCTTCACAAGAGAGAAAGAGCCACTTCTGCTTTGTTTGTTGCCTTTAACATCCTCTCTGAAAGTTGTCCACCCTTTCCCCAACAACAATGCCCTTTTTTGAGTCCTAGCTGATAAAATTAAGCTTGTTTCTCAGTTGCTTTTTTATGGCTTTGTAAAAGATTTTTCCTGGCTTCAGATATTGTATAAAAATCCCATTTCAATTGTGGTTTGTATCATTGCCATTTCTGCTGCGATATTTCAGGTCAGGTCTCAATCTCTCTTCTTTAACAAGTCTCCACACTTTTTATATTGTGTTAGACAGACTTGATTTTATTGCAGGTGTTCTTTTTCTTAAGGCAGTGAATTGTGGCACAACAGCAAAGAGGAAAACCTTTGTTAAAGTCCAATTGGCAATGCACAGCTATCACCCTTTGAAGATATTTAACTGAAAATAAATCCTTTGCACTCCAGCTGTACTGACCTCCATCTTCTGGAAATCATAACGAAGAACATTTCATGCTACAGAAGTTAAGCATTCTTTTAAAATGAGTGATATGTAGTATCCATTTCACAGTAGTAGAGAACAGAGGATGACTTTGGGCCAGATTCTGTGTTCTGATGCTGATGTAAGTCTGCAAATGGTTTTATCAAAGTCAATGAAGTTGCCACTTAGAGGGAAAAAAAGAGAATATAATCAAAGCAAACACTGGTAGCCCTTCTTTTCAGTAGTAGAATAGTTTCTGAATTTCCTAGGCTAGGCTGTTGTTTCTCTAAATGGAAAGAACAGCGTCGTATGATAAAGACACAAAGTTCAGAGTTGTGCCTAAAGCTTGAGTTGGATTCACATCTCACTGGCCCTGGTTTTACCGCACTTTAAAGTCAGTGGTGTAATTCTAGTTACTTTTGATTACCACTGGAATCCTGAAATCGGAATAAGGTATTTTCATAATTGCAATATGTTAGATCAGTAACTAAAAATTCTCACACTGTTCTTTTTAGTTTCTTATATGTAAATGCATTTGGTAATGCAATCAGAGCCTAAGGCTGATTTGGTTTTTTTTGAAGTTCACCTTTCTACAGATACTTACATAAACAACAATATTTTGGAGGTGGGGGAAAGAGTTGTGTTAGATTCTGAAATAAGCTTAATAGCCCAATGGCCTTAATATATCACTTTTTTTTATTCTATTCTGTCACATTTACAGAAATGAGATATGCACTAATAGTGTGACTACAGGATAATATGTGGAATAACTGTTGTCATTCCTGTAATTTCTCTAATTTCCTGGTAATTTGGGAAGCAGATTGTATTTTCTTATTCATTCTTCTTAATACTGATGATTAATAATTTCTCAGGGTTTAAAAATAAGTGTATAATAAAGCTCCAATTCTAGGTGTTAGTCACCTTGATCATTAAATTAAAACATGCAAATCAACATACAGAAGCAACTACAGCATACTGCTTTCACCTGCTCTCAGCCTTTCCCCAAAGAAGTTAAAGTTCACCTTTCCCAGCACTTTCTTCTCAATATCTCCCTGAGCGAACCTTAAACTCTCACTGTGACAAAAGGTCGGTGCACTATCTGGGTGTGGTGTTTAAGAAGAAATCAGAGTGGGAGTATAGGGCAAAACCAATTGTTTCGAATGTGTAAGTGAAGAAGTATTACATAAGGGGTACATAGGTACTACATAGTACGTAGGTATGTATGCACATAGTATGTAAATACTACATACTCCCTTAGGTTACTGGCACTAGGACAGTTTTGAATCAAAGCACCCTGAAGCAATGAAAAGCACAGTTATAAATACAAAAGGTCCTTCCTGACCTATCATGACCCTGACATACCATATCAGCACTTTCGTGGTGTATCACTGCTAATGTAATTGGCACAGCCCATCTTTGATGCCTCACCCTGCGAAGTTTTGCAGCCAACCCCAGTGAGTGCTGCGTCAGACTGCTCTGTGACAGAGCCACCAAAGGTCCCTGTGACAGTGCTGCTCTCTCTTCAAGGACCTATGTTTTGAAATTAAGGCAGTTCTCACTGCTCAGCCTTGTGCTCCATGAATACGCCACCTACCCCGTAGGTGCTCAGAGCCTGTCTAAGAAAGTGCGGCCCACAGGCACACAAGAGTATCTTAGTTGGTGTCAGGAATGTGCTTTTTTTACAGTGTATCTCCAGATTACTGAGTTTCACATCAAGGTTGGACTCAAAATACATGAACTAGTTTTCATTTGGATGACGCCAAACAAGATGTGCCCAGAAGTGTAATGTGAGCTCAGTCCAGTGACCGGGTCAGAGAGTCCACAGTAAATGGATCTTATCGTACCAGCTGCCCAAATTGCTAATGTAGATGTTAGACAATGCTACTCTACCCTCTCTCTGACCTGTGACTGAGCTTGGCCTTTTGTCTGAATTTAGGGGTGCACAAGGAAGTACCAGGGTTTTACGGTACCTCCAGACTTTCTGGAACACTATCTCATCTGTAAAAATCTCAGGCCTGTGTTTGGTTCTGGGTAATATCTACTCTTACATATATGGAATGGTTGAGGTCTCATCTCTCAAAGTTCCAGAAACTGCTAACCAGTTAAAGATAGATAAGGAAAGTGTAAGAGTTTGCATTCCAGACTGAGTAGCTGTCAAACTCCTTCCCTAGTTACAAAGGACTTAAGTTCATTGGCTCAATTTATCTCAGGGCAGAAGTACAGTGTAGAGAAAGGTGGTTCTTCAGGTAGCAAGAATTCATATCCTGTTTTGTAGATCATAATCTGCAGCTTTGAGTCCATGGCTAGGCTTCGTGAACGAAGATTTAGGACAGCAGCTTTGAGTACTGAGGAAAAAAAATGACTGTATGTATATTTTGGATATTCAAAACTATGAGATATTCACAGCTGTTTCACTAAAGAGGCACTTTTTTTCTAAATCATAACCAATTCCTGGTTTTCAAACTGTGTGTGATCAATAACTATAAGACTTTTCAAATTCAAAATCAGAATTGTATCCAGTCTTGGTTGAAAATACAAACTATTATTCTCTTTTCTGTCTGCATAATCAACATTTTTAGAGTGAAATTCATCTCAGTTAACATTAGGGATATAAAATGTAGGTGTCTACATCAGAGCTAATCACCATCAACTCTTTTTTTAGTGAGTGCAGAAAAATAGGCACTTTCAGGGCACAGGCCGTCTAATTAATTTTACACATGTGCTTTAAAATAAGATGAATCATTTTCTCAAAGTGCCTGCTTTTTCCACAGACTACAAAGGAAGTTAAGACAACTCGATGATACATAAACGTGTACTTTTATCACTTACCCTAGAAAACAAGTTTTGAGAGAATATGATGAAAATTTCAAATTTGTTTTTTCAAAAATGTTATGTACTATTCCCATTAAATCCAGGAATTCTGTAGTGATACCTACATGCATTTCCTAGGAACAAGGACAGAAGTAAATCTGGTTAATCATTTACATTACTTACTCATTTTGACTGTAACAATGGACATCTATCTGTTGTACCTCAACGCCTGCAGGTTAATTGTGTCCTTGTTTTATTTGACTGATATATAGCAGTGATGATCAAAATTTGTGTTATGAAACCAAACTAGGGAACAGATCACTAAGGGTATTAATTGCTAAAACTAGGTCAACTTCCCAGAGCTCAAAGGGAGCTGCACTGATTTACCTAAGCTAAGGATGTGTTACACAGTTACCATGTCACATAACATCGCCTGTGTGCACCATATGAAGTTCAAGCAAGATCAAGTGCAAAGTCCTACACTAGGGACAGGTGTTTGTGCAAATACAAGTACAGGCTGGGTGGTGGATAGATTAAAAACAGATCTGAGGAGAAAGATTTGGAGGTCTTGGTTGATGAGAAGCTCATCGTGACCCAGCAATGCGCACTTGCAGCACAAAGAGCCGTCCACATCTGGCTGCATCAGAAGCAGTGTGGCCAACGGGTTGGGGCAGGTGATTCTGTACCTCTGCTCTGGTGAGACCGCTCCTGGAGTGCTGCATCCAGCTCTGGGCACCTCAACAGAGGAAGACGTGGACCTGTTTGAGCAAGTCCAGAAGAGGATCATGAAAATTATCAGGGCGCTGGAGCTCTTCTTCTCCTGTGAAGACAGGCTGAGAGAGGTGGGGTTGTTTAGCCTGGAGAAGAGAAGGCTCTGGGAAGACCTCCTTGCAGCCTTCCTTTACCTGAAGGGAGACTACAAGAGAGCTGGAGATGGACTTTTTACTAGCACGTGGAGTGATTTAGCTTAGATCCAAAGAAGAAATTCTTCACTGGGAGGGTGGTGAGGCACTGGAACAGGTTGCCCAGAGAAGTTGTGGATGCCCCATCCCTGAAGGTGTTCAAGACCAGGCAGGATGGGGCTTTGAGCAACCTGGTCTAGTGGAAGGTGTCCCTACCCATGGCAGGGGGGTTGGAACTAGATGATCTTTATGGTATCTTCCAATTCAAATCCTGCTATGATTCTATGATCCTGTCATATCAGTCCACTTAATAACTTTCAAAATGTGATGCTTTATTTATATAAAAATGCGATTTTTTTAATCTATATCAATTTCCATGTAATGCAGAGGCAAATACTTTCATTACCATGTACTGCTGAATGAGTAGAGATGTAAAAGCATTATTGGTGTGAGGAATCACATTCCTTCTGAAGCCATTAAACCAGCTGGGACTAGAGCCTTTTCATTATATGCAAAAAAATTACTTGACAGCAGCATCCTCACACGTGTTGAGTTAGTAATAGGGAAAACTGTATCTTCTATCTCTCTGTCACGCCTAATAAAATGGTAGCAGCCATCACTGATCTTAATGGGAGTTTTATTGAGTCTAAAATTCATTTATATGAAGGGTAACAATCATGGCTTGGGGGGCGTGGTGTCTTTTGGGGCTTTTTAAGTTTGTTTTTCTTTTTAAATACAAACACTTTAGCTATAGACTATACCTATGAAGTAAAGTTTGGGAAACAAGTTAAAGGATAAAAGAAAAATTGTGTATTTACTTTATTACTGTAATGAAATTAAAACAGTTCTGACAGCATATTTATGCCACATCCCTTGGATTTTCCCTTCCACTCTGCTGTAAAAGGGAATTTATTTACTGGAACAACAGAGTCAAGAATCAAACATTTCCAACTCTTACTCCAGATTTAGATCCTGGATCCTTGGGTATCTTTGATCAAATTATTTAGTCCTTCATCAACTTGTCCTCATCTCCAATATGTAATATTATTTATTTTTTACAGCAATGGGAAAAGGGACTGCAAGGCTTAGTGAACTGTTTTTTGAACATGAGGTGTGATCCCTAAAGGCAAGAAGTTGTCAATTCTTCAGACATGGTCTAGAGCTAAGTTTCCAAAGTGGGCAAGGAGACAGATCCATGTTTCCCATTACTTATTGAGTAACCTGCACTTCATGGAAAAATTTTACTTGTGTCTTATTTGTTTATTTGGAGGGAAGCTAAAGCGCTTTGTGGAGATGAGTACATGAGGAGGAAAAAAAACTCAAATATTTGGGCTGCAAACAGGCTTTTTCTAAATGAGTGGTAGACTATCAAAAATAAGAGTTCAAAGGACTGTACTGGTATTGAATGCAAGCTGCATTTACAGGTAGTGCTGTTAGTTTCTTTAGTAAAAGCAGCTTTAGTCTCCAATGAATCTATTATCAGCATTTTCTACTGACAAAATATTATCTCATTTTTTGTTGTCAGCACATTGAATAAGTGTCATTATATCATAGAAATTGCAATAATACCGATACAAGGGGCAGGTTGATATAGTTTTTATCTAAACCCTGTGGCTGATCTTGCCCTTCAGGACTGCAGCGGCTGCACATCATGGTTTTTGCCTTCTTGCATCACTTTATGCTATATTTTGGTTAAACACTCAAAGACAGCCTCACTATATTGCTCTGTCCTTGCTCACGCTCATTCCCAAAGTCTTTACTGTTTTACTAAGAGCTGAGTAACACTCATAGTACTTGACCACCTGAAGGGCGAACATCTTTGATCCCAAGAGATGAAAACCCAGTGTGATTCATAAATTCTGCACTTATTTCAAATGAAAAAGTACATCAGTGGATAGGCTTTGTAGCTAATGTGTGACGTCCTCCTTCCGAATTTGTATCTCATAGATAATTGCTCTATTTGATAAAATAGTATACCACAGTAACATTTTAATACAGAAGACACTGAGATTACCAGTTCATTACTTTACTCACTTCAATGTTAACTTTTTTCCATCATATAACTTTCCCTGGAAAGTTATTCTTACATTATTAGACTCTCAACTTTATATAACTTGTGATAGAGAAAACAATATGACATTGTTTTGGTGTTTGGTTTTTTTTTATTTCCCTCACAGATTGTGAGCGTGGGAAAGCATGTTAAAGGATACCATTATATTGTTGCCAACCTGGTAAGATACTTTTCTAGAATTATACCCCTGCTCGGTAAGTGAAACATTCAGTTTTACTTAGAAGTTATAGCACTTCACACAACATTTCCCATTTGTCCCTAATATGTGGTTGTACGGAATATATCCTTTATGATGCATAAAAGAACTTGGGTTTGTTTTTGCAGCCATCTAGATACGAAGGGCACAATGTTACCCTCCTAAATTTAAAAAAAAAATCATCAGTGTAGTATAGAGGGTTGCTAGGACTGTATCTTGTGGCTGAATTAGAATTTGCGGAACTACACTGATTTTTGACTCATCTTTTTATTATTAGTAATGTAACAATTCTAGAGGTAACTTTTAACATTCTCCAGGGAACATTCAATTTCATGTAAGCTCAGCTATTTCCAGTCAAATTACTAGTTTGGTATTTCCACTCTAAGTCTAAACTGGACATTCAAACAGATAATGTTCAGAAGAGGGCAAAGAAAGAGTAAATTCAATATTTTATTATTCAAATAACTCCTTCTTTAAGCCAAAAACATACCTGGCAAAGCACAGTGAATGTAGGACAGAGTCTAATGTATACTTTGAACTGTTTTCTTTCCACTCTCTCTCAAGGAATTTTAGTTGACATGAAGTATTTTGTTGTGCTTTGCTGTACTTGTACCTTAACTTAAGATCACTTCAGATTATTTTTAGGGCCTCAGGAGTTTTAAATGAGATATGTCTATTCTCTTAGGTCTTACAAATTAAATTTTTCAGCATTACAATTTTATTATTCCTCAGGTAATTTTACTCATGCAAAATAGTTGCTGTAAACAAGGAACTGGATGTTGCAGTGAACTGCTAGTGGGGTATTCAGGGGAGATAGGCACATCTACTCCTCTGCTTCAGCAGGGGCACACTTTGTTACCTACTGTCTGTTCAATAATGTGGGTAATATGACCTGATGTGTCACCTTTTATATTTACTGTCAGTATCCCTTAGGACATAAATCAAATCTCTGTCTTTACAGGTTTTTTCCCCTGGGATATTGGATCAGTACCCCACAAATTTTTTTTCCTAAATCTTTCTAGGTTAAGTGTACACTTCTGTTTTCACTGATAAATACCAATCAGAGGAATTTAAGAAAATAAAGATAAGATACCTCTGAGCTAGCCTTAAACATAGCAGCTAGGAAAGGAGCAGAAAGATTTATTCTTGCTTCTTAGTACTTTAGCAGTTTGCATTATGCAGTTTCTTGAAGTTCAGTTCTGTCCCTAAAAGCAAATTTCAGTAAAGAATTTGTCTTTATATGTGCTGAACAGATCAGCCAGAGAAACTAATAAGTCAGGAGGTATAGGTACTTTATTTTCTCTTTTAATGTTGGCAGTCAGTCTGGGTTTTCAATATATAGCAGATATAGCAGATCTGACAGCTACTACACTCCTATTTCACAGAAGTGTGATTCTCTGTTATGTTTTCCTTGCACTAATAGTAAGATCCTCATGTGCTGTCTTTGCCTTCTAATGTCTATTGCATTATCTCATTATCTCAGACATTTTCAGCCTAAACAATGAATCCTGGAATATATGTATTTACAGAATAGTGTTCATTTTTCAAACATGCAAAGAAAGAGGAATGCATTGTTTAAAGCACTAGTACAGTGCTCATTCAAATCTGCTAACTTTGATGGAAATTGGATTAAGGTTTTAATATTCTGCAGGCAGTTTTCAGTTGATTTGCCAAAGGCATTTCTTCAAAAAGTGCCTGCCATTCTCAGCAATGTGTTGCTTAGCTGTCAAGACCACCCTAGCAATAATGTGGGAAATGTATTTCTTGTTTTTGTTTCTTTATTACGCAAAAGGAAATTATCAATGAAGGTTCAACATTACTCTGGTTTTAAATTTTGCCTTCTAATGGAATCCTGCTGTTGTGCATTCTTTATGCTACTGCGCTGACCTACAACAGATTGGACCCACAGTGGTGTAGGAGGGCAAACAAAATCTTAAATTGATTTTCTAGGGATTCAAAGATATTTCTCTGGAGAGATTTATGCATGGAGGAGCCAATGTGACTGGATTTCAGCTAGTAGATTTCAGTACCCCGATGGTAACTAAGCTGATGCAGCGTTGGAAGAAGCTGGACCAGAGAGAATACCCAGGATCTGAGACCCCACCAAAGGTACTGGCTGATATGAAGCGCTACCAAAGATATCACTCAGGTGTTCTAATTTCTAATTAACATTGTTGAATACATGAATGAATATATAGGCAGAGGAGAAGGCAGTTGATCTTACTATTATTGGCAATTAATCATACCTATCCTTACATTTGTATGATGGAAACACAAACTGCAGCACATTTTGCTGATGTACTTGAATGTCCTTTGTCACTTATTCTCCAACTTTACCCCTTTACTGACAGCAATTAAGGGTCAAATGCTTAACTGACAACTTAATTTCAATAAAATTTACATTAATTAATCTAATTATCTACGTTACTGAGAGTGCAGAGCTTTCCCAACAGCTGAATTCTTTTGTGTATGAGATAGTACTCAAAAATTTACTACCTTTACTTTTTCTTATCGAGTTTCCTCTGGAAATTTTCCACCTCAAAACCTGGTGTACTAATCACCTTCAGGCATGATTTTAAAGTGAAATCTCATCCCAGTGTTCCTCTATCCTAATCCCTCACAGGTTGATAACAAAATATTTCTCTCACATATAGTTTTCCTGGCAGGCAAATCACAGTATAGTTCTAAATATGACTTCATCAAAATTGTTCTGTTATTATATGCACAAAGGCATATCAGACCTAGTTGAAACTGGGCCCCTTTGTGCTGGGCACTATGCAAAGATAAGCAATTAGTCCTCCTTGGCTGGGAAACTGGTAGGTTGACAAAGTCTGGAGAAGGCATCAACATGGTTATTACAAAGCAGAGCTACATAATTCAGTGAACATTCCAGAAATTTATGTTCTGGAGAAAAAAAAAACAAAAACAAAAAACAAGGATGCTGTGGGCTATGGAGTGCAGACATCCCCAATTACTGACGACAGGAAAAATTCAACTTATAGGACTTCTTACCATGTCAACAGGATGATGTTGTCTTCTTCAGAGAAGTCAGCTTGATTAATTTGAATCACATCTAATTCACCCAGGGATAACCAAAATTTGAGATTAAAAGGATAAACCATGTCTCAAAGAGCTTATTATATGCAAGGCAAATGAAAGGAAGGAAATTAGACTTGAATAAGGGAATTTAAATTTTGTAAATTGCAGGGCATATCAGTAGCAGCCCTGGGCATGTGAACAACAACTCCTGATGCAGTATGTTTATCGGAGGACCATACTGAGAAAACACCCCTTTGTTTATGTGGCTCCAGGCTAACATCTGCCGAAGATGTTAGCTGTACACGTTTCATTTGGCATGTTATCAACCTAAAGCAGTTACTGTAGTTAGTGCAGAAACACGGATCATTCAGTGTACGTGTCAGGCAGAGAGCCAACACAGGTTTTCCAATAGGAAGAATCTACTTTTGATTATTCTTAACAATTCCAGTAGCCTGGATGTCAGCTCATTAACCATGCATTTTTTCAGTTATATTTTCTCAATGAGTTACTGTCTCTTTCTTTTTGTTTTGAGTAAGTTGGGTGATTGGGGTTATTCCTTAATGTATAAGACAAATGGGAAAAAAAAGATTTTAATATCTCCAGTTCAATTTCTTTCTTTTATTAAGATGCAGAATTTTCTACCCTTAAAAAATACAGTTTTAAAGCTGGAGCTACTGAAATGTCCTGCGTTTGTCTCTCAGACAAACTTGCTTTTGATTTTGAAGAGAGCTTTTTACTAAATGAAGGTGTAGAAACTGCTGCATAATGAATCAAACTAGAAATACTTGAGACAGGTGATTTTTTTAAAGACATGCCAATTCTGATGCAGTGTGTTTGTTCATCTATTTAGTATACATCTGCACTGACATATGATGGAGTACTTGTGATGGCTGAAACTTTCCGTAATCTTAGAAGACAGAAAATTGATATTTCAAGGAGAGGAAATGCCGGTGATTGTCTTGCCAACCCTGCAGCCCCATGGGGTCAAGGAATTGATATGGAGAGGACATTAAAACAGGTAAAGGGAGGCTTTATTCTAGTGATCTTTTTGAATATTGGATACTAGTTGCACGCTGTATGACTTGGAAGATAGTATGCACAAGGGTAGTAATGGAGAAGGAGAAAATATTTTTAGTTGGCATTTGGAAACAGCTTAGGCTGTTCAGGCTGTTCTGGTTTGTAACTTGGAATGAAGGCAGAGGGGAACTACTACAGTTTGAAACTACTGTTAATTCTTTTAAGATAGTTGGGACTTCATCCACTGAACTGGTGAGCTCATCTGTTACTATTGCAAATAAACTGGCTTTACAAGTATTGTCATTTGAGGAAAAAGATATAGCTACATAATACAGTCTTTAAAATATGTTTCTGTCATCTTCAATAAAAGCAGACTTCTCCCAGGGAAATCACATAGGTAATAATTTTTTTTTCTTTAAAGAAGAAATAACCCAGAGCCATTGTTCTCTGATGTCAAGATTTTGAATTCCTGATGAATATGGATGCCTAGAAAGTTCCAGATCTCTGTCAAGATGTTTTAGCCTTTCCTTTGAATGGGACAGTAAGAAAATATAAATCCTGCAGTAGAATTTAAATCATTGCAAATGAGCAGGCTGCACTCAGGAGAAACTGCTGAGGAGAAGTGACTGCTGACAGAGCTGGCAGCTCTGTGCCTAGAAGCCAAGGTTTCAGCCCTGGAGAAAAATCAGCAGAGATAGAAATGGACAGAGGGAAAGAGTAAGTGATTTAAGTCTGCATCCTGACTCTTAGAGAGAGAAATAAAGCATTTTGTATGCTTCACATACTCTTTGCAGATGAACAGATCTGTAACAATTGAGAGAAGCATTAAGTCAGGCTTCTGTGTTTGGGTAGACAGCATGAGCCTTCAAATTTGGCCAAAGTGGTTTGCATGGCCAGATCCTGATACAATCAAAACCAGCACCAATATGACCATGACTTCTTTGGGATGAGGAGAACAGTTTGGTGTAGTAGTGTAGTGTCATCCTTTGGTGGCTAAGTAAAGTACCGAAAGAAAAAACAGAGTTCTGGTTTCAGCTGAAACACGTGGTGGAAAACTCCCACAGTCAATCTTATGGCTTTTTCATCTGTCTTTCATTCTGATGCTTTTAAAACACTCTTTTCAAGCTCTTTGCATGTCACCCATCTTCTGTGATAGTAAGTTGCTTTACTGGGGCTAAGGTTGTTGTCGAGTTTACCTTAATGAACAGTATATGTTCAATTTGTACATTTAATCCACCAGAGTGGGAGCTTAAAGGATACATGACCTCAGGCGAAAACATCCCTTAGGTTTTTTCATATGACCCTAGATACTCTACAGGAGTGATGAGAATGGTAAAAAATGTACTTCTCTTTAGAACCTGCAGTTGGAAGATGTTGAGCTGCACAGCATGAAAAAGGACGAGATCCATTGTGTGTCTTTGTTAGCAGTTAGATACTGACATACCTAAGGCTGTTTTGAGCATGGTCTGACAAGAAAAAGGAATATAAAGAAAAGTAGCCAAATTTATTGCTTTATAATGCCTGACTGTTCTACAGTAGTGTTGTTATGGTAGTCTAAGGACATAGCCAGGATAACTTGCACTGCTCTGTGACATTTGAAATAAAGAATATAAGACTGGATCTTCATGATGCTTTTTTCTCCATGTTTAGGTTCGAATACAAGGATTGACAGGAAATGTTCAGTTTGACCACTATGGTCGTAGAGTCAACTACACCATGGATGTCTTTGAGCTGAAAAACACAGGTCCTCGAAAGGTACGTGTTGACAATGTTTACTATCCTCATATTGTATAAATGAGTTACATATGATGAAATGGTTATGCAGACTTCTATTAAAGTGGACTCTGCAGTTTAAAAAGATATAATACATTGAATACATGGAGAATATTTCTGGTGAAAGTATTTTTAAACTGCATTTTCTGCTAGATGCTATTATTCAATGCAACATATTGGGAAACACAAAAACAAGCGTGCATCTTGGAGTGGTGGGATGTCAGTCAGTCAAGCATACTAATGAAAACCAGCTGGATGGCATGTTACTAGGCAGCTAGGTGGTGGAAAATGGTCAGAACTCTGAGCAGTAGATATTCTTTGTTTCTTATCCAAAGATTTCTGTCTTTAAAGTTACTGGCATTTTTAAGCAGGTTAATTTGTACATTCTGTGTAAACATGAATCATAGGCTGTTACTAACATAGGGATTTTAAGGGTGAAAAGAGAGAAGAGGAGAGAGGAGGAAAAGAGAATGCCCTGAAAACTTACATTTTCTGAAATTAATTTCAGTATCTAATCCTGCGTGCTTGATTCATTGCTTGTAAGCAATTTAGGCAAATGCACGTTAATATATGTCTAAGCAGATCCTCCATATCCGAATGCTCATTATCACTCAGCCCAATCACTTTAAAAAGATAAGTCTGGGTACTTTTTGACCCTTTCTCGTCTGTGCTGAAAATTTGTACACTTGTCATAGTATAAAACAAATAAAAGCAGAAATTGTACACAGACTCATGGATTTTATTTCCTTTGGAGTCACCGTGGCGTGTTTTGTTTGTGAGGTCATCAGAAACAGTTCTCTGCTGTTGGGCCAGAGGTGACAAGTGCAGTAAATATTGCCACTGGTAAACTGTGTGTCCCCAGAGACCTGCCACAGTGCTGAGGAGGCAGAGTGTTAAACTGCAGACCCAGAGCAGAATTATACACTCGGATGAAAAAATTGCCAATATTTCACAATATAGAGCTGTATACCAAAGAAAAGCATGTGCTTGTGTATGAAGCATATTGGTGCATTTGTCTTTTGAAAGTATGAGAGATGGCTGAAAAATAGATTCGGAAAGGGGAGCTTGTCTTCCCTCTCTCTTGGGAAGTCCACTGTCTCCTGCCAGGCAACGTGTCTGACCTTGCTACCAGTCCCGCTTCCTTCCTGGCTCTGTGCCGCACTGTTGGCACCTAGTTGGATATATGGGTGGCTGGGATACATTGAAGGCAAATGGTGAAATATGCTGTTTGCATCCTCTATTCCCAGTTGTACAGAAGGAAAGGCAAGGTGCAAAAGATGTGGTTAATTAGGTCACAACTTCTGTAACTAATTAGGGAATTTGCGGGTCAGCAAACTTTTGAAAAGGTTTGATGTTTCAGTCTTTATAACCTGTTTTGGGAGATGCGTGTGGCTGGCATCACTGCAGGGATGTCCCCATCCTCTCTTCTTGCCTGCAGTTTAAGGGGAGGGTGGCTGCAAATAGAGGAACTATGTCTGTGTTGTGCTAGAAGGCCCAAGGTGCTTTTCTTACCTTTCAGCCATGCCTCTCTGCCACTCTTAAACCATTACCTCTCTTTGACATAACAAGTCATAACAGCTTTGACAGATCTGGCTACTCACAAGAATTTATTTCTCATGTATTAGGTAGTGCTTTATATGTGATCACTGGACCAATTCTGTGGTCCAGCCTGACAAATCCTATATAATACGTGAGAAATGACTATACTTAATTGAACTAAGAGGCCTTCACTTTTAATGTTTTCTTCTCATGTCCTACATAACATGACTTATGAGTCACTCAGCAACATCTTTTCAAAACTAGCCTTTCCAGTGAGAGTAGTGCATGGCTCTAATCTTTAGAAAAGTGATTTTTGTTGCCCACAGCTTTAAATATGTGAACAGATCATTAGAAAATGGCACAGCTAGACAGACTTCCATATAGTTTAGTAAAATGGAAAAAATTGCCAATGCTTATGTTAGTTTCATTTATGCAGCATTTCTTACTTGCTTCTTCTCTGCAGAACAATAACAAAATCTGCTGGTGAGGGGAAGGGTGTGAGGACAAGGATCACAGAGGTGGAATGGAATGGCTCCTGTGACTGGAGTGTTGCAATCAAGCGTTACAGACTTTTCATTGATGCCCAGGGACAGGACTAGAGGCAATGAGGACAAACTGAAACACAGGAGGATCCTTCTGAACATTAGGAAATGATTTTTTGACTCTGAGAGTGACCAAGCACTGGCACAGGTTGTGCAGGGAGGTTGTGAAGTCTTCATCTTGGAGATATTCAAAAGCTATCCAGACAGTCCTGGGCAGCTAGCTTTAGGTTGAACAGTGGGGTTTGACTAAATGACTTCCAGATGTCCCTTCCCAGCTCAATTATTCTGTGATTCTGTCATTCACCGTGCATCATGTCACCAAAATAAAAAAAAAAAAAAAGGAAAGGAAAAATTAAACAAAGCATTATGCATTACATGTACATGCACAAACCGGTCTAAGAGTTGACTTCTAAATTCCAATTTAGGCAACATGAAAATTGATTATCAAAATTTTTGAGTATTCTCTTGCCCTTAGTTGATTTGTGAGCTTCAGCAGGAGCACTTCAGTGGCTGCTACGAGGTGTACAGGCCTTCAGAAATTACAGTATTCAATAAAATGACAAACTGTTATAACAAATTTACTTTGAGGCAGATATTTTTGCAATATTGTTTCCTATAAGACAAATTCAGCCTCCATGTAAGTGGATGCAACTCCTATGAAGTTCAGTTGCAATACAAATAGAATTGGAGGTACTTTAATAGCTGAATTCAATCCTATCCTTTGAACAGTTTTTTCCTTGTGGATTTGAAGTATTTATAGGAAAGCATACTGTTATTTAGTGCGCTGACAGTGACTGTGAATTGATATACTTATACAAGTGTCATGACATATCTTTCGTATTTATTCAGTAATCTAGTTCCAAAGTTAATTTAGCACAGGTTTGAACAGAACACGTGTTCACACCAACGCACACAAACTAAAGTTCCTTTAAAAAATGCCTGTCATTTCTCAAAAAATGCCTTTATCTCTGTCTGAATTTTCATATGGTACTTACTTTTATAATGCAGTACATCATTCATTTTCTGTTTTCCTTCTGAATTTTATAGCCATGAGGAATTGCACAATGAAAAACAATTATTCACTATTGTAATGAATTCCCCAGACTGCCAGGTTTTGATGCACCTATTCTGCCTTTAGTTGGTCACAGTTTTTGACAAGAGCTTGAAATTTTCAGTAATCAATTGTATCTGTGACTGTATGGTTTTCTGGATGAAAAAGAATATTTCTTAGCAGTGCATCCTACTAGGAAGAAAACCTTCCGCTCCACTATATCAGCAATGCTGATGTTTCCTGTAGAAAAAAAAAATCACTCATTGTGCAAGTTTGGAGCTGGCTTCCTGCCAAGTCTCCGAAACTTGACAACAGAGTCCGCTTCCCAGAGAGGGAAGAAAAAAAACCAAGCAGCCAAAGTTCTAGAAAAAATATATATTTTATGTATAAAACAGATATATACAATGAGAATATTATATATATATCTATAACCCCAGAAACCCTAAATAGCTTCCCAAAGGGAAGAGGGGGAAGGGAGAAGGGAAAAGGATAAAATAGGGTGAAAAGGGACAAAAACAAAACAGGTCTACACAATCTAAAAACCCGGTAACCAGCAAACTGAAGAATTGGCAAGAGCTCACCACTTCCCTTGAGAAAAGCGGGACGGCTGGACGCGGCCCAGCACCCTCCCCTCACGCGTGGCCGATAACAGCAGTCACTGTAGGCCTCAGCTCCAGATAAGCCAGACCAAGACAGGGACCCACCGTTCTCCAACCTCGCCGGAAAGGAAGAGAGCGAGCTCTCTTATCTACCCCTTATTTATACCCCAGGTTACGTAAAGGAATAGCATGGAATACTTCCTTGGTCACTTTCCTAGTTCCTTCCTGGTTACAAGCTGGTCTCCAGGAAGGCCTAGACTGAAACCATCACACTCATGTTCAGCCATATGGCTCTAGGGACTGCTAAAACGACTTGCCTCTCCATAATTAGTGAAATAGTAAATGTAAAAATCAAGAGGAAGGTTGACTCTTTTAAGAGTACAGAGGATATATATAATGCATATGAGGCTAGGAACCAAAAGCTCTCCCCTGTGCTTTTAGACTCTCATATCACATCACTGCCTTGAGCTGAATAAGAGGTTTCTCCTCATCATGGAGGCACAATCCTATGTGATGGTGAATTTTAGTCAGGACTCTACAATAATGTTAGAAATAATATTGACTGCATAATTGATTTGATTGTTTAGCCAGTTTCCATCATATTGAAATCTTTTCAGCCAAGGCACAGAATGTCCTTTGGCAGTTACACTGAAGCTCCGCCTGGAGCCCACTTTCCACTAAAATTCCCTTTTCTCTTCTAGTAAGATGAACAAGACATTCCTCTCTCCCAACTCTTGGTCTCATGAATTCCTAATTAATCAAGGGAATGGGGTAGGGGCAGTTGCTTCTGACTGGTCCCCAGGTGCTTCTGGAAACTGAGCTGTCTCAGATTGAATTGCATCTCTTTGATAGGAACCTTTTAAATCATGTGTCTGTTATGTCATGCTAGGAAGAAGAATAAGTCTCCCAGTTCGTTAGGTTCCCAGAAACCTGGGGAGCCTTTAGGTCGGATTAGAACACTGTTCTACTGATGCATTTGTGTTTGTGTTGTCCATTTGACATGAAGTTAAGTGCTGTCAGTCCTGGGTCAGAGAAACAGCCACTGAGCCGTTCCCTGGCAGCCTTGTCAGTGGATGCGTAGACAACCATGATCTGGTTGCAGAAAAGAGAATGGGCAAGAAGGAGAAAAGAGACAGTAGTTGTTTTCCTCCATAGGAATACAAGAATGACTGATTCAAATCTCATTCTAGAGTAGTTCATCTCCAGCAATGAACAAAAGCAGCTGTTTCACCTAAAGACTGCTCTGGGAAGGGTTGTGGCAGCCTAAATGAAGCCAAGGAGAAAAAAAGGTGGATGTGGTGTTCCACCTCCCTGTAGGCACTTCCTAGAGATACATTTAGAGAGCATTCACTCTCATCATGCTTTAGTCGGTGGAAAAGCAAGCAGTTTTCTAGGAGGAGTGCTTCTTTTGAATGAGCTGAGTCACTGTCTGTTGGTGCTGTCTGTCCCATGAGTGTAAAGAAAGCTTGAATAACAGGGCTTCTAATGTAGGTACTAAAAGGTCAGTGCCAGCAGTTAGGTGGAAAAAACCTGATGTAAGTCTCTGGGTTGGAGTCTCCTGAGAGGCCCATGGTGGAGAAAGGAATTGAGATTAGCAGTGGGGTTACAAAACTGTCATCTAGATGTCTTTCACTCCTCCTTCTAAGACTGGAAGATCTGGAGGATTAGTGAATGAAAATATTCTTGTGGAGAGCAAAAATTCATATATCTTGTTTATGCCCCAGCTAGGCTTCAAACGAATGAAAATGGGATTTAACTTGTGCCTCTGATTGAAGTATGTAGCTCAGATCTTTCAGGATCTGCTCAGTGGTGGTGACATCAGGTCTCTCTCTGTGCAGACGTGGTGCTAAGTGGTACACTCAAAGTGTTGGATATGTACCCCTGTATCCAATGTGACAGCACTTCGTTTGGCACAAAATCATCTTTGGATCACTCTGTTGTTCTTATAGTTATTTATGTTTGTAATTATGCAGAATGCAGACTTGCCTGTAAATTATATAAATTTTATTTTTCAGGTTGGTTATTGGAATGACATGGATAAATTAGTTTTGATTCAGCATGAACCTACACTTGGAAATGACACTGCAGCCATTGAGAATAGAACAGTAGTTGTCACTACAATTTTGGTAAGGTATTTCTTTTTTTAATACTTATACTGGTGTGTGACACAATCTCATTTCCAGTTATGATCTAATTTAGTCTAACTATTCCTAGGTTAGTGGGAGGGTGAGAGCCATGTATCTTAATTATACTGACTGTCATGTCTGCACAGAGGTTTTTTTGGTATGCATTTAATATAATGATTCTCTTGAAATCAGGTTTTTAAAATTGAGTTGTGGTAATTTTTTTCTTTTATTCAGTCTTTTCCATTTTTTACTGAAGTAAGTCTCAGAAATACAAGTTCTTATAACCTCTAATTGACAAATCTTAGCTCAAAAGAAACTAGAAGAAAAGAAAAACTCAAAACATTCAAATGACAGAATAGAATGAAGGGTATAAAACAAGATGACTATGCCAGTGTCTCTTTTTGTCGATAAATTATAAACTCGGTAATTGACATTATCAAGAGCTAAAATTCTAAGTTCTGTCAACCAATCAGAATTGGATTATCTACTTTTAATTGTGAATGAAAACATGAATTTAGATAATGCATTTGGACATATTTCTTATCATGTTTATTCGGCATTACAATAGAATTTCCATTTTAATAAAATTAAATAGGTTTGTGGTTTGATTTAATGGTGTTTTTAAAGAATGTTTGCAAAGGGGAATGCAGTTGCTTCATTAATTTACATTTTTAGTACACAGTTTTTCAAAACAATTGTTTCTTACAAATATCTATTTTAAACAAAATATTTAACAATTTTTCCTCTGAAGTCAGACATGCCCTTTAAAGCTGATGTTTGTCAAAGCTAACTGGCAAAGGGTGACCTTTACATGACCACTTTTAAGATTTTACGTCTCAGTTCACTGCCCTTTTCACCTGCTTCACTTAGACAAGACATGTTAACCCAATAAACTGTGTCTCAAATGGGAAGGAATATTCTGAATGTGTTGTCAAGAAATATTTTTTCTAAGCTAATATGGAGTTTAAAATAATCCAAAGGAAAGCATCAAGACATTTACTTACTAAAAATGCAGTTAATTACCACATTTTCAGCAGTGTGTATCAGCATTTATACATTAAGTATGTCTTAACAAATCTCCTATTGAGGGTTATCATTCCAGGACACAAGCCAACCAAACGACTATACAGGAATTCAGAATGCAACTCCTAATCAAATTGTGTAACTTTTAATTTTATTTTTGCATGGGACATTTTAAATATATGTATCTTTTTCCTAAAAAAAAAAAAAAAAGACTTGGTGATGGAAAAAAGTATACTTCAGTACAGTCCTCCTCTTTTCAGCCTCTGATGAAGAATCCTATTTTAAGAAATTGATCAAGGAAGAAAAGAGTCCCAAGATGCTGCGAACATTCCTAACTAAGGCTCAAGTATTAACCACCAGTCTAGTAGCATTGAGCTTATTTTTCCATATGGATTACTGTTCCTCTGACTGGATGACCAGGCACTGAACCACCAAGAAAAGTTCTGTGACTAATCTGAAATGTGTAGAACAGATGACGTTAACCTTCAACTTTACCAAGCTGAGAAGAGAACGATGTGAATAACAAGCTTTCAGTCGAAATTTTCCTCTCATGCCAATCCTGAATATCTTTGACTGAAGCTATCATACATGAATACTGTAATTTCCATAAATAGCTCCAAGCTTAGGAGAACCAAGTAAAATATAATAATGAAAACTAATATAAAATGTTCCTGTTTGCCAGAAAGGAAAACAAGGAAAACAAGAAACCTTTTAAAATGTGTTATCTTGCCTGTCCTGTTTGCATTGAAGCATTTGATGTGCATAATAAATGTTATCTTCAAAAGAACTTTTCCAGCCCCTGTATTGAAAGGACTGGTGGGATCATTTACAAAACCAAAAAGCTGAATTAATATTCCAAAGCATGCCCTGTGTTTATGCAGCATGTCATTTTTGGATAAATGCAAATAATTGAAAGCAGCACTGCTTCTTGACCAAAAGTGTCCCCTTTCCATGTTTCAAAATCACAGTGCAAGAGAAATATATCAGAATTTGGTTTGAATAAGAATATATGGTGATTTCTGCCGTATCATGCCTGTCTCCCATCCACTCCACTGGGAGCTGCACACATGATGCTAAAGGCAGAATAGAACCATGATTCTTACTATTGGTCTGCTATGGCCATGTATTTAGCATCCACAAGCATATGATCACACACACAAAGAAAAGATATATTTAACTAGAATAACTTTCATGTTGCAAATGCCATAGAGACTTTTTCACCTCTTCATTGCCCTCTTCACATTGAAAGGAAGTTGAACCATTGTAGATGACACATTTAATTTTGGTTGCATGCATATTTTCCAACATTAAACTGAAAAGCTTCTGCAAACAGTCCTGTCAGGCTTTTCAGTCTTTGAAGACAGGTGGCATGGCAGCATAGGAAAAGTTTACAAGTTTTCAGCATGGCTCGCTTTAATTTTTGCCTGAAGTCAAATAGCACAAACTGATTTTCCTCCGTTTCTTCACTTTTCACAAGTCTATGCTTACTTTGCTGTAGTGTGGCTGTAAAACTATTGCATAGAAAGTGTATTATAATGAATTAGCTCTGCACTCAAAGAACTTAGTACAGTATTTTCTACTTGGCAAAATGTTTTCTTCATTTGTAACATAGTAAGAGCATGTAGACTTTATTTTACATATTCTGTTTAGGCATGCAGCCTATCCCCCGATTAGTCATGTGGTGAAGTAGCAGCCCAGAGAGGGAAGGCAGCAAGGGCAGCTGATGTTCTTTACCAGCTGCCATGCTCTTTATAGTTCCTGTTCTGCACATTATGTATATGATGCACAGCCTCCTGCACATCTGGAAAGGACAGATTTTCTACCTGTGTGCAGAAGCATTCCCTTCAGGATGCGGGGGTGCGACCTCCAAATGCACAGTAGTCACCCTGTATGACCAGAGAAGGGATGCCATTTGCAGCCTTGCTCTAACACTGAGGTAAAGTGAGTGACTTGTCTAGTTAGGAAGAATGATCATCTCTAATTTAGCAAGTTGAGAAATATAGTGACAAGTTGTTAAGGTAGAATATAGGGAAGTAGGCTGTGAAGACTAATCTGAACTCTCAAATACATTTCATGATAGAGCCAACTCTGTACTTACTCTGAGATTGCAAAATTTAAAAATCACAAAAATCCTTTCGAACCAAAGCTTGATGTATATGAGCTGCATTGTGGCTTCCAGTTCAATATTTTAATGAGATATCCTTGGTGCTGGCAGATTAAGTTTCAAGGGCGGGATCCAGTTCTCAACTGAGTCACCCAAATGTAGATGACTTTACAAAGGATATTGATTCACTTGCATTCAGTGACATTAAAGATGCTGTAGGATACACAGCCTGTCCCCCATTTACCTATCTGTAAAGGGGCAGCACAAAGGACCTGCAGAATGGTACTTTGGGGTCAAATACATTAGGGTATCTCAGATGACAGGTACCTTTCATTAGAGGACTGAGAACCACCCTCATCAGTTTTGACTGATATACTCTTGATAGAGACTTACCTCAAAAAATCTAATTATAAACTTTTTCTCATAATAGAAAAATATTTTTTCATTAGAAATTTTATTAATTAAATTCTTCAGTAGACTGGAGAATAAAAAAAGAAGTTTGTTGCATGACAATAATAAAGACGTCAAACCGAATCCTGAACACTTTATTCAGAAAAAAAAAAGGTCACTATAAAAACCTTCCATTGACATTTACAGAAATTTCTTTCAGAATAAAGTGTGATAATGTGTACCAGTCCTGTTCTAAAAAGCAGAAATTTCCTTGCACAAATATTTGTCACTTTTACAAATTATTTTTGTAACATTTGAAATCAACTTTAGAATAGGAAAGCCAAGCATAGATCTGTTTGGTATTTGGATTAGTTACTTTCTCCAGCTTCCCTTGTAGTATGAATCATCCATCAGCTTTCAGCATTTTACTGTACACATGAATTTGTGGCAATGTGATGGAATAATTTGTTTACATCTATAAAGGTAATTGTTGCAGACATCAACTTGTATTTACAAATGTTAAGTATTGTTATGAAATTGTGAATTATTTAAGTAAAGCTTGCACCATTTCAAATATCTGTTCCGTGCTAGTCATTGATCATTTCAATGTGGACTTCTCCTTGATTCACTACCCCATAGAATACTATTAAGCAGCCGAAATCTTGCAAATATTGCCGTGTTAAACCTCATTCAGCAGTAAATCAGATGTGTGTTTTACATCAGTAGGTTAAGAGCTTATAGTTTAAAAATATAGTAAATACAAAGATGGTTGGGAGAGATAATCTTTATATTAGACAAGATGCTGTAACTGGAAACAGTGAAAAAGTATTCCTACTGTTTTCAGCTATTTCAGCTGATCTAATAGAAGACATCTCTCCGTAAGTGTCTTGCATATCTTTTATCTTTAGACTAGGATGGCTACACTAACATTACTACTAATTTAGAAAATGCTATTGCAATAGATTATACAGAAAAAAGGTCTTTTTTAATGCCACAGCTAGAAAAGAGCATCAAGATATGGCTGAGTATATGCTATTGATCAATTCAGCTATTTCATGACTTTGCAGCATGACCTTGAAAGTAATCTGTGTAAGTTACTTGCTAGTAAACCAGTAAAGCTTGCCTTTCTATGTCCTTTTATTATTATAACATCTGCACACCTCAGTTTGAAACACCCTCAAAGTCTGAAATTACAGAACCTAAAAGTAGTGCTGCTATTAGATTTATTTCTTAAAGACAGTCTTTATCAGAAACTCACATTCAGTCCCATCCACATCCCCCCATCAAATTCTACCTTGAAAATAGATATCTCATAATTTGGCAGGTAATGTAGGCACAACAATTAAAGCAACTATTATTTCGTCATCATCATCATGGCTAGGCTTCGCAAACGAAGATTTGGGAAGGGGTCTACCCACATTTGTTGCAGGCACGTTGGTGGCTAAAAAGGCCAATACGAGATAGACATGTCCGGTTGCAAAAGGCACAGCAGAAAGACTCCTTAGATGGTATATTCTGGAAGGCTCAATTATTTACTCTGTATGAAATAGGTAGGAGGGAAAGAACAACATAGTAAGCAAACCATAGTAGGTGTTCCTGTTATCTTTAGTTGTATAATTTCACACTGGCAGATCACACTCAATTGCTGCTTCTTTTAAAGCAGTCACAGCAAGAGGTATTACCTTACGCTATAATTGCATTATAAGAAATGTTCTTGGCTGTATTTTGCTCTAAATCAGTATGACCATTGTGAAGAAAAGAAAGTGGATGCAGTTCCTCCAAGTCACCCAAGTCAGATCCCTGTCAGAACCCAGGCCTTCTGAGTCCTCACTTGGTGTCCTTCCACTGAATGGAATCGCCTCTGCTCTTACCTACCAAGGACAGAATTGGGGCCTCCCACTTCCCTTCTCACTGGACCCTCACAGAACTCCTGGGGAGGAGGGCTGAAGATCATTTAACCTTTAACAGGAAAAATGACGCATCTGTCACTTTGCTGTGCAGAAACAGTTGAAGTGCTTTTTCTGTAGAAGCCCTGTCAGTGGTGAGGTGCAGGCAGATGCACAGTGTCTGGGTTTTGGAAGAAGGAGCAGGCTGACCTGGTGTCCTCTGTGTCTGTCTTCTTTGTGTTCATCTCCAGAGTTATTATTTCCTGGTGTGACTCTAATTGTATGCCTTTTGCTTGGGATTTATGGCTGAATCAAAAGAACTAGCAGTCACCAACTCCGGTCTTTGGAAAACAAAATTGCTTTTGAGGTGCAGCAAGCAAATGTAGCTGAAGCTTACAAGGAGAGTTCAGAAATTCTGGACACTGGACAAACTTGATTGTAGTTCTAGCTAGCAGTTGGCTAAATCACAGACAGGAGGCATAGGATTTTTGCCTCTGTTTCTTTTAAACCAGTTTTGTTCAGTCACATGTAGAAAGACACTGATTTTGGGTTTCCTCTCATGGGAACAAAAAGCCTACATGAGGGAGGAACAGTTGATACATGTGGCCAAAATAGTTCCCAAAATCAACATCTACTGCAAAGAAAGGGCAGGATGCATTCTCTGTGTTTTTCTCCCTCTATGGGAAAAGACACTCATGTAATGACACGTATCCTCCCTTGTTAAATACCTAATAGAGGTTACAAAATTTCTGTTGCTTGGAGCTGGTGTTCCTGTAGTTTCAATGAAACAGACATTGTCATACTACATATTTATATTTTTTTTTTTTTTGGTACTAATTTTATCTGTAGAAAAGAAGTGAATAGGGCAGAGTACTACCAACGTTAGTGTCAAAAGACCCAAAATTACCCCGGGCCAGCACAGAGAAAACTTAAATTGCCAGTATTTTGAGATGTAAATTCAAACAAAAGGTGACTTTAGTCACCCTTTATATTAGAAAAATATTAATTATGTGAAGGGATATGAATATATTAATATGAATATAAATATGAATTTATGTGAAGTGATTTAAAATACCACCAGAAAGTATAGTTTTACTTAATGATTGCTAAAGTCTGAATCCACAGAGCTAAAAAGAAAAATGTAGCCTTGATATCCCAGTCATGTAATGTTCACTGTTGTGATGGTATGGTTTACACAGGAAATGCAAGGTCCACTTTTCAAGACAGGTTTTACTTGTTTCCAGTGACACTCGCCACTCGAAAATATTTTAGTACTTCATTTTCATGCCACATGTGGAGTCACTGTCAACTTAATACCATTCTTGTCCATGCATATTGCTTAGGTTCATCCTAAAAGACCTTGCAGAATCTGCAGTGTTTATTTGAAGCAGAAGATGCGTGTTTCCTTGGGAATATATTTCTATGTTCTCACTAAAACGTATGTAGCCTCTTAGTAGTTATGCATTCTAAACCTCAAGAAAGCAAGTCATTCAGGCTCTGCATCTGAAATTACACAGACAGTAACCACACTACGTTAGAGGATATGTTTACTGAAGTCAGAAGTGTACATTGTACCTCCATTATCTCACGGTCCTTTGCATTGTATAGGTTTAACCTCTACTCTATGCTTTAAATTTAGCATATCCTGCACTAAGGTCTTTCTTTTAAAACAAAGTAAGGTTGATAAATCTTGTGAAATGTATAAGCCAAATTACAGTGTAAATAGTATACCTTTCCAGAGGGATTTCTGTTCATACATTTTAATTTAAATGTGCTAATACTACCCATGAGCTTTTGATAAAGTGTGTGTTGTTCAGTCAGTACATGACATGGGTTTTTTTTCAGAGTATATTCAGTGCACTTCTCCTTTACAGTTCTGCTTCTTTTATTATAGGAAGCCCCATATGTTATGTTCAAGAAAAACCATGATACGTTTGAAGGGAATGACAAGTTTGAAGGATACTGTGTAGATCTGGCATCAGAAATTGCAAAACATATTGGTATCAAGTACAAAATTGCCATTGTTCCTGATGGAAAATATGGAGCAAGGGATCCAGAGACAAAAATCTGGAATGGGATGGTGGGAGAACTTGTTTATGGGGTAAGCATACCAATTTTTGAAGCAGGATTTAATTTATCATAGTATAAGTCATAAAATAGGAAGTACATATGCATTTTTTTTAACCTTGGGGTCACAAAAAAGAAACAGAGTCTTGTTTCAGATCTCTGTGTTTTCACCTATTTTCAAGAGAAAAGCAAATAGTTTCATCCAAGTTCTACTGTTTATTTGACTCGTACCTTGTAATGTTAGAACATCCATAGTGTGCATATCCCTTAAAAATTCATTAATGTTAAAGACCATCTATTCCTGATACATTGTAAAACTTAGTTGGGAAGAATATCACTCATTAATTCATTTTCATGGAATGGTGGACAGATCTTTTAAAAAAGATAGGACTCTTGCTCTAGTTTGAGAACTGGAGAATCCACCATTATATATTAAACATATGTAACAAACCACTACAGGCAAGTACACAATTAGGCAATTCAGAATGAAGACAGTCTTTTAAGATGAACAAAAATAATAATATTTTAAGAGCAAACTTGGTAAGTTAACAACTGAGAGCATTATGTTATACAGTGATCTGGAGAAGGATTCTTCAGAATAGCATAACAGTTAACAATTCTGTTTACACATAAAGTCCTAATATTTAATCAAAATAGTTCCAGCAAGCCCAAATAAATATTTGCAGTATCTGAGGTTACCAAAAGTAGCAAAACTCAGAGCTGAACTTGCTGATGACTGCGGTTGCTAGTATCTGCCCTGAGAACAGATCAGTATTCTTAAGAAATTTTCATTTCAGTGATGGAATAAAAAAAATCCTCAAACTATTCAGGTGAGAATATTTCCACCAGTGAACTCATAATATGCCTCAACCTTCATATAAAAAAACTCCTGCATAACGGTTGATCCATCCACAGTTGCAGTTTTCACATTTCCAGTGATGGTTTGGGCCATATGTGGCAAAGGCCTTGTGGCTTTCCTAGCAGCTCCATTTCAATTCCCTTCTGTCAGCTAAGTATGGCTGATAAATTTTGTCAACATCTTCTCCATTAGCATCAGATCAAGGGACTCTACAGAATGAAACACTCTGTGGGCTGTAGGAGTGTGGGAAATGGTCCCCCAGGATGTTGGTGATTTCACCCAGCCATGGGAATGGGAAGGTTATATCTTCACAAAACTCTATGTTCTTGGAAGTTCATGAAGGAACCAGCCTCAAGTATGTCTTTGAAGAGTAGAACTACTGACTGTCACCAAGCATGTATATCTACTTTAGTGGCTTGGAAGCAGCTCAACTCATAGGATATTAAAAAACAAAGATTTTTCAGACTTACTTTATCAAGTATGGAGGTTACCCCTTGTCTGGCTTTTAATTGCAATAGCAAGCTCATGGACATCAATGGCCAAGCACTGTTTTACACCAGAAGTTTTTCTCAATATTCCAAGAAATTTTATCCTTTATGAGAAAATTCCCTTGCCCAAATGCAAATTTGCAGTGGACTATCATCTAGTTGAAAATTATAGAGGAAACTTGATATTACACTTTCATTTTCTGTTTGTTTGGGGGTTTTTTTCCTCCTTTTATCTTTGAAAATTTACCTAATCAAACCCAAACTGCCTTAGTACTACGCTGGCATACAAAGGGCTGTTAGGAAGCTCACACGGATGTATCAACACCTGTGGCTGTTAACATAGCTGAAAGCAATAAAGCTCACAGGCATGAGGAACCTGTTGCAAATTACCTGCATGAAGAGGATAACCCAGAATACATGGCTAACACTTCATTTTTTGTAATGAGGTGAAGGCTCTTTCCGATTCTCTGTTTAGGAAGGCTACAGTCTCATTGTGATTCAGGGACTAAGCTGCAGCAAGGCTCTTGGAACTGCTTTTTTATTGAAGAACTAAGAGAATTTGGCTGTTGCCTACCGCTCTACTGTCTGAAGGCTCCTTGAGGCTATATCTATCCTAGTTGTATCAGTGGCACCAGCGAGTGTTCCTGTGCTTTGGAACTTGCCTGACTAATCTGCTAAATTGCAATGCTCCCTGATATATTTTTGGCCCATAGTTACTGTCCAAAAGAATTCTTGAGCCCAACTGGACACTAGGATGGGGGAGAGACCATTCCCTATAAGCAGCTTGAATGCAGTCATGCTGGTTTAGAGGTCAGGTGACGTTCATGGTAACGACACAGGCTGTCAGGTGCGGGTTGGGCTTAAGGCCAAGAGCTACACCAAGTGTGTTAAATGTACTTTTACAGTTGTGGCTTGAAAGGAAATAGTTCTTTCTGTTAACTTATAAAGTTTGCTGTTAAAGATTTCCACAGGGAATCCCTCAAGAGCATCCTCCCTGCAAATTCCTTGAATCCTTGCCAGAAGATTTACAGAGACTCAGGTTCCCAGGCCTATTTGACATAGAGAAAGCAGAAAAATCAGCTAGCCAGAGACTTTACTGCAAAGCTCTGCTAGAAGAGTATGTTCATTTTCTCTGATAGACCTCCTAATCACAAATACAAGTACTCTGAGTAGTTGGCTATGCTTCAAGCAAGGCTTTTTATGTGCAGCCAGGATTGGGACAGAATTTCCAACCTAATTAACAAGTTAACGAGATGATCTGTTTGGGAAACATTTACAGCTTTTAATTCCCAACCACATTAAAGGATTAACAGACAGTTTTTGCTGGCCAGTGAGATTGGACTCTTTCTATGCGTAAAAGACTCATCTGCTTTTCTGCTCTTTGCATTATACCCCAGTGCCCCTTAGCCCTATCCATGTTACTGAGGATAGACATGTGACAACTTGTCTATGTTCCCTTGAGACCTGTATGCAGCACTGCTTGTTCTGGTACCTGGACGCTCAGGTGCTGCACAGAGCAGTTTAGTTGTTTCCTAAACTCTGTAGCTGATTTTTCTATCAGGTCCCAGAGGAAACAGCATATGAAGTTCCGCCCTGTAAAGTTTTGCTAATGGATTTGCTGTATGGATTGTCATGCTGGAGATGGTTTTGTTTTTAGCACTCTGTTAAAAACTACCAGGAAATCTTGGTCATTTGTCCCTGATATATCCAAATGCATGCAGTAGTCCATGTGAATTCTACTTGCCTCGATATCTAGCTCACAGGAAAAATGCTGGCTGGGGATGAAATACCATTAAGCATGTGCAACAGGTGTTTTCAAATGCACTAGCAGTCAGTTCCAATTAAATATTCATTCTCCTGACACAGAATGTTGTCCTTTTACTGCTTAACACAAAAGGTTACAATTCATTTCTGTTCAAAACCTGAGAAGCCATTAGTTTCTGAGATTGAAATCACTTTCTGCATGATTTTTCTTAGATAGATTTACTAACTTCACACAACTTGTACCAAGCATATATTTTATTCACAATAATGATATATTCCAAAGAAAATGTCTCTCACCATCAGAGTCAGTCTTGTCTCATTGTATAATATTGGAGGGATCCCCAATGCATCTGTATTTGGTAGTGGTGCAGCCTTAATTGAAATACTGTTACAGATGCAGTTGATTCAACTGTGAAGTATCATTAGTCTTTGTCAAAACAGATTTCACTGGCAACAAAATCATTAATTGCTTGCACCATACTTATATTGTTAATCATTTAAATCCATAATTATATGGTGTACATTAACTGGGCAAAGCACAGTTGCTGGTAATTATCATGCACAGTTATTGCCATCATTTAGTTTTCACAATGGCACACAGTAGTCTCATAAAAATAATAAATAATAATATTATTATTTATATAATATCAGTTTTGGGCAGCTGCACTTTTTTCAGGTTTTTTGGCATTTAATTGTGACCTAGCTATATACTGTCCCTTTACATTTATTGGCATGAAATGGATTTATCTACATTATGAATCATCTGATACTAGATCTCTATTGTAAAGAAATTGGATAAGTTCCTATTTCTCCTCTTAAACTTCTTCAAGTACTGTTGGCAGCTAGTTCTGTTGTAGTTCAAGTTCTGCATATCCTCTTTGAGCATTTAAATTTGGTAAGATAAATCTTATCCAGTGTTTCATATATGATATGCAATGTGCTAAGTAGGTCTTTAATATCCCTTCAATTGACACTAAAATGGTGATGTCACTTCTCCAATTCACATTGTGAAAACTAACAACCCTCAAGGATCTCTATTTTAATCCCAGTGGCAATCTGTAGACACACAAAAAAAACCTGTTAGCCAAGATCTTTGAAGACCAATGACCAGGTCTGTCGTTTACCCTGCATTATTGAAGATACTGCTGTGTGACAAAGACAGAGAAGGTTGGCAGTAATAGATCACAGTTGCCATGAGTCTTTCACTTAATTAATTACAAGGACTCCACAATAGGTATTCTCAGAAACCAAAATTTAGAAATATAAAAGACATTGGCTCTAAAGAAGGAAACCATTCTTCTAGAAAAAAAGGAAGTTATGAGTGAGATAAAATATAAAAATATGCAGGAAAGCCAGTAGCCCAAACCATCCTACAGTCCCTAGACTACAGAAACAAAGTTTACTTTACAATTTTCAGGCTACTAAAAAATATATTTTAGACATGGTATCTTTCTTCATATAATACTTATTTTCATAAATATCTATTTCAGTAAGACTTATGTAATCACAAGGCATCAAGAAGCCAAATTTTTAAAAATGCCTTGTATTACAAAACTTAAGACAAAATTCAGAGAATTAGCAGTGTTGTCATAATGTTTACCCAAGATATTATCACCAGAGATAATTTCTGATACCTTTGCAAAATTATGATTTTAGATGCGTTACTTAAACTGTAATAACTTTACATAACATTATAAGTGCTTGCATCGCAAATATTTCAGAATGACAGATACAATCGGATGATTAATATATAGCAATTTTAATACAAATTTGCCTGTTTGGACCATTGCACTGGAATGAGTCAGTTCTTTTCAATTATTCACAATTATAAAACTGCCAAAATAGGTTTAAATTTTAAATACACAAAATTAGTTTAAAATTAAAATCCATAAAATATATATAACTCAGTATAATGGTGTATAAAATAGAAAACATGTATTATTTTAAATGCATTTACCTGTTTCAAAGTTTTAAGATGACAAAAAAGCCTACATTTCAATTTCTTTTTTCCTTTGTCACCCAAGCTATTTACATAACACTTGGATTAAACTATTCAAGCCCATCTTTATTTTTCACCATTTTAATCTCATTGAAACAACAAAGTGTTCACAAAATATGCTCAATTACCCTTCTTAACCCATAAGCTGTATAAAAGTCCCCAGGCTCTGTGATTGTACCTAGACACAGCACCATGGTGATGAATAGGAAAAAGGTTGCAGCAGCTTTGCATCTGTTCCCCTCCCACAGGTGCACCTTTTGGCCCAGTTCTCCTTGCAATTCCCATCTGAAGTGCTGCTGTAATGACAGTTTTAGCATACAAGGCAAGGAAAGGAGCAAATCTTAACATGAAGTTGCATCCCTAATGACAAAAATGATCCGTTAGCTTACCTACAATATCTTATAATTCATGCAGACGTCATTGTTAGCAATCATAATCAGTAATGACTCATTCAAGATTGGCATTTTAATTCTAAAAACATGTTAAAAACACATTTAAAAATATTCCTGACACAAGTGGGAATGGATTCAGCACACTTTTTTTCCTTTCATCACGTGATTTCATACACTTATTTTCTGTATACTAAGCTTTTTTCACTGTTTAAAATGTGATTATTCCTATTGAATTATCTTTCTGTCAAGACAACTGTGTGCAGTTTGGTGGAATCACAGCAATAGTTAATCTATTAATTTGGTTAATTTAGTTAATCTAGTTAATTTGCGGCTTCACGCTATTTGGAGCTTCCTTGAGTCTATGAGCTGGTTTCCCTTGAAAAATTATTATGTCTTATGAAAATATGACAATAAATTACTGTTTCTGGGATCATCAAAAAAAAAATCTCTGTACGTTCAGTGATTATAGGGTCATTCTCATTTTTTGTTCTTCCTTAAATTCCTTTACTTTAAATCTAAATTAGTGCCTAAAATGATTTTCCTACACTGTTGCTCACCTCTGTAAGATTTAAGAGTCTTCTGCTTAGCAGAAAAATTAAGTATTTGTATAGTTCTTTAAACTAAAAACCTGCAATATGTATGTTTTACTAAACGCATATGGAATAAATACAGAGTGTGATAGAAAGAAGCAGAACAATGTTATAGAGCGTTTAAGCCGCAGTGTCCTAATGTTAATAACATACCTTTGGAATTAGCTGCTTAGCTGAGTGTATAAACCAACCTCAATTAATCTATACATCTATATTTCTTTTTTCTTTATAGAAAGCAGAGATTGCTGTTGCGCCTCTGACCATCACTTTGGTACGAGAAGAGGTCATTGATTTTTCTAAGCCTTTTATGAGTTTGGGGATATCCATTATGATCAAAAAGCCCCAGAAATCTAAACCAGGAGTGTTTTCCTTCTTGGACCCTTTGGCGTATGAGATCTGGATGTGCATAGTCTTTGCCTACATTGGTGTCAGTGTGGTCCTGTTCCTAGTTAGCAGGTTTAGTCCGTATGAGTGGCACACAGAAGAACCAGAGGATGGGAAAGAAGGACCCAGTGACCAGCCTCCCAATGAGTTTGGCATATTCAACAGCCTCTGGTTTTCCCTGGGTGCCTTTATGCAACAAGGATGTGATATTTCCCCAAGGTTTGTGTCAAATCTTTTTACATTTGCATTTTATCTTCAACACTGAAGCATAAAATCTTCCTTCGTTAATTTTCCTGGCAGTGTTTTCTTCAGGAAGCCTTTTTTTTTTTTTTAATAACCATGATAAGGCCAACAGATAATCTGCTTTGAATTTCAGTCATTACTGTTATTTTACCAATGTCAATGTGCATAAACCACAAACAGATCTCAGGAATAGCAGGTACGCACAAGGAAAATTCCACTGAGTTGAATTCAGAGAAACTGTGTTGTTGCTAGTTTAGTTCCATTGTATTACATCTATGAAATGCAAAAAATCATACTGAATATTTGCCCTCCATCAAGGAATCTCCCATTTCTGTCCTTGTCAAGTTCTACAGTGCTGCTTTGCAAATATCACTATCTATGAGAGACAATATTTGACTGTCTGGGTCTGAGAAGCCACTCTGTGTTGCTAAGCTGTGCCTCAGGTCTAATCCATGATTCAAGTCCTGAATTTCTCAACTTTTTAAGATATTCTGAACTTTAGTAGGCGGTAACTATAGCTTCTTAGTTAAACATTATGACCCAATCTTTCAAACTTAAATGCTTCATTTTAGCCATTTGCAGTGAAATTTTGAGTGTTCAGCATTGGCCTAACACGTCTGTTATTGAAGTTAGCAATAAAACTGTTACTGATTAAGAGTGGATGGACATTACTCCTCAACAGCCTTCTCATCAAATTACAGGTATTGGAAAGGAAAATGTAAGTTTTTACTTAACAGAAATGTCTCTGTTACCACAAAATTCTTGCTTCTTAAATAAGAAAAATCTGAATGTTCAAATGATTGCAGTAGCTTGTAGAATGTTTGAAAAGTTTAAGTGACACAAACATTTTAATTCTACAGCCAACATAATCCATGTGCAAAGATTTTTGCAGGTTTCTTTTAAGAGGAAACAGAGAATGCTACTGATTTGCAGATACCATGCTGTATTTTTGTCTTCAAGAAGAGATTGCCTATCCAGTATTTTTGACAATTTTCTTTCCTATTTTAGGCATGTCCTGAAATAATAAACCCACTGAGATTACTGTTCAAGAGAATTCAAGATTCTGTATATGTGTGATACACAATAGTACAGTGAATTTTGTACTGTAGACATTAAGATTTGAGAGTAAAAGCATTTAGTAGTATCTCAAATGCAGATGATCTTCCTCCCATTGACTGTTACTTATTGACACATGGTCAGCAATAATGGTGCCTTTACTCTCTCTCTCTCTCTCTCTCTCTCTCTTTCTCTCTCTCTCTTCGTGGCTTAAGAGACAGGAAAAAGTGCATTATCTTATTCATGTTTAGATCCCTCTCAGGTCGCATTGTTGGAGGTGTCTGGTGGTTCTTCACGCTCATCATTATTTCATCCTACACTGCTAACCTCGCTGCTTTCTTGACTGTTGAGCGAATGGTCTCACCCATAGAAAGTGCAGAAGACCTTGCCAAACAAACTGAGATTGCTTATGGGACACTGGACTCAGGGTCAACCAAAGAGTTCTTCAGAGTAAGTCGGCATATCAATTAGAGCATCTCTCCCTACCAATTACTCTTATAAGATGCTTGGAAGTGTGAAATAATGTTGCTTTGCAACTATGTGTAATATAGTTTGTAATTCCTGCAATACTTTAGCTGTATTTTTATCCCCACAAGACCATTTGTTGGAGTTTTCAGTTGTTTTAATTTGTGGAAAGCTTATTGATCCTGTCACATGGGCAAAAGAGGTGCCTGGGGGGATGCTGAAGCCCGTGATAATTAAAGCAGCATTGTACTATTGATTCATCTCAAGCTACAGTACTGATGTGCAGCATTGAAAGCCTGTGATGGTAATATGGAGTCTTGCGGGTTTTGCTTCTGCTTATGGATTTGGCTGTGTGAGTTTTGCTTTAGGGTCTATGGGGGGTGGGCAGGAAATGCATTTTTTAATATGCTGACTTTCAGATGGATAATAAAGAGAAAATTTAACTCAAGGGGATGTGGTTGGACCATTAGAAAATAGCCTAAATAGCCATTCATTTGTCTGTGCTGTCTCTATTGATTACTTCATTTTCATTTGCTTTCCTGCGTTAGTGTATGTAATACTCATCATTCGCCAGCTGGCAAACAGGGAGCCTAGGCATCACAAGGAGTACATGATAAGCAGTCCCTCCTGCTTTATTCCATGTGTCTAGCAGATGAAAGTTAAGCTCATCTGACTGAAGTGAGTTTAGTGTTTCAACACAGCCCTGAATAAATGCTGTGAGACAGTAATCCTTCTGTGAAAACTACACAGTTTAAGGTCTTCATTTATCTGAAATGTGGAGATTAAGGCATTATTAGAAGTCAGGAAGATGGAGTGATAATTTCTTATTGCCTAATTGAAAGGAGACTGTTCTTTGTTAGGTACTCCCACGCACCTTAACTGTTTTTAATTTGGTCAAACTGAACTCAGTGAACCATTAACAAAATATTGCATGGGATTTGTGAACTACAGACAATATCAATTCAAGGGCAGCTTCTGAGAGATCCCCAAAAGCTTTGTAGTGAAATAACCTTTTTATTGTGACAGGTATACCCACAGAAGAGCTTGCCAATCTGTTCTATTAGCTGTAAAAAGGTGACTTACAAGATATACTTAACAAACATGTTTGACCTTCACATCATGGAACTGATCAAGGAGTTCAGTTTAACCTCGTTTTCTGGCTTTCTTCTGTAGACACTGGAGAAAGAAAAGCAGCCCTATGCATTCTGTATGGGACGTGTGTTATGATGAAATAAATCTCACATTAATGTATCTGCCTCTGTGTGGACTCTAAAGGTATCCCACTCAAATGGCTAGGGTGCTTGGTACCTCATTTTTAATGAATACAGTTCACTGACAAGTTTCTAACTACACCTGCCGCCTTCTATATCCAGAGTGTTGGTATACACAATGTGATTCTACAGATGCTCTCTGGGAGCTTTATTTTATATCCCAAGTGGTAGAAACTCAGCTCGTGGTCCCTAGAAGTCCTAATTTCATACCAGATGTCTACAAAAATGGTGACATCATATTAGATATAGGAGGTTTTTTTCTGAGAATTGAAATGTGTTGGTACTGAGATGGCCAGATTTCCTATTTTCTTCAAAAGAGTATAGTCCCTCATACTCATTATTTATATTCACCTATAATTAATTCTGGACATTCCAGTTTCAGTCCATCATAAGTTGAGGTGGTAACCACAGTATATGGGTACAAATAATACTTTCAACCACAGTGAAGCTGTGGTAATACTTAAAAACATGATGCTGATGACCAGGCAGTTTTATGTGACTGGATTTATTAACTTGTTGCATTTTCAAGAGTATCCAGTGCTTGCGATTTTTTTTAGGTGATGATGCAAAAATTAATTCCCAAAGAAATAGCGAAGAACAAAGGAATGGAGTTGTTTTCTTAAGAGTTTCAGAACACTTGCACAAACCATTGTTTTGAAGAAATGAGGTCAGGTATTTTGATGCAGAAACAATATTGGTCACAAAAATTTCATGATTCTTTTAAATCATCCTGTAAACACAGAAACTTTTTGTTTTGAATCAATATGCAAGATCTCTTCTTAAAGAGAAGACACGATAATGAAGTAACAATGTCTGTAATGACAGCCTTTTCTCTTCAATTTTAAAGGGTTAAGGGAAAAAAAAAGAAAATCAATGCTCCTCTTTTAATTTTTTCCTTTCTTTCAAAATACAGAGGGAAACATTAAAAGTAACTGCAAATACTAAATATTGTTGCATATGCAAAATTTTCAGTTTATCAAGATTTGAACTGTGTTGATCATTTTTTAAAAAATGGTGCAATTGAGGCCCTCTTATCAAATGATTTTTAATTTCTGCCACAGTATAGCAATTCTTAATGATATTGTATGTGCTATTTCTAAAAATACTTTTCACAAAGCAGGGACAAAGATAAAGTATCAACAGACAATATTTGCATAAACACTGTTTGCATAATACATAAATTAAGACCTAGCCTGAAACAATAGCACAAGAAGACTTGTGTGCCAAGTCTAACATTTTGTGGTTTTGGAAGCAATCATCTTCATTTTTTGGTATTAGAATCATATGTCAGTGGTGATTATCTGGCTGAAGATGAGCCTTCAGAATGTTTTCTCATCATTTGGTGATTTCTGATGAAAATGTCAGGAACTCTGAACACCTATTCAGTCTGCTTTGATCTAGACTGAAAACAGAAAAAGGAAAATCATTTTAAAGCCAACATAAAGAAAAAGAAGACTTTGACACTCTTAGCTATTTACTCTTATTTTCTGGTTTAGATGCAATGAGAGTTGTATTTTCCAAGCAGCTTGCTCAAGTAGTCAGTTTTAGCACTCTTACTTAGCAAAGCCGAAAATGAAAATTATACCAGCTTGGCTGTGTGCAGGGGAAAGCTGCCATATTTTCTCATAAGATAATAAGAAATATTTATTGGTTCACTCTTCAATTTTCACTCTGAGTTGACATGTAGAAATTGAATGTTAACAAATGAAATTTTGGGAAAGGAAAATGTTCTTACTTGGATAAGTTTCTTACTTAGAAAAGATGCTTTGTTACACTTTCCATATTTTTTCTCTTTTGATAGGCAAAGGAAATTAGATCCTAAAAAAAAAATTCAAATATTTCAATGCAGCCTTTTTCAAATGATTTAGGATATTGTTTCCTCTTACTAATCGTGCCCTGTTTTATGTACTGCATGACTTTAGTTTTAAATGAAAGTGACTATTATTTGTTTACTTTATAAAGAATTCGATGTAAGGGATGTTAAGATGCAAGAAATGTTTGGAAGTGAAGGCAGACAAAGGCAAGAAAATATTCTTGAAATTATGACTGATTCATTACTGCTCTCTTCCATTTTTTTCTTTCTATAAATTTAAATCAATCAGTGTAAAAAAAGAATGCATTAGTGGCTTAGTTTATGCTTTGCTTCCAGTCACTAAATGAAAAGTAGCTGTGACTAAAGTGGAAAGAAATGGTGACAAAGCAGGATATGACTATGGACATGCACAGCTGTTGTTGATTTAAATTTTATTATATTGGACAGAAAGATAAAATTATGCGTATAGACAAACCAAAAAAAAGCAAGGAGAATTTATGATGTTCTGCTATATGGTATTCTTATTGAACATTTCTGTTAAATGCCACTCCTTTTCAAGACAAACTTATGTTCTTAACAAATTATTTTCTAAGCAATAGTACAATCATTCAGTAATTGGTAAAAAGAAGTGCTTCAGAGAAATTATTCTCACCTATACAAAGGCTCAGTTCCAGGCTTTTTAAAGCCATTGTCAATTTAAATAATATCTACATTACAGGATTTGGAATTTGTTTAAATATTCTAAGCCCCTTTGTTTTGAGGCTTTATAATAATGGATATTTTCGTGGAGTGCTCACACAGTGTGGGAACAAGCTCACAGACCAAATCTTGCTTAGCTGGAAACTCCCGTTGACTCAAATAAAAGCTGATTTGAGCATTAGGTTAAAAAGTACTTCTTGCAGCATGCATAAGAGAAGACAAGTGCCATCTGTTATTATAAAAACACTGTGTAGCGTTTAGCTGACACACTGCTGGTTTGCATGTATATATTCCTATTGCTGGAGGAAGCAAAGGAGTTGTTGGGTGAATCTAATGAGCATGGGAAACTTCTCAGTTTTTTCTGACAGCATTTCCTTAATTTCTTTCCATGTAAATTTTTATTTGTTTTTATTTTTTATTAATAACTTTTTTTTTTGCCTAAGTATTCACCTGTAGTTACACCATGCATTCCCAGACAGGAAAATTTCCAACTAATGCGCTCTAAGCCAAGAATTCTTGCTCATTCTTTGAGCAAGTGCATTTTTTACTCAGTTACTGGCTGCATCAGAGTGTTTAAAATAAATCCACTGATACTGCATTTCTAAAATCATATCAAATTATTTAAGATAAATGCTTAGGGCATTCCACTGCCTTTAATAGCATATTTGGTCCAATTTGCTGTTTCCATCTTTTATTGTGAACCATGTCTTCAAATATTGTGTAGCCTTTCTGAATGTAAATTGAATGAATTCTGAACTCTGAATTATGAAAGCAGAAATCGTACTTAAACTATTTTAGGTCTGTTGGTGAGAGAAATGCTTGAAGATTCAGCTCAGTATTTATGGGGATATTATTTTACTGTTTCTCTTTACCATACATCTCTTTTGTGGATATCTGTTTCATATATAATTCCCTAAAACACAGTTTACAATACTTTGACTGTGTGAACTGCCTTTATCTAACAGTAAATTCAGCTTTGCAGGTTTTTTTGACTGCTAGAGGCTAGCTGAACTTAAAAATAATCTCACATTATAGTATTGATACTGTTATTTCTTGTTTCTTTTAAAATAATCATGGAATTAAAATTAAATCCTTGTCCAAGATTTCCCCAACCTCCGTTGTCTGAAAAATTAAGTGTGATTGATTTTATTTGAGCAGTGCCATTCTGAAATGTTGCAACATTCTTTTCTTCTAACTTCTTTTTGATTTTCTCCAGAGATCAAAAATAGCAGTGTATGAAAAGATGTGGACCTACATGAAATCAGCTGAGCCATCAGTGTTCACTAGGACTACTGCAGAGGGAGTAGCTCGTGTCCGCAAATCCAAGGGCAAGTTTGCCTTCCTGCTGGAGTCCACCATGAATGAATACATTGAGCAACGAAAGCCATGTGACACCATGAAAGTGGGAGGAAATCTGGATTCGAAAGGCTATGGCGTAGCCACACCGAAGGGTTCTCCATTAAGGTGGGTGGAATAGTATAACAATATAAAATGTGTTGTTATAGTATTCCACCTTCCCTGATGTCCCTGATATAGCTCTTTTTGTTTTGTGTGTGAACATGGTATGTTATTTTTCTTTTCTTCCATTTCATTTTTTTTTGATCAACAAAGGTAACCATTTCTAATTGCAATATGGATTTAGCAGCTCTAGTTGGTATATCTTTCAAGGCCATATAAAAACCAAACTGGTTGAACACTAGCTACTTGAAGTCAGCCTCGATAAAATTAACATCAGTTATTCTATTTCATCAGCTTTTTTCACCAAATTCAACCCTTTATAGCAGTATTATGCCTACATTATCTGCATCAGTATCTGCATCAATAATATGCCTACATTTCATGTTTTGTTTATTGATCCGGGCTGCTAATTTCTGAGTAAGAAGCTGCCTGTAACATCTTTTTTTCAAATGTCCTCACTTGGAGGCAATTAGTCCTTCATTAAAGTAACTTCATTAAAGCACTTTTTGTTAAAGCACCTTCTTATTTAGAAAATCAAAGTTTGTGTTTCTAGCATTATGCATTTCAGTACTGCCTTCAAACTCACCAGTATTTTCTTTATCATGGTATCAGATGCATTCAGTCAAGTAGGAGAGGTTTTGATTCAGAGGTAGAATATCATTTGCTTTTCATTCAAATTATTGGGGGACACAAGTCAAGGTACTAGCTCTGTGTTAAAATTGTCAGTGTTTACCATTCTGATGTCTTTAAGGCAAACTTAAAGTTGCCTTTTTCCTCTGGTAGATTTGCCATCTTTCTTCAAATCAAAAGAATGACTAGCAAATCAAGGGAGTGTGGCCTGTGGAGTCTGACAGTGCGTGTGGGTGGGGGAAAGGGAATGGCCTGCTGAAGCAGTCAGCACCCGACTCCTCACATTTGTGCTTATGATAAGGGATTATGATGTGAAATAGATTCACAAAGGGGAGGAATTAGGTTTAAGGGAGGAGTTGCAAATGCAGATGGAGCCCTAGTTCTGGAGGAAATAACTAAGGAGGTATCTGTCTACATCTGTGACTGCAGAGGAGACATCATCACCACTATGCAGATAACTAGACTCACTCGTAACTCATCAGTTTGACTTGCACATAATACCACAAACCTCAATAGCTGTAACTGTATTACAGGGTTGGTAACAGGAGTATCATCAGAATCATTTACATCCACAACAAAAGAACATTTGTATGTGCAGGGGAAAATCAGGCCAGTTGTTTCAGTGATTGAATATGAATTTTTGGTCCTTAACATTCAGTACACCTTAGATTTAAAAACTGTCATCTTCACTGCTGAATGAAGTAGTAAGAGAACATAAGAAGGTGAGAAAGGGAAGATGATAACAGTAAAATAATAGTTATATAGAAAAGCATGTCCAGAACTCATGGAGTTGTTGAAGGTAGAAGGCAGTGATAATAGGAGAGGCTGACCTATTATCTGGGTATATTTTCAAAGCACTTGTGTTTTTTATTTTATATTTCTGATAGACTTCTATCTCCTTCTCAGTGTTTTAGGCAACATAAGAGTGGTAGGCAGCACTGTAGTTTAGTGGAGCTACTTTCCCGTAGTAAGGAAATGCCCATTGCTGACAGTCATGCTTTACTGTGCCAAAGCTAGGGCAGACTTTTTAAGAGTCACTGTGGCTGCTGTCATATATGTCCTAGCAGTGGGCTGTTTGCTTTAAGCATGCCTTATGGTGTTCTTTAGTCCCTATCCCTTTTTCTGCAGTGTTCAATACCAATGACAAGAGACAGCCTGTTATAATGAGCACTAGTAGCCAGTGGAAGTTATGTCAAATTTGGGCTTATTTCAGGTTTGTTCAGTTGGCTAGATAAAAATATCTAGGAGTAATGGGGATGAGGCGTAAAGCAGTTAGAAGTAAGAGGACCTAGTAGGACTGTTTAATAAGAACAGAGAGGAAGAGCACAACTGTGATTTTAAGGATCCAGTGTGAAATTCTGGTTCCATCCCATCTAAAGACCAAGCTCCCAAATGTTTCAGTGAGGCCACAGTTCGGTCTAACTTGGAGTCAGCAACTATCATGAGGTTGATGTGATCAAAAGCATGTAGTTTTTCCACATCCTGGCTACAAATGTGGTTCAAAAAAGGAGAATAGGGTAAATCATACCAAAAATCAAAATCCTACCCAATTGAAAATTGGACCAAATCTTCTTTCAAGCTGTCTCGACTGGCTGTCCGTGTCCATGCCCATGCCTTTCCTGAGCCTTTCTTTCACATGTGCTAAGCTGCTTGTTCTCCTTCTGCACCCCATTCCCTCTCCAGCCCCAGTGACAAAAAAGCAGTGCTGCTTACCTACTAAAAACATTAAGCAACACACTTAATGTTCTGGATAAAAATAGCGAACAAGCAATACCTCACATTCATACCGCCTCTTCCATGTATGTGTATAGAGACTAGCACTTGCTGAAGAGAGGAAAAGCTTCGTCCCCCTGTGCTTTTGAACAGAAAAGACCTGTAAATGTTAACTGCATGTTTCAGTATTTTCTGAAATGTTTAAATTTTAGAATATGCTGCTTTTGCTATTTTGACTGCGTCCCACATGGTAGTGTTTCTGTCACTGATCAGATGACTTATGTAACTGCTGCCTGTGCAGATAATTGCAAATATTGAACATGCAGTTTTAAATCCATGAAGGGCAGGCTAGCTAAGCTCATTACATAAATTAGTCAAAAGACATAATTTGCTATGGGAGTTGTAAATTCTATGTTTTATTTAATAATCATAATTTCCTGTTTGAGTTATATGTAGACCACAAATTGCTTGATGTAGTTCACAAATAATTACAAGTAGCATATAAATGCTAAACATTCATAGTCTATTCTTGGTCTGTTCAGGACTAGGGAAAAGTAACAGTTTTTCCAAATGAATTGTTCATATTGAATTATTCATTAAACTGTTTGAACACCTATTTCATTAGAAGTATTTTAGTCTTAGTCCTCCTCCTATTTACAATTATTATAAATCAGGAGTTTTTTCCCTGAAAATGTAGTAACAGCTGAATAAAACTCATGTGAGTTGAGAACCAGGCCATGTATTTTCACAGATCTAACTGACAGAAAGTGGGATGATTCTTTCTGTAGCATAGGATTAGCGATGGTTCCTGCCATCACATCACCGGTCTCATGTTCATTACAAAACACATACCCATTACTTCGCTCATACAGATGAAATCCACCTGTCAGAGCGATCCAGGGACTGGTCTCTCTGTTGCTCATGACTGTACACATGAGCAGGGTCGTGGATTTTAATTTTGAAACTCTTCCTTATTGGCTTCCATGCTACACTCCTGCAGTGTTCAACCAGTACCTATTGGCTAATTGAAATACTTTATTCTCAGTGCTGGTGCAGTATTAGGATTCATGCATATCACTGGATGGAGGAGAATGGGAAATGCCTGATGTGTGTTTCTTTTATGCCCACCAGGCAGTACCACCTCACACATCATGTGTGTCTCCTTCTTTCCTTCCTTTTCAGTGATATTCATTTCTATATCATGTAAAAGACTAATGTGTTTGAGAAGGAATTTGTGATTGAGGGCAAAGGCTCTCATCACAAAAAAGATTGAGTTTCCTTCATGGCAGTACCCAACTGTTCTTACTGTTTCCTCCTCTTAAAACGGTAGGTATCCTTCCAAAGCTACTGTGTAGTATTCAATGTGAATTAATGAGTTTTTTCTTCAAAGGTGGTGTTTTCAAAGGTGGTTAAGAGAGTGCTGCTTGTCTGCTTAGCAAGACCTGCCTTTTTAAATGTGTTGTTTATTAGAAGATGTTCTTGTGGCCAGACTTCTGGCCATTGTGGGTCACCCCTGGGTAATCTGCCTTGCCAGTTGCAGTAATCTGTGTTTCTAGAGAGTGACACCTGGAGATCTTGTACTACACAAATCCTGTGCCTTGCATGCCTCTGCTTTTCTGTTTTAGATATGTAGGCATCATAAACAAGTTTGAATAGTGAAGAACATGAAAGAGTTCTCCACTCTAGGAGGTAATGAGAAAGGAATTAAGGGCAATGTTGTCTTAAAGGTACACTAAAAACTTTTTCAACTTTTTGTACCTTGAAGCTGTTTGATGTAAAGGTGAATGACAGGTTGGGCTAAAAACTGAGGAGTTGTCTTTTATTCTGTTACTGTTTTGACATTTGGCTGCCCTATCCTGCAGCCAACAGTATGCAGCATGGATGAGTGAAACCTGCACAGGTCATAAGTGTCTAGTGAGACACTTTAAGCCCAGACAGATGAGAGTGGCAGGATTAGATCTAGACAAATAATAAAAAAACTGTTGTGAATAGATGCATCAATGTATTTTAGAAATTGGTGGTGTTTGTTCACCAACCTCATGAAATCCAGAGCTCTATTAAATTCCCGCTATTGGAACTACACTTAATGTTTTTATGTATGTGAATCTGGGGTTCTATATTCCATTCAAGTCTCTATTCCTTTTATGTAGTAAAGGAATAACTCCAGTTTGACTTTAGGAGGATTTTATTATGTTCTGAAGAGGGAAGCAAAAAGGTCCACGTGGTCATATCTGCTGAGTTTTTGTAGTGTGACAACTGATGACATGAACTGACTCCACACTGCCTAAGGTGCTTGTTCTTCATCCATTCTTTACTGTGTTTAACATAAGGTGAGCAATGTGGGCAGTGCATCAGTGAAGCAGGTGTTGCAGATATAACTTTCTGATCATATAACCTCTATAACCTAGCATCTTGATCTCAGTGGCTTCATCTAGTCCTTTTTTTCGTGATGTAAATCTCAGGAAAATTTCCATTCCTTTATTGCTTCATTTCAATGTGGTACTACAGCTGGCAATGTTACTTTTGCTTTTCACAGATATATCTAGTATGGTTCCTTAGAAATGTAGAGTCAAAAGAAAACTTATTTCAGTAATGCGTGCTCTTTCATACAAAATTTTGGCAGATCTTACCTAGAATGGGATATTCCTTTTTTTGTTTGTTTGTTTGGAAATTATATTCCCTATTCTTTTTTTCATTATCTGAAACAAGCTTGGGAAAATAACAATAAATCTGATAGTATAGTTTCTTCTAATGGGACAATGAAACTTTTTATCAAGTGTTGTCCTTGATGTTTTTGGAGACCAGAATATAAGGAGTTTATTGTGGAAGGAATTCCCAGATCATCATTCACTGACAAATCTGTTTATTGTGAATTTAATATATTATTCTGAGATATACCCCAGTTCTCATTTTACCTGAATTTTTAGATCAGTGAGCTGGTAATTCACACCAAGCTCTGTAGGAAAACAGAGTCATGACACAGTAGTCATCTATAAGGATAGATAAAAATCTTTCCCCCAAAATTTCTTGCATGCTCTAGTCTCTTATGCTTTTTATAAAACTGGATTTGTGTGTACAAAAGAATGGTTATGATATTCACAGATTGCCTCTAAGTAAAACTAGGAAAAAGTGTTTGAGCTGACCACCAATTTTTTTAGAGTCAACATTTATTTACTACAGAGGACTTCTTCCACTGTTGCGTTTCAATGGTTTTGTACTGCAGAAATCCATGAATCTTCACAGAGATAGACTTTTTCCATGAGTGAAGCTTCCTGTACAAGTTACCTTGTATCATAAAGGAAGACTTTCCCTGGACCACCCTTCAGTGTACCCTATGTTGTTCAGTTTTTGAAGGTCTTCATAGATTTTTTTAATTTTTAACTAATATTGTTGATATATCTATCCTAGTTTTTTGTGTTTCTATGTATCTGGGCTGCATTCTTCACTCGGTTATGTGTTCCTGTTTCTAGAAAGGTACAGAAACGGGCAAAGGTAATGTATCCTTAGGTTTTCATGGTGAGGTCTGTGGCCTCATTTTTGAGCATTGTTCTGGCAATTCAGGGAAGAATGGGTATTTCCTCTGCTGGTTAGCTGTCCTCTGGTTGGCAACACTGGTGTCCAAAGACCTCCCCAGATCATTCTGAAGACAAGCAACCTTCACAGTGAGGAGAGATGCAGAGGAAGCAGGTTTGATTTTTTCATGTTTCTCTTCTCCTGCCAGCATAGCTGGTCTTGCCCTTGATCAGTGTGTTATGCACAGAGGCAATCATTTCAGCAAAGCACCTAGAAGCTATTTATTTATATATGATGTAGAGAAGATATGGAGATAACTGGTGAATAATTGAAGTTTGACAATTGAAATGAGTGATATGAAATTACTGAGTTTGACTTTTACTCTTTTGAAGCAAGGGCCACTGGAGGAGAAAAAAAATCCCTGCATAGTATGAGGTGGTCTGTTAATCTTTAAAAGAACAGGATTTCAGTCAGCTTACCAATATTTTACAAGGTCATTTCTTTCTGTGATACAAAATTATTTGAAAACTAGAATGGGATCTGTAACATTTTATACATATGTAAACATTATCCTGTTTGACTGATGGTGTAGATCGTACTGTATGACTTCACATAATATTTTTCCCTTCACTGTAGGCATAACAAGGCTTGACTTACCACCTCATTACCATTCAATGTCAGAGCTTATAGCTGAGATTTTTTTCAGGCAGGTCAGATCCTTCAGAACTTGTTGGGTTTTCTATCAGCTAAAAATAATATTTACTAGGTAAAAAGGCAGAGATGGGGTTGCTGCTTAGCAAGGAATATAAAAGTCAGGGGTCAAAAGAAGATCAGTGAAGAGAGAGCCTGATAATGAATGTTAGCAAGTTGTTCTTTCAGCTGAGGCTGGGAGGCATACTAGTTTCGGTTACGTGGATTATTTCTGTCTAAAAACATAGTATCTATTTTAAAAGTAAAAATAAAGCCTTGAGAACAGAGATTAGAATCCAAGCTTGCTCTTTTCCCCAGTGATATCTATTGGATTAATTTAGTAATTTTCAATCAAGATAAGGGTCTTTCCCATGGAAAAAAAATGCTATAGAAAAAGAAGAAAATTTGATGATGGCTAATGAGATCCATTGCAAGATGTGCAAGCAAATGTATTTAGGCAAAATCTGCTACTTGAAAGAGTTTCGCCCTTTCTTGGAATCTTTACATATAGAGGAAGTAAATTGCAGGATTTAAGTCACCAAGTTGCAGTGAAGAGCACTGCTGTTGAGATAATTTCTGATATTTGTATCTTTGGAAGAAAACAACCCATTAGTGTCCATGATGCTGTACTCGATGAATTTTCTCTGACCTGAGGGGAAAAAAAATCACTGTGTCTTTTAAGTACTTCAAAGAGCCATCTCTGACCTGCCTTGCCTCACAGAGCCTATTTCTTCATTGCCACTAGCAGGAAGTTTTCACCCTCAGACTTCAGGGATGATTCATAATTGAACAAAGCTCTCTGTGGATTGGAGAAAGCAAAAGCCACAGGAATTTGTTCTGCTGCTTCTTCTGTTTTCCTACACTACAAATGACACTAGAAGCAACTGATGGAAGGCAAAGCTTTTCCAAGAAGATCAGCTCCCATTTTGGTCACACAGTCACATTCTGGTGCCTTTCTGGTAGTATCATCCTGCTCCTTATTCCAGGGAAAGTCCTGAGATTTTAGAACAGTTTTGAAATGAGGTGCTTCTGAGCAGAAGAAAACAGCAGTAAACTATTGCTTAGAACAACAGTTTTTTTATCTAAATATTTCAATGGCAATGGGTATTTTTAAATTAGCAGTATAATCAGTATAAAAGGTGAAATTATCATTCTGTTTTTTCAGCTTTACTATGGGCCACTCTGTGGTAGTCAGCACCAGGACAAGTTGAATAACGGGCTTGTTTTCTACAATCAGAAAGAAATGAAGGCATAAAAAAAAATTACAGTTCTTTTCTTGTTTTTCTGTTTCAGAAATATTTGAATGCAAACAGGATAGGAGCTTCACAATATCAAAGTTATCCAAATGAAATTTGTCAGACTGTTTCTCTGACAAGTAAAAAGGGGCATATGTTTAAGTATAACCAATGAACTTCCCTCAAACTATCAGCGAAAGCCAGTATGTCTCAAAAGTACTGATGCCATTGTTGTGCATATGTCTTACTGATTTTCTGGACATTTGCCAACATTTGATAAGCGTTAACCCCCAGCATATGCCAGTGGGATACAAAAAGGTTATGGTTGTTTCCAATCTATAGATCCTCTGAGAAACAAACGCCGCTTCTTGGCACTTCACAAATAATTTTCTCCTACCCTTTTCCCTGCCATTTCCCCAATCCCCTGTAAAGCATCTCAGCAGAGGGCAAGATGCAGCCCTTTATGTTTTAACAATGCAGCTTGTTATTATTTCTCTGTTTTCTTTTCATTACAACTCTCTGGCTGTTTACGTGTCAATTCCCAGGAAACTGCCCTTTGAAGTTGATGGTACAGTTCCTGACAAGTAAAAGGCCTATCCCACTAAGATAATAATTGTTCAGGTAAATTGTAGGTAGACTAAAGCAAGGGAGCAGGCCACTGAAAGGCATCTCAGCAACTCATAACAATACCTCCTGTGGAAATGACATTTGGGGAACAAATAGCACCTGAAAAACAGTTTGTAGTAAATCTGTGTGGTAGCTGCAAACTGCCCACTTCCAACTGACAGTAAGTACTAGATGGACTCCAAGAGACATAAAATGGCCATTTAGTCTTTAGGCAGCCTTGATTCTTGTGAGAAATCCAAAAGTAGGGAGAAAAGTTTTTGTTTTCTTTCTCACAGTTTCTTTGAGCTAAGAACAGTATCTCAGACTGGCACACTGTGTGACAGAGTAGGCATTATGGACTGAACATCCCAGAACAAAAGATGAAAAGACGTTGACAGCATAAAACAAGATTCAGAAGTTTTAATATATAATTTAAGCTTCTGTGTGTCTTGGCAAAACAATTGTAAAATGCAGTTGTTTCCTATCATCAAAATGTTCTCAAGGTGCTCAGGTTCCAGATAAAAATGGCCATATGTGCATCTCACTGAACAGTACAAGTTTAAAGTGTGTTTGATAAAATGATGACTTGTGGTCGATCAGTAACTATCTCTAGATATCCTTAGCTCAAATCTCTGTATTTTTATAATTCAATATTTTACTCCATTTTCTGCCTGCCTTCCTCTGCTTCCCATTCCAACTAAGTCGCTGAGTGAGAACTTAAACATGAAAAAGGATTTAGCTCCTATTTAACTATATCTTTTACCAACTCACATGATGCTGAACAATGTTGTGTGCTCTTTTGTTGAGAGAGACTCTCTTTTAACAGTTTTTGGCAGGATTGGCAGTTTTCTGTCAAGGTTTGGCTACAATTTTTCCTGCAGTTTTTTATAGCCAAAAGTCAACTTTATAAAAGTTATCCAAGCCTGACCTGATACAGAGATCTATTTTATTGTTATACTTCAGTTATTTCTTTCTGCTCTAAAAGAACACATAAAAATAATAATCTGCCTCCAGCACTCAAGGAAAATAGAGCTTTTTTATTATTTTTTCCCACACACATGGGCAAAAATAGTATGTGTGCACAGGAAGATCCAGATCCCTTGCATCTTCCATTACTAGCAGCAGGGCTGAATGAGGCCTGCAGCCCATCTGTTACCTTCAGAATAGGTTTTCTCTGTATATAATTACACATCAGGCTCTTTCCAATCTGTTGCTTATATGGTTCCACTTAGTGCAGCCCAAATTTGTAACTGTGTCTTTAGAGAGGCTTTTAAAACATTTAGAATTAGATGTTTGGCTTTCTTGGTATGGATGCAGGCATCTGATTTTGAACACAGCAGCATTTTATGCAGTGTCATTTGTGTGATTCAGATCTATTTTGGATCTTAAAACTCTTGAGCCTACAGAAAAATTCACAGGATATAATTGTTTCCTACAGAATATCTCAACCTTTTCTAGATAACCCAAATCATCTATATTTCATGTGCCTAAATGCAAACATTATAGGCAATTTTTTAGGTTTTTACATTTTCAACCAAAATTTTGAATTTTAAGGTTTTCACAAAAACCTCTTTCTGCTTGCAACACAAAACATAAAGAGCTAGGTTTTAGTATAATACTCATTTCTTTATTGGTTTAAATAAAAAGATGATGTCCTGTGTGCAAAGCTGGGGGACCAACCCACATTCCAATGCTCTGTACTTACTAAGATCCATCTCCTCATGTTTTAGTCGGTATATGATACTATTTTAATTATATTCTATACCTGCTAATGATATTTTTTCCTTTAAAACCACATGAACACTTGACAATTAGTTGTGATTTTGCAGAGTTTAAATAATGCAAATTCAGGCTATGAAAGTGTAGTTAAAAGTGAACAGAAAGGCATCGCAGTTTCTTGAGGATTTAGGAATTTTTCCTGATCCAGTTAAATAAGCAAGCTGCTATTTTTGGCATCTCTTTTAGATAGTGGGCAATTACCCAAGTCAGTTTCCAATTAGAGTACTTTTAGTTCATTCAGTTTGTAGGCCACAAGATATTGTGGCATCAGATAAAGTAATTGCACACATTCCGACTACATCTAGAGCACTGCATCCTTTTTTTTTTTTTTGGCCTCCTCATTTAAGAAAAACATCAATAAATTGAACCAATTTCTTGGAAGATGATCAAGATGGAGCTGGATATGGAGCTGGAGCTGCTCTGGTGAGAAGAGGCTGGGGGATCTGGGCTTGTTCAGCCTGGAGCAGAGAGGGCTTTGGGGGTCCTAACAACAACCCACAGTTTCTATGGGGGAGGTCTTCACACAGATGGAGCCATACTCTTCACAGCAGTGTAGGGAAGGAAGGTAAGTGACAATGGGCGTAAAATGAAGTGGGAGAAGTTCAGACTGGATGTAAGGAGGAACTGTTTCCCCTGACTGCCTGAGGACAGTCTGACAGTGACACTATCTGCCCAAACAGGTTGTGCAGGGTTCATTCTTGGAATTTTACAAACTATGACTGGTTGAAGCCCTGAGCAGCTTGCTCTGTTCTCAAGACTGACCCTTGTGTGAGCAGGAGGTTGGACCAGACACCTCCTGAGGTGCTTTCCAGACCTCACTGTGCTATGATGCTTTTTTGACAATTATGGATATGAAAAGGATATCTTCAGCCATCACATTCAATCTTCTGGAGCTACAGGACTATTTGGAAAGTTGTAGTATCTTATGAAGAGTGATGTTCATGTTTTCTGCGTGGTAGAAGGTCATCTCCCCAACTAGTACAAAAGCTGCTTCTGACCTGGCTTTCCTAGCTTTAGTTGTGATTTCTGTGAACTAAAAGTCAAGCAGATTGTTCTCATCTGAATAAAGTTCTCATGCTGGAAAAGCAAAAGAGAGTGAAGTATCTGAACTCAGTGAAGTAAGTGACAGTGCTTCATATCTCTTCTTTGCCAGGGCAAAGGGAGCACCTAACTTCCTAAGCAGCTTTATACAACTTCTGAGCATGGACCTTTGTGGAACTCCTGAGTGGGGTCAAAATATGGAAGAATTTTTTTGTAATGGGAGTTAAAGCACTCAGGTTGGCTGTCTCCCACTTTTGGCAGGAAAAATTAGAAGTATCTTGTGGTTAAAGGCTGAGTTGAGGAAATATGCACAGAAGTGTAAGCTTAGCTCATCTATAGGAAGTGCTTGTGACTGGAAGACCAGAAGGATAAATTCTTTATGAACAGTTGTCTGAAAAGACCCCAAGATTTCTGAGAAACAATGAAGTATGGTTGGCTGAAGTCATGTCATAATTGTGAGCATAATTATGACCCTGCCCAGATTTCCTGGGAGTCTTGGAGGAGATCAGTTCACCTTCTCACTTCAAGGTTCACCTTTGCAAATCGAAGGTAGTGACCATTGCCTGTCAGCTTCAGAGGAATAGTGAAGATTAATAGCGTGGTGGATTTGTGCTGTGAATATCTGAAGTCCATTTCTCTTTCAGATGTTTGTATTATTATTTCAAATCCATGGAGGTATGTACCTCAGGACAAACACCATGGTAGATTTCTCAGTGTCTTTGGTCAAAGAAACTGTTTTGGAGAGAAAGCAATACAGAAATTGTAACTTCGACCAATGTCTTCTTAATGTGGTCTATGATCACATGTTTTGTGTTCCCTTTAGAAAGCAGTGGCAGAAATCTCCATCACCAGTGGACCCTACTCCATCTGGCCTTTTTTATTAAAAGTGGCATGTGGGCATGTGTCCAGGACAACAGCAATTACGTTATTTGGATCTCCATATCCACTGTGGAGATCTATTAGTACTTTCACTACCTTGTTTTCTTTGTGGCCTGGCTGCTTGTATTTGAAACATGAGTATTACTGTATTGCGATGGCTGTGCTTGGTCTGACTGGTCTGAGAGCTGCTGTATTTGCATTTCACAGAACGGTTGGGTTGAAAGGGATCCTAAAGATTATCTAGTTCCAACTGCCCTGCCATAGGCAGGGACACCTTTTACTAGACTAGGTGGTCTACTGGATGAGAATGAGTAGCGCATAGTAAAGTTCTGGTGGAACCATTGTATCAAACTGACTGTGGCCTTTACTTGCCCACCGTGAGCTGCAGTGTAGGGACACAGAGCTGTACAGAAAGGAACATGCTTCCATGCTGCAGGAAGGTGGAGAGTTTGCTGCTGTGTACATGGCTGTACCACTGGTGGCAACATTATATAGCTGGTTGCCAGAGGGATTAGATTGCCCTTGTGATCATTTCACCTGATCCTGGGCTGATGTTCATCTGGCTTCGGGTCATTTTAATTATCAGAACACTGACTATTGGACCGACCATCTCATCTGGTTGCTGGCACTGTTTATGTTTGTCTAAGCATATCAGATATTCCTCATTAACTTCTGCAATAATACTCAGACAGAAAGTCCTAGGAACTTTTCCAGCTAATCCCCTTTTTGGCTGCTGACCAAATAAGGCTTTATATGGCACAACTGTAATTGCTTCATTTGTATGGTATTGATCTGCCATTAGGCAAAACACGAGCCAGCATTTCACTAAGTCACAAGTTATGCAGTGCTCTTTATTGTTGCATTGCAGTTGCAGCTACAGTTCCCACGTGGGAAACGGCTCCCCGTATTTTTCTTTCAGCCTCTGATTCTAATTAAAGTAATGAACTTCAAAATGCTTGCATTATAATTAGACCAAAGCTTAAGAAACCATCTCTTAGCTGGAATCTTTCCATTTATTGCCTTCCTTATAGTTCTTTATGAAAAACATCTGTATGGAGTCAAAAAGAAGCATGTATATAATGTTACAGAAATCTCTCATGCCTCTTCTCAGTTTAAGTTCAGATCTAATAATAGTATGTCAACTGTGGAGATCTTGTGAATTAGTAGTTTGTTTCTGGCAACCATAAAAATCAAGCATCCATCCTGATTTCTGGTTGCCAATAGCTTCTGACATAGTGGCCATGTTTCGTTAATAACTTTGTGGACATCGATGTCAGTGGATGAATAACCTCAGAAGCAAACAGCAGTTTTCTCAGGTGGAGTTCCTTTCCTTACTAGGAAAAAATTAATGCATGAGCAGACTGCTTGTATTACAGCCATTTCAGCACTGTACAGAATGCTGATGGTATTTTGCTTTGCAGTCATTCCATGCTTCGTTCTCATTACGGTGAGACTAGGATTTGGTGGCTGAAAAGTCTAACCAGACAGGCAAAAGGTTGGTGCTCATTAGAAACAGAACCTAAGATAGTGGATTTGTCTCTAAAATAAAACATAGACATTAATAGAACTGTAGAACCATAGAATAGCTTGAGGGAAAGGGACCTTTAAGAGTCATCTAGTCCAACTCTCCTGCAATGTGCAGGGACTGAGCAGGTTGCTCAGAGCTCAGTCCAACCTGACCTGGAATGTTCCCAGGGATGAGGCACTTCTCTGGACAACCTGTTCAATGTTCCACCATCCTCATTGTAAGAAATATATTCCTTATGCCTAGTCTAAGTCTACTTTCTTCTAGTCTAAATCTGCCCTCCTTTAATCAAAAACCACTACTCCTTGTCTGGTTGCAACAGGCTGTACTAAAAACCTTTGTCGCCATGTTTCTTATTAGCCTCCTTTAAGTATTGAAAGGCCTCAGTAAGGTCTCCCTGGAGCCTAGTCTTCTCTAAGCTGAACAACTCCATCCGACTCCCTCAGCCAGTCCTCATGGGAGAGCAGCTCCATCCCTCTGAACATTTTTTTGGCCCCCCTCTGGACCCACTCCAGCATGTCTCTCCGGTGCTGAAGACCCTACAACTGGATGTAGTACTCACAGGAGCAGAGTAGAGGGGCAGAATCACCTTCTTTGACCTGCTGGCCATGCTTTTTTTTATGAATTAACTGAATTTGGCTATTCCATGAATTCCTGGGAACAGCAATGGTATTCATTTTCTTTTCCAAATGCAGCTGCTGGGAAGATGGCAGAAGTTTGTTTTTTCTCTCACCGTACTTGCTGTAGATACCTATGTCTCATTCACCCTGAAAGCAGATTAAATGCAATTTCTCCTTCTCTGAGGACATTTCAGGATAAAGGATTCAGCTAGGATAAAGGACTTCCATCACCTTTTATGGAGCATCATAAGCTGACAATTGAGGTAGTTTATGTTAAAGGCTTTCAGAGATGCTCAGTTGAGTGCCTTTACTTGTAGAAGTCACCCCATTGTGACTCCTGATGTTTTTCTGCCATTTCTGAATCTTAAACTGACATCTTGCACTAATCAGTTGCTGTTGTGAGATCCTGATGCTTTCAAGAAGGAAAATACAGCAACAAATCATAAGCAATAGAAAATAGGAGAAGATCATGTCAACTATAGCTCCACTTACCGGTATTATCATTGTGTGTTCATAAAGGTGAGATTCAGCCTAGCATAAATGAAAAATTGGAGAAATCTGATAGTGAAATCTCTTCAAATATTGCCAAATTTGAACCAGGCTCCAAAAATGCCAGATATGTTCAATACTGCATTAAAATCCTGGGTTTATTATTATACCCCGCTACCCACTGAATAGAGCATACATTTATATAGCACATTGAGATATATGGCTGCTTAGGAACCAGAAAACCTAGTTTTTGCATTTAATCCAACAGGATATTTTATTTTACATGATTTGTAGTGAGATTCAGCAATGAGTTCTCACTGCTTTTGGAGGTCACAGTAACATTTCTTCTGGGATAGGTGATTCAGCCTAGGGCTGGGTCTTCATGTGGATGAAAGCTGTGAAATGCTCAGTCAAATGTACAATATTTCTGCCACTGCTGGGACATGTTGAATGGGGTGAAAAATTAGAAGCTGCTCAAACAGCTGCCACCTGCTTTGTGCTGGAAGATTTTGATGTAGTAAAATCTTCCTCTGCGTAGGGTGGCCAGAGTCTGTGTTCTCAATAGGCTGTCTAGTAATCCATCAGAGATGTCAAATAGATTGAGATAAATATAAAGAAGGAACAACTTTTTAAGTTACAAGGAACCACACCATATTTCTATTCAATAAGCACTGAATTGCATTCGAAAAAGATTAATTTTCTTAGCCTCATTCTGGGTGGAAATAGTCACTTTGTGGCACCCAGAATCATAAATTTAAAATGCCTTACAAATATGGTTAAGATATTATGTAAAGGAAAATTTAAATCTACTGGACAAGATCAGTAAGGGTGAATAATGTTTTCAGTCCTGTTAAGCCACCAATTTGAAAAACAATTAGATAATTTGTGCAGCATTTGGCTCTTTCTTGTGGATGGAGTGACATAAGGAGTTTGAACAGCATGTGCCTGGCTAACATAGCATAATGTCATTTCAAGAGGCTTGCACTAATGGAGTCTATGTAGGAGAAGAGAGAGACAGCATGAGACCTGATAGATCTTCACTGCAGTGGCCCTCACCTCAAGTTACTACTCCCTCATCCAACATGCATGGAACCTCCGCCTGGCACTGAACCACATGCTGTGCTTTTCCATGAAACTCCTACATGTCCGTGCCAATACTGCCATTTTCTTTCAGCTGGGGGCCCCTAAATTTAGGAGTTAATGGAGAAGCAGGTGAAACAGCATCCAAACAGTCTGCTGCAACAAAACTGTGAGTCAAGGTCTGCTTCACCTAAGGTGTAAAAAGCAAAAGGCTTCATGCCAGCCATGCGAGAGGTGAATGTTACCCCATTTGAAAGCACTAAGTATTTATAATATATATATTATAAAATATATCTTATATTGTAAAAATATATAATTATATTTATATATTTAAACATTATCATTTTACACATGCCAAATTTTAAAATATTACTGTGTTTTCCACAATATCAAATGTATAAAAGCCACAAAGGTCTCAGGGTTCCTAATGTTTCTGAGGTGAGGGAGAGTTTTGTGGCAGTTGGCAGTGGGCCAAGCTTATCTTGAGGGCAATTCCTGCAGTATGGAGACAGCATTACACTGGTGCTCAGGCACTTTTGAAAAATCCCACTCAAACGAGGGATTTGCTGAGGATGGAGAGGCACTCCTGCAGGTTGCCCAGCGTTGTTGTGGATGCCCCATCCCTGGAAGTGTTCAAGTCCAGGCTGGATGGGGCTTTGATCAAAGTGGTCTAGTGGAAGGTTTCCCTGCCCAAGGCATGGGGGTCAAAAACAGATGATCTTTAAGGTCCCTTCCAACCCAAACCATTGTATGATTCTATGATTTTAAGCCTTTAAAACATGTATTCTGAGTTGCAGGTGTTGGACTGCAGCAGCCTATTCACATAATCCTGCTTATGCTGTAACCAGCAAGAAAAATTTTACTTTGATAAAAAAATATTGTACTGCTTGATGAGAACAAGATTAGGTAGTTGTTAGCAAAAATTAAAATAGCTCAGAGTTGGGAGAAACTACCATTTCTGCTGCTGCTAAAGACCATCTACTGAACCAATATGAACAGTTACTCTAGGGACAATTTTATGTGTTTTTTATTTACAGCAAAGCTATGTATAAAACAGAGAAACAAGCTGAGTTGCATTCCCAGGTCAGCTGCTGTTGTTTTTGCACAAACAGAATACATATTTAATTGCTTGCACCAAGAAGTGTTTGCTTACTGTAATTGGAATATCTTGCTGCAAAACAGCTTTCAATATATATAAATATTTTAAACTACAGTCATCAGACCTCTAGCTGGTGTAAATTGTCAGAACCTCTTTGAATTCAAAGTAGCTATGGCAATTTTTAGCAGCAGTGGGTCTCCCATTAATTGGAACTCCTGCTGATTCTCAAGGTGTCAGTTTGGCTCATATTTGTTTACAAAGCTCAGCTTGAGTAACTAAACTGTATACTTAGGATATACGTAGAAGCTGTAAATACTCACTGCCCCTGGAAATTAAGCATCTTATTAGGATGACTAAATGAAGAGCACTCTACTTACTTTAATAAGCCACAATTAAAAAGTATTTGAGCATTGCCTTAAATTTCCCATCTCTAAATAAATAATAATACATAAAAATCTTCTAAAAATACTTTATTCTTATTGTTTGCAGAATATTTTGATATGTTGTTCTGTAAGAGATGTTTTAAATGCAATTGTCCAGGGGGTCTTTAAATAATGTTTTTAAATGGCATCAGCTTCTAATGTAGCACACAACCTGCCCAGAGTTTTTTTGCAGTACTTTGGCTTTCTACAGGCTAGTCAGTTCCTCAGGGGTATGTGAATTTTGCAAGATGAAATTCAAGAGGCATCCACTGTCCTGGTGGTCCTCAGCTGGGCCTGAACATTCTGCTGAGATGGCTGATCACACCCTTTCTTTGATAAGCCTTAGCAGGAAGGCCTGAGAGACCCATTGCTAAAGAGCTAGTATTGTGAAGACTCACAACTTGAATACTAGTAGTTCTTTCTTTATTTATTTAAAATGCTGGACAAGCTGCGAAAGCTAGTTCCGAGGACTCTGTCAGCTACATGTGAAAATGTTTAGATATGTGCTGTACTTCAGTATTTGAATACAGTTTTTTCATACAAGCAACTTTACAGCATGCAAACCTTTATAGATACCAGTACAAATATTATCCCTGTAAGTTCTTGAATGTGTTTAAAAAAACATGATTTCAAAGTTGGCCCGTTGTCATGAAAGTTTAAGTTATTTTTCATGTGAAAATGCTCTTGCTTTAGCTGTCTTTTTAAATATTTAGATTATTGATCCTTCAAGCCTTCTGAGTATATAGTGATGTAAGCTTTGGCTACATCTTCCTTTTTAACAGAATGCTTGTTTCAGTCCTGATTTATTAAACATATTCAGCCAGTGCCATGCAGCTTTACACTTAATTTCTCTTGATGAATTGTCAAACACTCTTAAACTGCACTACATTTGTGTCGTGTTACAATCTACCATCAGCGCTTTTCAAAACAAGGATAAAATAAACAGCTCAGAAGATGGACAGCATTTAATTTTTTGCTTGGTAAGGTTGCATTTAAATTTTTCCCATTAAAAATCATTTGAATGGATGATATATACAAGCTGTAAAAATACCCTCGCTTGTGTTTCACTAAGTGCATTTGAGACAGATCCTCAGCTGCATCCAGGAAGCTCTAGGTTGGGGGTTGAGGGGAGGCCCCTGGCAGCTGTGGCCTCCTCTTCCCAAGCCACCTGGGCTACATACAGATTAGATCATAAGAGAATAACTGCAATTCACATCACTGAGATAAGGGCACTGAACTTGGCTTCACCAAGCTCTCTCTGCCTTGTTCTGACGGAGGATGCCCTCCAGCCTGCACCAGGAATGCCCAGGGGCTGGTCTGCATGATAGCTGCATCAACAGGTAGCTGCAGGGAGAGACATACAAAGTGCAAGAAAGAAAATTAGCTTTGAGTTGCTTGACACTCATCATCAATTGCCAACACTGGCTGCCATCATTGGCTATGGTGTTATGGTCTCGGGAAAGCTTGTTCCTTCAGTGAACTTCTGCCAATGCACCACCACATCTGTGGCTTTGCTTGCCATTGTGCTGTAGTTTATTGATCTCCGCTTTTTTCCAGGCACTAGTTATATAGGAGTGTATATACAATAAACTTATATGACAATTTAGTCATGTATTTTACCATTATAGAAGGGAAATCTCTGTATTTTGCCAGTTGGTCCATACCTCACATATGTATGGACCACCTAAGGACCTTTGATCATTTAACATTCAGGTAGTCTTTGTCTGAAGTTTGTTGCACATTCAGAGAATCTGAGGTTAACCAGAGATAGCATGCCTCCACACCATGTGACTTTTAAGTGACTGAGTGATTTCTGAGGCTTTAAAATCCCTTGTAGGAGGGAATTCGTGAAAAGCCTTATAGAGGATTGGGGTTTCTGCTCTGCTTCTGCCTCAACAGCTGCAGCGGTGGCACCAGTGGTTCTAGGACGATGGGCTGTGCAATATGGCTGCAGCTTAAACAAAGCTGTCTCTGTGTATGTAGAGTCTCATTAGTGAGTCATGTTATTTTTGCACATCTTGCTTATTCATTATTGCAAGTGAACAACATTCCCAACACTAAACAGTGAAACAACAGTGCCGTCATCTGTAAAGATAACAGCAGAATTGTACTAAGAATCTGCCCAGGATACAGGAAAGTATTTTTGCTCTCTGACATTGCCAGTTACTCAGAATTTATGAGACTAATTCCGGAAAGGGATTCGGGAGAATGTTAAAGCTGTTTAAATAGCTAAGACATTTAAGTTTTCATGGCAAAACTCTACCAGCTACCTAAAATATTGTTATTAAATGCTTACAGCAGAGACTCTGCCTTTGTTGTAATGAGTACTTAGGGACCTGTCTGTGTCTTTATGCCATTTAGCATTCAAAAGCAGATATTCTGAGACCTTACTTCACGGAGGAGGTCTCTTTCACTATGTGTGCTCAGGCCAAGACTGAGTCCTTGGAATTGCATTTGGAGATGGTGCTGAACGGTGCAGGTGGGAGGTGCTTTACAACCATCCTGTGAACCACTGTGCATCCAGAGATTTTGGGAACTGAATAACTTAAACAAAAAGCGGCTGTGGCTGAGTCTCTGGATACATATTCAAGTCTAATCAGGCTGGAGAGAGCCTTTTATGTCTGTTGCGTGTATTCAAGCTCTGGGCATTAGGCTATTGAAAACAGGCTTAACTTACTGTGCAGAATGCATTTCATGTTTTAATTTCTGGTTTCTAAGGAATGTGGAGTTGCTGTGCTGAAATAGGTGTTGAAAGTGTTGCATTAGGCAAAATCTGATGCCCCTTTCTGTGATGTTCCGCTATGGTGTCTCAGATTTCCAGCAGTGCTCGTGATGTTGGCTGCAGTGGTCCCTGGTCTGGACTTCTGTCTCATTCCCTCATGGTACAGGGACCTTTGTGTGTCTCTATCAGCCTTGGAAATGCCCCCCCTGTGGTTGAGCATGTACATGAGCTGAGTATCACAGTGTTGTGTGCCATAGCGTTCAGATCGTTTTTTGCATGCCTGCCTCTCTGCTTCTTATGGACTGAAGTCCAGCAGATGGGTCAACTGTTAACCATTGCTATGACCCAAACTCACTGGAAGTCAAAGCAGACCTCTCTGCCAGCTTCCCTGGGCTTTGGGCAAGCACCCTGCTGCAATTCTTTTGGGTAACAAACGAGGTATCCCTGTTTGGAATCATTGATGTTACTTTGCAATGGACTGGATAGTCACACTGTCATCTGTCTGTGCAGTTTTGTCTTTTGATAACTGTGGAAGGTGTATCCGCAATTGGTACGGGTAGGCTCTTTAAAAAGAAAAAAAAAGAAAGTGATACTACTTAATGTTTTAAACTTCTTACTACTATTTATTTATGGGGAGATGGACAGTAATTTTAAATAAAAATTATTTAATTCTCATCATTTTTTCATACTGTAATTCTAAAGCAGCCTAAAAATAGCTGTGATCCATACATTAAAATCACTGTCCATGCACCCAAGCACTTGTGAAGTGAGGTATCATGTAACACAAGGGCTGCGGTTTTGTCTGAACTGGCTTGACTTACATACAAGGACACGTTTTCTTCTGAGTAATGGAAAAGGCAAGACTGTGCAGTGACACCAAGGATTAAAGAGTCAAATATTAAAGCACTTGGCTGTTTTTTACTATTAAATCTTTACTCTTGCAAGACTTCAGTTTCTTTATTGAGGAACACCTTCTTCAGTGGGAGTTTTGACTAAGTGTGGTATTGAGGATACAGTCTAATTTTTAAAATGAAAAAAAGTTTCTGCCACAGATACTCAAGTTTCAAAATGCCTTCTCTGTGGCAGAATGATGCACTTTCTAGGATGAGTAAGGGTGATCTAGCATGGCTCTGAGGTCTTGGTATATAATTTTCAATGCAGTCATCACTGCACGTTTTAGGCTCTCAGTTGTAACATATCTGTGGGAGATACAGCAGTGTTGAGCAAAGGTTCTCTGTGTTTTGCTGACCAGAAAGAAATTATTTATTTCCACATGTGGAGGTGGACCTGGATAACAAATCGACAGACAAAGCAGTGTGAAACTAACCTGGTTTTACATGGCCTACTAGACATGATGAGGACAATAATGTGTTATATTTATAAACAATACAGTTTAATTTCAGAGCGATGATTGCAGCTTAAATCCACATTTACCCCTCCATCCTTTTTATTTTCATTTCTCTATTGTGCTGTGAAACTGTCTATGGATATGGCTAATAACCCAGCTAAATAACCCTCTCATGAATGGGTTTCATCTACTTATTTATTACTCTAGGATTACTATCAACCAGCTGCAGCTTCTCTAAATGACTGTGGGAAAATTTTCCTTGATAATCTTTAATGCTTTGAAAGATAAAATTGAACATTTGGCAAGTGAGAAAGCTCTTTCCCTTCAACATTAAAATTAAACATGAAAACTTGTATTAGTTGTCAAAAAAAACCCACCTAGTTGGGTTTAATTCATCTTAGAATATCCAGATGAAAGGTCTAAATAGACATGAACTTAGAAAGCTTGAAAAAAAAGTTGTAAACTCTCAGGTACCATCTTCACCCAAGATAAGATAAAGATTGAAAAGAAAGAACTTTCTAAGAATTTTAGCATAAGGACTTTGTCTAGTTTGGTGAGCTTTAATGTTCAAACTTGAGAGACTACAGCTTAGAGGAAATAGTAGGAGGATGCTTTTACAGATAGACAGATTGATAGGGCTTCCCATCTACTTTAAAATCTGACTGAGATCAAGTGGTTTGTTGAATTGAGAGTTAGTGATATTCTTTGAGATACATTTCATTTTTCATGGGACTGATCACTCCTGCATCTGTGGCACTGACAAAGCAGCTGTTTATGTTATTGCCACCCAGTGTGACAATTTGACATAGCATCACTAAATTAGACCTTGATTTGGATCCTGTTGAAGGGAGGAGTTTTGACATTGACTTTGTAGACAGCAGGCTCCAGATACATATCTAAGCCATTTTCAGAATAAGTAATGTTGCTCAGCATCAAAGAAATAGTGTTTCTAGGATCATCTTTCATCTATGGCTCAGTCCCAATGTCCTTACAAAGGTAAAATTTATGTTTATCTTATTGGAATTCTGTCTGTTAAGTGGCAAGGCTGACCACACAGTTACCTTTCTGAATAGGGCAAACAGACCAAAAGCACAGGCTTTGTAATTAAAAGCTGACTATGAAAAATCTGTAGTAAATATAACTGGTTCAAAAGCAATTGCTTCCGAGAACAAAAGGGACAAATGAACAATTTCATTCCAGTTTTGCAATTGCTTCTCTCTCTCTGGAGTGTGAACCATAATTAGAGCATTTATACAGAATCACATTTGTCAGCCTGGCTGCTAAATTCCCCTTAAAGATTTATTCACAAAGAGCAGTCTGTTATCACTCCCACTATAGCCTACAGTTCTCATTTTCACTTTCAGGGACGGACAAGCAATTACTTTATCTGTATTGGAAATCTCATATAAATCTAACTACACTGAAGCTAGGTAAAGTCAGATCTACACACAAGCAGTTTCCAAACTTCATGACCAGCCAGCAAAGATCTATCTTGCTTCCAGCAGGAGCTATATGAAAAACTGTTACCAGAAGACAATCCCGAAGCTGACATTTGTCCCACAGATGAGCCAATGTAGTAAGGAACACTCTAAAAGCTGTGAAGTACCTGTCTTCCAGGAAGACATCTCACCTAATAAGTGAGAGAAAAATTTCCATTCTAAGTCCAGGAGGGACACCCAGAGACCAGAGTCCAGCCATCTCTAGAGAGGGTGAATCACAAGCCCCAGTGTCTTCTGGTGCTGTATGATCTGATGAAGCCCTGCCACCAGAGGATCTCTCTTCCCAGCCCTTCTCCAAGTGCTCTGAGGGTGTTGCATCCTCTCATTATTGTTGAGGTGACAATGCCATTGACATAGTTCTTGTCAAATCCCACTCAGTACTGATAGACAGATCTTGACAGCATTAAACAAATTTAGAGAGAGAAACTTCATCTTTCTCAACCACATATCATCCCTGAAGAGCAATAGTTAAGCTGCTAACACCTCACAGATACTTTGGAGATGCATGGTGCTACTGTTTCATGTGCCTCTGCAGATCCACAAGCAAGCCTGGGCAGATACCTATCAGAAAGAGTGTACATGTCTGATAGGCTTGGATGCACTAGGGACCTCTGGACATAAAAAATAGGAAGATAAAAGTTTATTATTATGAATTATGAATAAATATAGATGTAGTTGTATACCATTAGAGTATGTGACTGTTGAGGGTCTTAATAATACAGATAGGAAGTTGTACACTTAAACAAGGACAAAGTTTCATCCGGAGGTAATGAAGGCTGCATAAATACCTTGGCAGGTTAGTTGTCAACTGATTTTAAAATGTTATATAGTAACTATAGTTCCTATCATAAATCCAGATGCCTTACATTTGAGTTTGTATGGTGATCCATACTGTCTACCCTCTGCCATCCAGTCATAATGCTCTCTAGACACCTAAAGGAAAACCTCGGAGCATGCACAGAAGCAACTGCATCCTAGGACCAGCTGTCTCCAAATTCTTAGCTGAGTTTCAGACCACTCCCAGCAGCCTTGATTTCATACAGAAGCAGTGATTCTGTTCTTTAGCCTTCGTGTTGGCAACACGCCTCTGCTCAGGTATTTCTCTTATTTGAAAAAAGAGCATTTAAACATGATACAGAGGACACTAGGCTCACGGAACCCCTTTCAGTCTGTTGTGCCCATGCCACTGTGTTGCTAGCAAAGCAGAATTTGTCTATCATCCAGTGGTAGCGTAACATGTATAAACTCTCCATGGAAAAGTCCTCAGGATGTCCAAACAACCTTCTTGTATCTCAGCATCCAGTTAATTGGCTGGTTTTGTTCTTCCTAGAGCTTGAGCTTCTGTTTGGCTGCAGTGTTCACAGGTTTCCTGAGCGAGGATGCCCTCCACTGCCATCTTGCTCGTCCGTACTGCAGGTGCCCTTTGGGCTGGGAGACAGTGTGCTCTCCCAGAATAGCAGGGCAGTCCCCAGAGTCACAACACTAAGCTAGACCCCAGGTCTTGCATTTCAGCCAAGCCTCTACTGTGCAAAGGGAGCAGGACTCTAGAGCCTGCATCCCAAATGTACAGATGTGCCTACAGCAGGGGATAGAGCTTCAGATAGACAGGACTCTTGGCACCTTTGTCCATTGCTTTCTGTTGACTGGCTCTAGACAGCATCTTAGTCAGCATGTAAGCTGTTAGCGCTCCTCTTCAGCTCTTCCTCATGCTGCCTGTTTCTGGAGCCCTGTCCCATATCTTGTGTGGGATCAGTCTGAAGTGCTACGTGTCAAAACTGTATGTGGAACAGTGACTGGCAGCGTCTAGCATAGGCAGTCTGGATCTTGCCTCTTTAGTACATGGCCATACATTTTCCCATCTGCTTGAAAAAACAGCCTAGGCCCACACTGAACATACTTTAAATATAGATTCAAATAAATCTGTGTAAATCGGTTATAATTCCAGGCAGAATTTTATCATCATTTTGCAAAAATAGTTTGGGTTGGTTGATAGAATTTTCATGTTAAAATCCAAGCTGTTCTGAAAATCATTTCTACACTGGAAACACATTTTTCACATTTGAAAGTAACCACAATTATTTGTGCTGCCAAGGGCTTTGAAATATGGAAATGAGAGGTTTATTTAGTGTGTGGATCAAGCTTATAAACAGCTTAAGTCCTCATTCCTTCTAACATCTTAACAGCTGTGCAGTTTCTTACAAAATATGTTTTATCGTTTCAAGAAATGCTGTTAACCTCGCAGTTTTAAAACTGAATGAACAAGGCCTCTTGGACAAATTGAAAAACAAATGGTGGTACGACAAAGGAGAATGTGGCAGCGGGGGAGGTGACTCCAAGGTTAGCCTCAATGTCACCAAAAGCGGGTAAACAGTATGTAAAGTAATTGGTGCATCTGCTGGGGTTTTACCTGCAACAAAACAGCTTCACCAGTAGCACAGCACTGCTGGTACCTGCAGCTGAAATCGAGATGTATGCAATTACTGTCAAAGCAAAAATATTTGCATTTGTTTAAGCACCCCAAGGGGAACTTGTTAACTGTCTCTGGGGTGAGATCTATCACCAGTTTTTGGAAACCTGCATCTTCTGAAATTGTGGTGACCCTTTTCCAAGCTTGCTCTTGTGAACAAGCAATGTGATACCTTCAGGAGCCTGCTCACCACCTCAGACTTTTTTCCTACTATATGGTACAACCCAAAATATTTTTCAGTGACAGTAGAGGAAAAAGGCAAAAATCAGTGTGAATAACTCCAAGGAATAATTTGATGTACAGTCCAGGCTCAGGGATCCTTTATTGACTCAAACAATACTGGTACAAATTACAATTTTCAAGAGTACCCAAAATAGGAAGACATTCCCTAGGCATAATTTATCAGAATTTATCAGACAGGAATTTTAGGCTGCATGTTAGGCTGAGGTGTTGACGGCTTCTTATTCTTTCTGCATTCCCATATCTTCCATATGGCCAGTACCAGTACTTCCTTTCCTCCTCACAGCCTTTTTTGAGAAACTGTCTGGTGCTGAAAAGAAGCAAAAATGTGGGAGATGGTGAAGTGGGGAAGAATGAAGATATTAAAATTATCCCTTCCATGCCAGGCAGCATATAATAATATTTATTTATGTGCTTGTGTGTGAACAATACATGAGAGAATGCTGCACAGAAAACTATGCAGGCACAGAGCTAGTCAGATATAGCTGATTACATTTGACTGATTTTTCGTACACAGTTTATGTAGCTTTCTTTACAGTTGCCTACATATATTTTTTTCTTACTATTTCTCTCCTTCTCTAGTCCTCCTGCTCTTTCATGCTGTGTCCTGGCCTCAGGGACCATCCCTTGGGCTGTTCTGCACTCACCCAGAACTGGTCTCCTAATCCTCTTCACTTTGCCTTCAATCCTGCTGCTCTACCTATTTTTCCCCACACCGCTCTGCTTGCCAGCAGTCACAGTTTCAAAAATGGTCTCTATTTTCTCTTCCAAAGCTCTTAGATATATTAGATCTGATAGCACTTACCTGCAAGTGGATCAGACACCAACTTCTACTAAGAAAGTTGATAACTGAACCATAGATCTACCACATTGTTACTATCAAATGCTCCACCCAAGCCTGAACTTTTGTATTATTTGTATTATTGGGGAAGGGTATTTATTTAATTTTTCTAAAATATCAGAGGCAAGGAATCAAATCATTAAAATATGTCCATTTTCTTAGAATATGATTCGCACAAACCTGCTGTGGTTCCAAGGTGAGATAAAAGCTAGGTAGGAAAATAAGGATGTTTTTAACTTACTTTCCCTGCCACAGGTGCTTTGAGTCATGAAGCAGGAAAAGGGGAGTAGCTCATGGTAGAGAGATAGACAGGGCTTCACTGGGGAAATGTCTAGAAGTGCTGAAGGAGCAGGTTTGGTGTAATGGCAAGTGACAGGAAAAGGGGGGGGGGGAAGAATAGAAAGGAAAGGCAAGGAATGCAGTCTATGGAGAAACAGGGGACACCCATGAATGCAGGAGGGAGGAAGGAACACATTGCCAGTGGAAATAAACCTTATGTGACACAGGCAGTTCAGGATACAATAGAAAATGTGGTGGGCAAGACAGCATTAGCAAAGGATGGAGAACACGATGGAGCTCAACCTGTGGTTCTAGGACTGTATACAGCCTGCTGTGAGCATTCATTTGACCTCAGGCCCATTTCTTGCCACACGTTTTCCAAGGCATAGCTGGGTGAGTAGGCAGTACTAGTGCTCCTGGGAAGATCTAGGTCTGTCATGCACCTGCACTGCCCACGTTCAGTAGGACCAGGCAGATCATGCAGATGAGCAGGCGTTACCACGCTTCTCAAATTCTGCATTGCAGCAGCATCTGCTCTTAGGCTATAAACTATAGCCAGTCTGATTCTCCAAAGTATTAGTTAGCCATTTATCATCCATAAAATCAATTTCCTTGTTCAGGAACAGTTTTGATCAGTAGAATTCAATAAGACCCTTTCTACTGAATTAATGGAGCTCTAAGTATTTTATTTTTTTCTGCTAGCAAATGATCATTAGTGGAATAACCAGGACACTATGCACTGTTGTTGTAAACGTGACAGCCACCAACAAGTCCTACACTAAGTTCTTAAGCATCTGTAGCTAATACTTCTTTTCAATGTATGAATTTAAAAAGAACAAATCCTGAGCTTTCTTAGCAGCTCCAGTCCAAATTACAGGGCTTCCTACTATCATGAATAAGAATAAGAACATCCTTTTCTCTTGAAATACAGCACTGGAGGCTTGACTGATAACTATGCTGTTACTATTTGTGATTCACTAGTCAGAATATGAGTCTAGACTCAGAATAACCAGAGAACTTTGGAAATGAGGTAGTTTATTGAGAGATCAGCAGTTCTCCAAAGGTTTGTATTGCTCTGTAAAACAAGATTGCTCCTGCCTCCATTCTGTGCTCTTAAAAGGTCATCTCTAGCCTCCTCATTTATTGTTCCCTTTAAGGGACAATCTTCCAAAATTCAGAAGGATTGTTCAGAGAGCTGCCAGGTGTGAACCACCTGTGGTCTAGTGACCTCATTAATCGGTTCATGGTTGAAGATAAAACTGAGGTCTCCAAGTCATTTGAGTGCTTTTCAAAGTATTACTTCAGATCCTAACTGTATGCCATCATCATTTCATGTAGTGCATGGGAAGGTACTGAAACACAATTTTCACCACTCTGCTCCATTTTTTTTATAAAAGTGTGAGTGGAAGGAAGCTGTGCTGATAAAGATCTTCTCCAGACTCTGCTGGCAGCCCTCAGGAGAACATGGGAGCCATTGTTTTTTTCCTTCAGCGGATGAGACTGACCTTACACTTAATTAATGGCTCAGCCATGAGTGGGTAATGAAAATGCTCCTAAAGCATAGTCATGATTGCATTTTAAATTCTCTGTCTACTAGAATTCTATATTGGTTTCACAATCACTCAATAATGTGATTTAAATGCTATAATTACCCATTTGTTGTCCTGAATGCAGCTAGCTCACAACTTCATTAATGCCGTTTTAAAGCTCTGTGATTTTGCTGATGTTGCTGGCTCAAGATCCAGCCTGAGGCTCTTGAAAAACAGCCCTTCCAACAGCAAGTGATTGATGATAGGAGAGGAGGAAATGAGTAAGAAGCCAAGAGAGGAGGTAGAAGGGCTGGGAACATGATGAAAAGGTAGAAGATCAGTGTCCCTGTGCCCAGGTTGAGCTGTGCCAACAGCAACTTCAACACATGGGTGAAGAACAAGGTCTCCTGTGCTGTCACACAACAGTTTTGCACTATGGCTACAGGGGGAAAATTCTTCTCCATAGATAAAGGGTAGTTTTAGTTATTATTTCTTATATATTATCCTTACATGAATTTCAGGCAGATGGATCCTCTTTATATATAACAGCAGAGATTCAACAGCTGTACATTGGAAAAACTACACTGATTTTCACAAACTGTGCTAGTTAAACTCTAGTTGAAAGTTTAGCCCAATGTTAGTAATTCAGGAATCACTAAATAACTTGAACAAAACCCAAATGTAAAGTAATTTCCCATTGCTATATTAAGTAAACAATACTGAACTTGATGGGAAATTTAATTAAAAATGCTGGATTTATCCCGTGGATATAACTTCAGTCAGTACATTACTCTTGTTCACATACAGCAAGCCTTACTGATTTTTAGTTTCTGGCCCTTTTAGTATCAGTGGGACTATTCACCAACTGATTGTGTAATCAATGTAGTAACAAGCTGTAAGTGATTAACCCTGAGAACCAAGGTGATTTGGGCATGCATCTCCCATGAGAGCTGTTGAAAATCTACTAAAATGAAAAAAAACAAACAAAACAAAGCCTAAAGTACATTAAAATTCACTACATCTGCAATCACTTACTGTGATTGCAAAAAGGTATTTATGTTGCCATTCTGAATAGCATAAGCAAAAATCTTCCTTTTCCACTCTGCAGCCCCTTAGTCTGAGCTTCTCATACTGGACAATATACATTTCCCATCACAGCTGACTGATTTAAATTAGGACAAAATCCTGTTTTGAAAGTGTAAAATATTTTAAAATATTTTGAATGCACAATTTTAAATTTTGCTTGGAGAGCTTCTCCCTCATCACAGCTGGGACTGTCTGAGGGCAGATGCAAAGGACACACCACACAGACTTGCTAGCACAGATGAGAAAGTGAGGGGCAGAGGACAGGCTTCTCTAAGCTTCTACAGTGCCTTCATTCAGAAAGTTTTGCAACAAAATTCGTGGAGAGGAGAAACAAGGGCCTGGCCTCAGTCACATCGCTGGCTGTATTCCAGTGAAAAGTGGGAATTGCCTCATCCGTGCTGGCCATTGCCATTGAGTTCAGTTATATAGTGAGGATAGCATGGGAATTTCAAGTGTGAAATTGATTGTTTTTCATAAAGGAAAACCTGAGAACTTCCTTGCAGAAACAATGCAGAAGGAACTGCAGTTGCAAAGAAGAAAAAAGTCCCTGCCTGATTCGGGCTTTATATGCCTAAACTGTTAATGCTGAAACAAAAACACGCAAAGGACAAGCATCTGTTTTCTGACACGTTCCCACCTTGCTGCTGGTCTTGATGGTTTATATCTAGTCCTAGTTATCATTTCAATCCATTTAATCTGCAACAACTCTACAGGCTTCTGATTTTCCAAGTGAGAACAGTACCTGTATGCTCCTTGTATTTGTCATAACCAGCCCTGTTACGCTGATGGGATTTAGGAGCACTAAAATGTGGCTCAGTGCCAGTGCATGACATGTTACAGATGATAGCTAGCCAAATAATATAAATTATTTTGCACTTGTACTAGAAGCAAACAGAGGATCGTGTTGACAGGCAACTTGCCAGCAACCCAAGCTGCTACCCACTCGTTTCACAGCTGTGGGACTCTCATATTCCACTGTCAACCTGCACAGCCTGCTGCCAAGAAGCCTGAAGGCAAAATATAAGTTTGAATACTGGAAAAGAGTGAGAAATGGGCATTTTCAGTTCTAGAAGCAGAGTATTCCATATGAATTAAATGTGTGGGATTTGGAAAGTGGATGAAGCTATTACTTTGCTTAGAGGGATCACTTGAGAGTACCTGGGAAATCTTCTCACACAACTGTGGCTGTCAAAAGTAAAATTCCTCAAGAGTAAATGAGGAGATGGGCATCTCAACATCATCCTTTGTTAAAAGTAATCTAAGCCCACCATTTGGAGGTACCTACCTTTTCCACTTAACTACAGGGAGGTCGGTACAGACAGACAAAGCTTGGGGCATAATTTAGAGGTGAAAAAACTCAGGTGAGGTGAATCCCCCCTTTAGGTACATACACAAGGAATAACCAGAATGTATGAAGAGACAGGATCCCTAAAGCTAAGAATAGTTTACAGGGTTCAGCAGCAGTTATTTATGTTTTAAATATATATACAAACATGCACAAATATATTAATACATAAGCACTTGGGGATTTCCAGTTAAAGTTGTTATAGAGTGTAACAAGCCCCTTTCTCTTCAATGGTAACTATCTTAGAAGGTTCAGTTACACTATACTAATTAATGTTTGCACTGTTTATTTATTAAGCCTTGAATTCATGAGTTAACATTTTAGTAATGGATTATGTCACGTTATAAGAGATTAATTTTCCCGTAGGAATCTGCTGGCACACACAGGATCAGGTCCCATGTCATATACCATCACCAGAAGGCTATCTATCACATGCCATTTCTGTTTATCTACCTACTTCTCTGATATATTTTGTATTTGCATGCACATCTGCACATAAATAGATATCCATAGGCTACCACATTAAGAATTGGACAATGATTCAAAGTGGAAAGTACATGAAGTAAGTCTGTTAATAAATTTCATAGATTTTTAAAAAATAAACTGGTAGAACTGCATGAAGTGGGGCATTACCATAATACTCTGAGATTATTCACTGAGTTTAAGTAACTTCAGTGTAAATCCCAGGCAGTTCATAACTTTGAGGCATCAAATTATCTTTCATTTCATTATTTAACTCTATTACATCACCCACAGCAAATATCACCAGTAAAAGAAGCTATTCCAAGTAGAAATTTATCATCAACCTAGGACCCTTTAAATACTGATGTGAATAAGTGAGATTTAAGGAAAAACTTTGAATTTTAAAATAGCGTTGAAACAGGAAATGAAAATCAAAGCCTCACTGTCGTGTTCTTAGCTAAAGATAAGGGTATCATTGTAGCTCTCCCTCTGAGTTCATTGCATGCAGACCTATTACAAGGCTATGCCAAGTGTTTATGGGCAGAAAATTACATGAAGCATCTTCTTTTCTTGCCAGGATAATTTTGAGGGCAGTAAATGAAATACCTACAGTCAAATCATATTATTAGTTTGTATGCATACAAACTAAGAATAGATTGAAAGCAAGGAACACAAATTAATGTTTCTTAAGTCTTATATCCACTTGTATTACATATATCTCTGAAGGGTATGTTGTTAATATGTCTAAGCCAATAGTTTTGGGTTCACAGTAATTGCATACTATTTATTTACAAATTTTCCCCAGCAGTATGTGCCTGTTACCTAAAGCGATGGAGCAGGTCCCGGTCATATGTCTGTCTCTAAACCTGGGCCAACAGTACATGACATAGCACCCACTGTGGCCTCTGCTCTGTCACTTTGCAATGCGATTCTATGTAGTTTTACTTGAATAACATAAAATAACATATATAATGTTATTTATGTTATTTTCCACGTGAAGAACTCCTGTAAACCTTGCCGTTTTGAAACTCAGTGAGGCAGGCGTCTTAGACAAGCTGAAAAACAAATGGTGGTACGATAAAGGTGAATGTGGACCCAAGGACTCTGGAAGTAAGGTCAGTCGCTACAGTTCGGGACCTACTATCGTGTTCACAAAGCGGTAGAGGAAGTAATAAACAAAATGACTTAGTAATAAAATAAGCAGCTGTAGACAGAACAAATTAGCTTTGGCCCATATTGATGGGGGTCTCACTTTAATTTAAGGAAGCACTATTGCATTTTAAAGTCTTCAGTGATATAGATCACCAAACATCATCCTACATGTTCAGAGCATCTCCTTGAAGAAATACAAGGAAAGTTTTTTGCATTTGGGAGAGGCAGGCTGGATTAGTTGTTTCCTTCCTGCCTGGAGGGGATGGACTTTTCCCATTGACTATTTAGGAAATGTCCCTTCACATCTTCTTTTGGAGGTGGCCTACCTCAGCATTTTTCTGTAAAGGAGAAATGCTAGCGGAAAGCATTGCCTTTCACTGCTGCCCAGGAAGATGGTGTCTGGTTGCCTTTGGGAATGGCCCTGGCTGCTTGAGGAGCTAAGGAGGACTTGAGCTTTGAAGTGAAAGACTTCAATAATTAATCACTTTCTACAGCTACCAGTGTTCATCCTAATCCATTCCCAAACAGTAATACTGACAGCTCCAGGGAGTGGAGCCTCTTCTATTTCTCTCTGTTTGGGAACAGACCTGGAAGCAGGTATTTTCTGGTGGCTGGGAAGCACCACAGTCAGTTCCAGCCCTCAATTTGGAAAATCTGGCATTTCTTCACGGTGACTGACTCAGTGTCAGCCCATGCAGCCACAGCTAAAATGAAAGAGTGACGGGCCCTGCTGCTTGCTGCCTGCACGTCCTGAGAGTTACTCAGATAAAAGTAGTGTGGGAAGCAAGCGTTCAACACATATTGCTTTTTCTGGCAAGTGCTTTGAAGAAAGGAGTGAAAACCAGTTAAGAGGATAACAGAGTACCCATAAATGACAGCTGAGAAAGCCTCAACCCACCACCCACATTAGGGCAACTCTTTCTCAGTCCTGTTTCCTCTTTGTTTGCAAGCACAGTGTTAGTAATTGCCACCAGAGGAACAGCCATCTCCAAGATATTTGGACTCCTCTTAGCCAGTTAAAAAGACAGACAAAGCAGAACACATATATAAGCCCCAATCACCTCTGTATATCCATGGAAAATGTTACTGTGCTAATCTACTGATTGTGCAATAAATAGTGCCTCCTTAAATTAAATATCCAAATTTTTTGCATTCTTCATAAATTAAAATTTCATAGAGATTACAATCAGAATTTAAGTACTCTCCTTACTTTAGCTAAAGATTATATAGTCTGCATAAGAATAAAGCTTTATAAGTATCTTAAGGCACACAATGTAGCATATGGAGTCAGTCCTGAGAGAGTTCCTTGAGAACTATGCTAAAAATGCACAGGGATTTCAAGTCAAAAAAATGTGATTCATAACGCAGCAGTGAAGTATAGAGAAATAGTAGTAAATACATCCAAGAAGGCAATTGTTTGTAAAATTCTAGATATTTAATAATTTGTTAAAGAAAGCTCTCACTTATCTAAATTATCACTAATTTGTAACATTTTATAAATTGCTATTTAGATGTATACTTTTATTGAGCCTTAGTAGTCCATGGGCATGTTCCAGAACTGTATCTAAGTAAAAAAAACCAATATACAATAATAGGTAAGAGGCAAATATATCACAATGTGTATGGTACAGTGTGCACTGTCAGAGGAAGTGTTTGTTCAAAGAAAGAAATTAGGCCTCACATGTTTTTTTCACCTGTCATTTAAGTATCAGAAGCTCAGTCTGGATCTTTTAAATTAACAGCAATGCCTACCACAAGTACAATTACTGTTTTTTGTAAAGATCAAGCAGAGTCTTGTCTGATATAAATGGATTTCTGGATTCCAAGGCTTCTGAAGAGCTTTACATAAATGCAGTTTCATATCAGTGCTGAAATGTCCCCTAAAGAGAGCTAGACATGTCATTGCCTAATTCTCCACTTAATGGAAGCAATGCTTTGCAGTAAGCAAGCAATGACATCCTGATATGTTGGCAATAAACTTGTAATATTTTTTATGCCAACCAGGGAAAACAGTTGCTTAAAATATATTTTATAGATCCAGATAGGTCAAATTTTGGGAAAGTGTGTAGACAACTGTTGTTAAATTTCAGCTAAACAATGTTATTAATTTCCATTTCCAATGTTTTAATGTGTGGCTTGTGCTTCTGGGCATGTGTTTTCCAGGGTTAACTGTGTCACTTCTGTTTTCCCAGGACAAGACGAGTGCCTTGAGTCTCAGCAACGTTGCTGGAGTCTTCTACATTCTGGTTGGAGGCTTGGGCTTGGCAATGCTGGTGGCTTTGATAGAGTTCTGTTACAAGTCCAGGGCAGAGGCGAAACGAATGAAGGTGGCAAAGAGTGCACAGACTTTTAACCCAACTTCCTCGCAGAATACCCAGAATTTAGCAACTTATAGAGAAGGTTACAACGTATATGGAACCGAAAGTATTAAAATTTAGGGGTAGGATTTAGGGCCTACTACAGCGAGTGGGTGATGCATCTTGTAACGCAGTGTTGTGACATGTCTGTCTAGTGGTGCTTGCTTCTGAACAGAGCTTTATATTCTTTATATTTTGGAAAATTTCAGTGCAAAGTGGTTCAGTTCTTTTGGCTGCAGATGTACAGTATATTATTCTATGTTGCTAATAGACATCTGCATTGCAAGGAATTTTTAACATGAAAAATATATTTTGAACAGCTCAAAGTTGTTTAATCAGTTGAAAGATGACAACTATTTGAAATCAGAAAGTATATATCCAGAGGGCCAGTGTTTAAGTGCTTGATTGGGTAGTCTGTTTTGCCAAAGGTTTGCACTCTACTAGTGACAAATTGCTGGAAGCTTGTATTATTTGATGTTGGCCCTAACTGGAACTTCATTATAATCAAGATTTAGGATAGTCAATATCACTGAACCATAGTTAATGTAATAGAAGAAAAGGCACTGTTACAAGAAGTCTAAATGTTGTTTTACCTTCTCTCCTTCCTCCCCTCCATGTCCCTTCAACCTCCCTTTGATACATGTTTTATGCTAATTGTGTGGCACTTTTTTTTTCACAATATCCTGCTTCAGGTCAACCTTTGCCCACTCTTAAGAGTCACATAAAGTCACTAACCAGTGGATAGACCTTGATTATTGTCCTCAGCTTTCAGTAACATACCCCTTACTTAGGTCAAGACTAGTACATTTTAGGTATTCATACAGTCATTTTGGAGGCTGAACAACTGATGCTGCCAAGCTGCATCCTGCATAGCTCTCCTGAGTAGGCATGCAGGGGTGGTTTACTAATGTAGTTGCTTTCATCTGCACAGTGAATATCTTGCCAGCTAATGATTAGACAAATAACTCTCTGACCTTTGGAAATGGCACGTAGCAGCAAATTGAGCTGCTAAATATAACTTTTACATAGCTCCCAAACTATATGGGCTGCTTTATACATGAATGTGCAGCTAGGACCCTACCCTGTTATGCTACCTAGAGCTCCCTTGCCCTTGCAAATAGCAAGCCACATGTCTCCTCTGTTAACAGAAAACTTGAGCTACATTTTCCTGAAATCACTGAGCCATCCTTATAGTGGAAGTAAGAATCACAGATTTAGGGAAACGAGACGAAGAATATAATACTTATGTTGCCACCTAGAAAAAAAAATTGTAGGAAACAACTGGAGATAAAATTATCATTTTTTATTTATTATTTATATAGCGCTGGAGTACACGGCGCTGTACAATAGGTGAAGTGTGCCAAACACATAACAGGTCCCTGTCCCGAGGAGCTTACAGCCTAAAGGCACAGCCGGTACAATACCGAACCATACAGTACAGAGCAAACACAGAGTGAGCAGAGAATGGTGTTTGAGCATGATAGCTGGAGCGCTGCGAGGAATAGGTGGGTTCTCGGGGGGCGAGGGAGGGGGCTTGGTGTACGCTGGCTGGGAAGTTGTCCCAAACATACTGTTACTGTGTAGTTTTCTTTTGTTCCCTGTTGTAGAAGAAGTCATGACCCTGGGTATATTTTAATCCTAACAGAGCTGCCAAATTTCCCCATGTAAAAAAAAAAAAAAAAAAGTGTTAGGTGTGCACTTTGTTCACTAGAGAAAATGTGAGCCAGAGTAGGTGTCAAGAGGACTCCAAGGGTATAGGCCAGTGCTCATTACTGTGAATTGGGAATCAAGACTTCCAGATGCTAACTTTAATCTCCCAAGTTCACTCCCTACTGTCAGTAATAGCGGTCTTAAAAAGAAGTAATCCTGTGCAAGTAATTGTGCAAAATGCAAATGAAGAGTGCTTTTTCCTTTACATTGTTTAGTGATGTACTCACAACTGAGAGTGTCCCGAGGCTGGTATAAAAGTAAGAGTCCTAGAAAATATATTCCTTATCAAGTTTACAGAATGCAATACATTCAAAACATAGTCTTAAAGAAAGCGAACAAAAGAATTAAGCTTTCATTCAAATACTGACCTGACCCAAACTGTCTGTGCACACTAAACATGGCATGACTTGACAATCCTCACAGTTCCCACACAGATCTGTGATTTAAGTGCGACACTATGATTATACTTGTAGAATTTTTTTTAGCCTTAGTTTTTCTTATAATAAAAAAAATAGAGCTAACTGAGTTTTATTTTTTAAGAAAAGATCATTTTTAAGGAAAGATCGGCTTTCTTTAAAGCTTGGATTTCCATGAGACTTCTTGCAACATAGAGATTAATTCTTATAGGAAAACTACATTTAAAAGGATAGAAAAAAGATACAAGAATCTTTTTGCATATTTTTAAATTAAAAATTCATGTTTGGGTCAGTCAAAACTTCTAATAGTCACTTGAAAACATTTTAGGGTGCAGACTTTTAAAATTCACAAACAAATCACTAGGATTTTGAGCAAATATTCACAGACTTCTGAAATTCTTCATTCTGCTTATTTGATGTAATATTTACCTGAAAAATGTCAGGTGGACTTCTTATAAAAATACTTATGCTCATATGTGGAAGACTGCCAAGGTCCAGTCATCCTCCCCTTGCCACGGAGGCAGTGAGGGGTACCTGTGTGCTGCACTCTGCACAGGATGACTATGCCATCTGTTGTTCGTACATGTGCTAGTCATAAACCCCTGTTTAGCTGGCGGCAGTACAGAGCCCACAAAACTGGTTGCACATATTTCTGCAGAAATATGTCTATCTGCTGCATTTTGAAACTTTCAATATATTTATTTATCCAAGGAGTAAGGAGATCGTATTAGGACTAAAACTTGCTAATATGGAAAGATGCTTGGTGGTTCTAACCTGCATGAGTAACCAACATGCTGACTTTTTAAGCTAACATCAAATGGCTTTAATGGTATATGTTTTAAACTAATTTAAAATAGCTTAAATAATCCTCTATTAATATTCATTACCATGGGTTTTTTTTATTTTAGTTTCATCCAGTCAAACATGAGTTACTCCAGGGGAATTCACCTGCCTGCGAGGCAGCAGAAAATGAAGGGCTAGTCCGTATGTATGGACTGGTCTATATGATAAAGGACTAATCTCTATGTGTGGCATAGAGACATTCAAAAGAGATGATAGGCTGTTGAATCTGCTGAAGGCGGAGAAGGAAGTTTACTTAAGGAGGGAACAAGCCCTTCCTATTCCCTGGGTCAGCAGTTTTCCATTTTTGTGTATCCATAGTAAGCCCTTAGTATACAAGTGGAGCTGATGCCGAGAACAGTGCAGACCCTAACATCCCTCTCTCCAGCTGCTCTAGGGCAAAACCCTATACTGAGTTCCTTACCCCAAACCCACAGGTTTTTGAAGGGATTATCCCATTATCCAGCCAGCCACCACCACCTCCTCTCTGTGGCTGCCTCAGTGGGCCATGAAGCTCAGGAACCAGCTTCCAGCTCAGCTGTCTTCTCTTGCTCTCCTATCCTATGCTATTGTTTATAACTAACAACTGAAATTAATTACAAAACTACAAAAATCAATGAAAAAAATTATTATTACAATTAACTACAAAAAAAGGTGACGTGCTACAGGATGGCTCAGTAAATGTGTAGTGCGCTTATTTTGACTTGTATACTTTTAATTTCAAAGTCAAGACAGAAAAATCCATTAAAAGTTCATCTTAGCTATTTGTGCCAAAGACACCTCCATGTGACCCAGGTACTAGAGGAGTGTAAATGACAAAAGAACCCACACAGGCTAGGATATTTGTATTACATACACTGAGGATATCAGTTTCCTAAATTCCCATCTCCCATTAGGAACAAGGCAGTCAGTGTTTTCACATTATTAATTTCACAACTAATTTAATCAAAACTAATGACAAATTTGAAAATACATTATCACTATTAACTGCATACAGTTACTGCTAAGAGACTTTCACAGTTTGGGTAATATTCACAGTAAATACCAGGACTTTTCCCTCTAATCCCAGCTGCTCCAGAAACTGTTTCTGCAGCCAGGCCATAAATCTGAAATTGTAGCAGAACAATTAAGCAGAGTATTAGCCTGGCTTGTTACCTATAGCATAGTTTAAATTACAAAGCAGAAGCTTATCTGGTTACTTGGCTTTGTGGCACTGTCCCAAGTACAAGTTTGACCTGCTCTTCCTGGCTTTGTAATTGTCTGAGTTGTTTCTGTGGCATGTTGCTGAGCTGTTGTTATCTCTGCCGTGAGAGGAGAAGAGTTATTTTCTTGCAGTTTTTCTGCTCTTCTGTGGAAAGCTGCTGAGAAACTGTTATTCTCATTTAATTTTTTTTTTTTTTGTGGGATCCTTTTTATTGTCTTTCTGTCCTGAGTGTGTTGTCAATGGCCAGAAAGCTATATAGACTGAGCTACTAAACCACAGTTACACACAACTCATATACCCCTATAAATCTGTGCTCCCACTTAGATTTCCCAGTGGCAAACTCTGAATGGCCATGAACAGATAGCTGATCAACATGGTGGAGAGACTCTGGTACATAATGATGACTTTCTGGGAAATTTAGCACATCTGGAGTAAGCTGTCTCTTTTGCACCCAAGTTTGCTTTCTGATCTGGTTTGGACTCTCACCCTTCCCCCAAACTAAAGCCCCTTTGTTTTTTTTCTTGCCATTGACCAAAACATGTTCTCTGCACTTCTACAGACAGTTGCCAGTCCTCAACATCCATTTGCAATGGGACTCTGGACATGCAGTATTTGGTTCTACACCACATTGCATTGTGTCTGTGCTTTGCAAATGCAGAGATTTTTATTTGCTGCTGGGAAGTAGTTGAAGTTTTTGGTACTGTATAGGTCCAGGTTCCCACTCCCTCATTACCTCTGCTGCCCTTTTTGTATCTGGGTATTGTTTGAGGTCAACATATGTTTGTTAACAGTTCCTGTCACCAAGTACAGTGGCAGCAGGGAAACTTTTCAAAGGGTGACTTTGGGCATTGCAATTGACAATTACCAAAGCCAAGGTTTTTCTACATAAAGGGAATGCCATAATGCCCTCTGTAAACTGAGGCCTTTTTTCTGAATACAGATTACTTGCGAGGGCTGAAGCTTTTAGGGTAATTGATTTGGAAAATTACTTTTATATCCAAACCCCAGCTGTGCCATAACAGTCACTGTATTTTTGATAACTCCTTTTGAAGGAGCTGCTGAGAGCAATGCAACATTAGACTGGTGCATTTCCATAGAGGTGCACCAGAAGCAGTGGAAATGTTTGGGAGCTTTAAGGACTCTCCCTATCCCTATACACATGCACTCATATATAAAATGAAATTCACATATCAAACACCAGCTCAGAATTTCACTGCTACCTGAGAAGGAGAAACTGGGCTCAGAGGGATAAAGTTTGAAATGCAGAGATCAAGAATAAGGCAAATAAAATGATATTATGATGTTTGTCATCCCTTTGCTCCTATGTGAATGCACCCTCCTGTCTCTGTTTTTTTCCAATTGGTATTTCAGACTGCATCCCTGCACACCATGTACATGGGTTAGTTTCTTAGACTATAGCTTCTGCTGACTAGAAGTCAGATTTCCCGACTAATATCTTAACATGGTTATCTCTGAAATCTCTTTCAATGTAGCATAATTTGGGTGCCTATTGTTTCAAGTGTCCTTGCTGCATTGTTTCAGCTTAGACACCTCCCATAATTTTAGTCATCTGGAAATCATTTACTCTAAACTAGTCATCTTGGCTTTTTCTATTAACACATGAGAATGCTCTATTAGATTAGGTTACTAATTTTTGGATAACTTAGATAGCATAACTACAAATCTTTAAACAAATCCAAATTTTTTGCTTGAGTAATTTAATCACTAAACAAGATATTTTATTCTGATTTATCTAAAAGTAAAGATTTTAAAGTAAAACAATTTAAACCTTCTTGTGGAAAATTTAGACAATGTAGAAAACTGCATTTTCTTTCAATACATTACATTTCCTTTGAAAGTTCCCACCTTCTCTAGTTGTAGGGAAATATATATATCTGAAAGAGATTTGAGGACAGTTCTCAGATTTCCTGATACTAAATATGTGCATTGTGAAAAGAAGTAATAATTTCTTTAGATTCGAACCACGGAATTGCCACAAAGATAGATGATCCAGCTATTGCAATTTATAAATTATTTTCAGTAGTTAGATTTTATGTTGACATTCCTAGTTGAAGGTCTAAGCCTATAAACACCTGTGCATGACTTTATTCACAGATGCCAATGCTGTCAGGTTCATAAAAACCTTTTCACTGTATGTAAACATAGTTTGAAGAAGTTTAGATGAAGGTATTGCCTTGTCAGTTAATTTCATTATCAAATTGAGATTTTATATTTAAATCATTAATGATTTATTGTAATGAAATTTACCCTCAGAATTGCTAGTCTTTTTTCCTCAGTAGACTTAAATGCTATTTATTATTATTTATAATTATTACTATTTTTATATTTAATGTTAACATAAAAAATGCAGATGTCTAAAATTTAATATTTTGGTGTTTGCTGTGTTCTGGTTAGTTGAAGGACGGAAACTTTATAACACTTTCCTCTTTTCTGCTTTTTCTTCAAACCCAGCTTACCTTTTCTGAAGCCATAAGAAACAAAGCCAGATTATCCATCACAGGGAGTGTGGGAGAAAACGGACGTGTATTGACTCCCGACTGCCCGAAGGCCGTGCATACTGGAGCTGCAATTAGACAAAGTTCAGGATTGGCTGTAATTGCATCGGACCTACCATAAAAACCAAAAAAATAATTGAGTGCCTTAATCAAACTGTGTTGGTGACTGATGGGAACACAGCACAGACTGTAACGACATGGGAGTGTCATTGATGAACCAATAATTTGGCTGAGAAAGGGAAGTACGTCCAAATGCGCCAGACATCATCAGCAACAATGTGTGCATGAGCTCAGCTCGGAAACCCAAACTCAGATTTTATATCAGGAAAATTCATAATTTAGTTTTGTTGGGGGGAGGGGGCTGGGAAGGGTGTATTAACAGCAACAAATTTCACTTGAGTGGACTTAAAACTAATAAGACTTGCCAATTTAGCGCATTAAACTGTGAAGAACATGCTCAGAAAGGACACCATTTTGGTCTTTGTCTTAAGAGAGAGAGAAAAATAGCTATAGAAGTCAATGAACATGCTAACCTGTGTCTCCAGAACATCAATATATACAATGGAAGAATACTCAGCTGTTCAGCTGTAGAAATTAATCACTAAACTGTGATAAAAAAAAATAAATATGTAAATCCTGTGAAAAAAATAAAGAAATTATTTACATTTTCTTTGGAAAAAGAGGAATATTGAAACATGCTTGCTTTTTAACTGATGTAAATTCAGTAGAGGACAACACAATTCTTTTTTCTAACCATCTTAGGGAAAAATCATTGCAATAATTGATATAAAATACCATCACTGTAATAAAATTCAGAGAATTTTTTTTTATAAAAGTTGTTGGTCATCCTCTTGTTTGCTGTTACCTTCATTTTGTTCCATCATTCTGTGTTCAAAAGATTTGCATCTGTCTAATACAAGAAACAAAATGATAAAATGTTTAGAGTACTTCATCAGTCTGCAGTGTAGAATCAAAAGAGACTACGGGTCACTCATGTTACAGATATTATTTATAATCTTGTTCTGTGTAAGAAACTGTGGTTTTTGTACCCACCAAAAAAGAATAAAACAACAAATGTTCTTATAATATTGACAGAGCTTGAGTTGTTTTCTGATCATTAGGGATGTCACTTGGAAAAAAAGAAAAGGTGGTTTATTACTTACAACAGGATGCAGTATCTTATCAGAGAAAGTCTGAGTTCTTAAGATTTTTTAAGTGCTTAAAGTCTATAGGGAGGAGGGACTCAAAGCAGCCAAAGTATTGTCATGATTATTCACTAAATATTTTAGTTCTAGTCACTAAAACCCTATCTGAGATGTTAGGGAACCATTTAGCATCTTCTGAGTAGGTCAAGGGACAGGATGCCAGGGAGCAGGAAAGTACAAATGACAGTCCTTCAGAGTGATGTGATAGATACAGTCTACTTGGTACCCAGCAACCTCAGTTTTCATCATCCAGCCTATCAGTGGCACACCAGGAAAAGACTAGCAGCCACCATTTGAATAAAAGCCAAATGTTGACAGGAGTAGGCATGTCTGTAGGTGCAAAGTTGCAGTAGGTTTGTTCTGTGAGGGTCATTCTCCTTGACCATACCAGACCTGGCAGTAGTGTCCAAATCCAGCATATTGCCACCAGGTAACAACTCCATGCCAGACCCCAGTCTGCAAATCAGAGAAAACTTGAATTAATCATAGCTTCTAATGCACTCATGATTTTGCCAGGCTCATGAGGGGTCATGTTTCAATGGCTTACACTTCACCAAAGCCTTGTGCTGCTGCTTATCTCGGCCCCCAGGGCTCTCGCAAAGCAGAGTGTGGGCGCTGGATGGAGCCTAGCGTTGCCCAGCAATGACCAACTCTCAACAACTGCCACAAAGGATGACCAAAGGCACTACTGAGGTGATACTCCCTCTGTGTGATACAGACAGCTACAAAGTAGAAAAGCAGGCCTTAGTTTCAGTTGAGATATCAACAATATAAATACAAACTTCTTGCTTAAAATACTAGAGACCCTTTATAGTTGCTGGGGAGAAATAACCAATGATAGTGAATGGCTTCATCTTAAAATAGACCTTACAACATCACACTGTTAATCACAGCAGCAAGAGCCTAGATACTTCCACTAACCTTAATATAGGCTGTTGGCGACCAGTTCTTATACAGAGCTTGACAGTGCAGGCAAACGTGAAAATAAGATGACATTTACCCCTAAGGCACAATGACTAAAATGTGTGCCAGGGTCTTAGAGAAAAAGACGTGTAACACTACAGTGAATCACTGTCACTAAACCTAGTTTATATCTGTGTTTTACTAGCATGTTTAGCACATTCATGAGTTACCGTGAACTGTTTTCTGTTTCTTTGACTGATAGGTGAGTTGTCTGGATGATCTCTTGTTTGAGTAAACCTGGAAGCCCCCTCTTAGACTTCTTTTACAGCTAAATTTAAAAAACAGCTTCTGGGTGAGTTGGTTTTGGGTTTGAGTTTTTTTGGTTTTGGTGGTTGGGTTTTTTTAAGAAAAAGAAAGTGTTTGCCTCAATTTTTCATAAAGTACCATATTAGAGGCTGAACAGATTGAGAGACTGAATATGAAGAATACTGTCTATTTTGTTTTACTGTGTCTGTCTGTTTTTCCAGGAGATTGTCTTCATCCTTTCCCTGTCCAGGACTTGAGCAGGGCTGTCCTGGGATATTTTACTGTCTTCCAGTGTTAATCCTCTTATATGCTCCCCTGTCTCTTGAACAGATTATATTTATTTTTCCCCTTCAGTAAACAGCCCATTACTGCTGTTAGGAATATCACTCCATAGAGCTCATTATTAATTTCCTAAGTCAGGTTTCCACATGGCAATGAGGCACCCAAGTCCTTTGAGATGACTTGTCCATTGCCAGTAACAACTGAGGATCCCCACCAAGAAGGATTCAGAACTTAGCAGCATGAGCAATGCAGCCACTGAGAACCATGTCCATGGAGTGGTGTGACCCAGGGGCATGGGGCCAGCAGCTACAGCATGGAACTTCCAAGCCTTTTCCTTGCCAAGGGAATGCTTTACTCAAAAGAAAACTTGGTCAGATGAAGTGAAGAGGAGACTCCAACTTTGCTGATGCCTGTCATAATTAGACACATTAAAAAAAAAAAAAAAGACAAGAAAAAAGGAAACTAGATGGGAAAATGTTATAGCAGAGGGAGCTGACTACAGTTTACAGTTTAGATGGTTGAGAAAGCAATATCAGGGTATTGGTTTGCTGTCTCCACAGTAACTTACTCTATGGTCTTATTCCAAGAGGGTAGATGTTGCATGACTGCTGTGACCATAGAGAGCAGCCCTGGGGACTTGGGAATGCTGATGGATGAGAAGCTTAATGCGTCTCAGTCATATGCACTTGCATCCCAACATCCTGGGCTGCACCAAAAGTACCATGGCCAGCAGGTCAAGGGAGGTGATTCTGCCTCTCCAGTCCGCTCTTGTGAGAGCCCACCTGGAGTGCCGCATCTAGCTCTGGAGTTCTCAGCATGGGAAAGGTGTGGACTTGTTAGAGCAAGTCCAGGGGAGAGCCACTAAATTGATCCCAGGGCTGGAACACCTCTCGTGTGAAGACAGGCTGAGACAGTCGGGATTGTTCAGCCTGGTGAAGGGAAAGAATCCTGTGTTAGATCTAAAAGCCCTGGGCAGATGTTTCAGATGGCCTAAGGCATCTCAAATGGTACCAAGTACCTGTGGGAGAGTAACTGAATTGTGTCCCCTAGTCTGATCAGCTGAGTTGTTTTCAAGCCTCCATCGACTAGATGTCCATGGAGTATGAAAAGACCTTAGTCACATCATTTTCCTATAGATCTCTTCATTTATCTATCTTAATGATAAACTGGATAATACCTGTATTTGTGTGTTCTAAAATAATTTCAGTGTCAATGTAAATGTTGCCTAAAAGACCATGGAGAAAAGACTCCAGGCCAATTTAGTGTATGAGATAAGATAAAGAGAGCAGGTCCTTTAATGAGTCTGTAGGCCTAGAGGAATACGTACCACGCACCCGCCCTCAGTTAGTGGTTCTATGATTTTATAATAAGGTCCATCCAATCCCAGTTTGTCCACCCCTGGTTCTACCCTGTTCTGCCCCCCAATATGCCCCTTCAGAAATTGGGTCTGGGGGCCTTCTTCCTCATCTTCTTCTTTGCAGCACGTACAGTTCTTGGAGTTCCTCCAAAGTTCTGGGCTCGAAGGTTGCTATGTCTGTGTGATATCTTCTGGTCGAGGCCTTAAGGTGTTTTTCTACAATTCTACCTTGAAAAGACTAAACACGCTAATGGAATTTTAGAGGGATTGATATGAAATGGGATAGTAGGGTTGGGTATGGGTAAACATTATGCTACAGGGTAAGGGATATAATACAGCTGCATTAAAATCTACATGCACTACACATCTACTTCTAAAATCTATAAAAATTAAAAAAAAAGCTCTGAGACATCATAATCAAAAGCAATTATTAACATTGAAACTCACAACAATATTAGACTCATCTGCAAAATAAGTGTTGTCTGAGCTGGTGTGAATCACACTGTAAGACTAACCTGTTTTGACATTCACTGTTATATTAGTAGTTTTTTTGTTCTACTCATTCAGCCCTCCCACGCTGGTTGTGTATTCTATTAAACACCTATTAAAGTTAAAATCAGTACGGACTTGCTGGGTTGTTTGAGGAGCTCTCGTGCAAAATTAGTTTTATACCACCAATTGTTATTGCTGAATTTCACCTAGAGACTATCCTGGGAGCTGAATGTACATGTTCTGAATTGAATTTGCCTCAGTGCAATTGAGAACAGAGCCTGGAGAAAGGAGTACAACTTTATACAACTGGTTGTAATCATTGCATATGGTGAAGGAGGAGAGTGGTACCTGTTCACTTCTGTTCCTTAGTTATTCTGTACTGCCTTCTGCCCTGAGAGGATGTCCAAATGAAGAGCAAATATTCTTTAATATTCAAAGTATAAGTAGACCTTCATCCATGACTAGAAAATTACATCAGAAGGGCACTCCTAAAGCTCTCAACCTGCAGAATTTACCTACCACACCAATGCCAAAAGCAAGAAAAGAAGGGCAGCCGGCAAGAAGCTGCAGAGATTTGTTGTAAACATGGATTAATTAACACGATTACAACAAAATGTGTAATTGGTATGCAACAGCAAGTTTAACTTCAGCTGCAATGTCTAAGGGTAAGAAGTCACCAGTGGAATTCTAAATAGAAATTTAGAGCCACTTCCTTTTCTAAATGAGAGGAGTGTCACAGATCCCAAATAACTTATTGATTTCCTAACAATTGCATTGAATGTAAGGTCAGACAAGCTGAAACTAGTAAATAGGAAACATGGAATAATTTAGATTGGAAGGGATTTCTGGAGGTCATCTCCTTCAAACCTCCATTTAAAGTAGATTGAGCTTTGAAGTTGAATGCAATTTCAATGTTTGAGAGGTTTCTCAGTGTTAGTCTATCAAAATTTTAGCATCTCCAGTGTTGAAATTGCATAACATCTCTGGCCAACCTCTTCAAAAGTTCTGACCACCCTCAATTTCTTCCTGAAGACAAAATTTTCCTAAAGTTTTTGTGGTTGTTCTGCATTGAGAGTATATTCAAAAGTAGCAACACATATCCCAAGCTGCTTACTTAAATGAAATTTGTGTAGCTGAGCTCAGTGTAAGTGGACTGGTCAGTTAGGAGGCTAAGGCACGCTATCATCACACTTCAGAGGAGTGTGCACTGTTGTCACCCTTTCATTATGGCTAAAACGAGGATTCATGCCCCTAGCTCCATCACCTTTCATTAGCACCAAACATTAAAAAGTTTTAAAGGCCATACCCTGAATGTCTTTTTAAGTGATATATCTCTACTAGGTCAAAAGACCTTCAACAAGGCTAAACTGTTCAAGTGGACTTTAAAGTGCTTTAAGATAAGTTATACATTTTGTTAAGTCCTTGAAAAATAATCATATTACTTTTCAAGTTATTGTATATTTTAGCTATTCCTGTAAGGGTTCCAGTGCTAAGGCCCTGATTCTACCTAGCCTTATGCCTGACACTAATTGTTTAAATCCATGCATAATGGATGTAAAAATACAACCACTAGTGTGGATGGAAAGATCTGATCTTGTGAGATTTTAAACCCATTTTGGTCTAACTGTGTAGAAATTGTGGAGAATTTGGAAGGCACAAGGCTTCAGCAGTTTAAATCCAGTAGTTCTATTAAAAGAGTCTTTCTACACATTACAGTAGTCATCGAGTCCATAAAAATATAACAGAGGTGGTGTCTTCCCTTCTTCTGCAGTGCCAAGATATATGAGATACTTTCTATTCTTTGGTGAGCAGACTGCAAGACTGAAAAATTTAATGTTTTGCCTGTATTGTAAAAGGAACACTGTTATTTTCTGGCTACCTACAATACTGTGAATTGCTGTAATTTCCCTGATACTTCTAAAACAACTATAAGAAAAAAAATGCTTTTTTTGGCTAAAGGACAGAATCAATATTCCATAAAAAATTCATCTATTAAAAGCTCCATCACAAAGATTAAGAAATAACTGCCAGAAAGCTTATAGTAAATGCAATAGCATTCTGAGAACATCTGATGATATTTGGGGTGATACTCCTTGACTTTAAACATTTCTAATTTAACTATCTAGGAACTTGGAGGATGCAGTATGTATAACTGATTTTAGACAACTATTTGTGGGTGGGATAGTCATGTCCTAACAATCTTTTCTGAGTTTTGTTGAAGACAACCTAGAATGACTCATTGAAATGTTGACATTTGCAGATGCCTACTTTTGGCCAGATGACTCCTACTCATGATGACCTAAGTCCAGCCATCACATAGTGAAATGGAGTGAGACTAGTATGGTCACAGCATCAGTGAGACAGGGAGACAAGAAAGAAGTTGCTACCATCTCTTCCAAACTGTATGTTTATGACCTTCAGCTACAGAGTACCTGATGCCTAGAGGTTGATTGTTTGCCACTCTATGTGTAAACACACAACTATGGACTCCATACTGCTCTCATAGCTGCTATTTAGGTAACACCAGCCCCTAGAGATGACTGCGTTTCCTCAGCTCCAAAATATTATGTTGGTGGGCACATGTTTTATTAAAATTACCATTTAATTAATATAAGCCACCGGTGAGCTGGTGGGAACCCTGGTTACAACAGCAGCTGGATGCTCTGAAATCTGAATTCTCAAAGGAGAGGTGAGAGAAGGTGGGAACATATTTCCCTGTTGATAAATGTATCTTCAGCAAACCTCAGGCATGGCACTTTGGATCAAGAGGGCTGAAGGTAGGTCAGTGCAGCCTGAGGACCTCTGCAGGTACGAGGAAACTCTCTGTGCATTTAAGTAGGCACATTTGCACCACAGCTTGAACTTGAACCTGCATCTCCTACAGCTCAAGTGAGTTAACTAACTATTGGTAATATAGAAATTGCCATATTCATATTAGTCTATTAATGCTTAATTATTCACACCAAGTGGAATGTCTACAGAAGAAAGACCAGCCAGAGGCAGAATGGTTTCCATCCTCATCACTGGAACTATTCCATGGATCAGACCTAAGATGGTAACAAACTAATTGAAAATACATGAAAATGACATCATTTATATAAAGGCTAGATATCAGTTCACTTTTTAATTTAGGGAATATTAAAACTCACTCTAATACAAAGCAACAAAACAAAGTCACTGTATGAAACACTGAATTGCATCATTCCCAAAGAAAATGTACAAAAGTGCTTCCTTTTAAAACAAGCAATTATGACTTTGAATAATATTAGAAAGAAATGCCTGCTGTTTTTCCAGAGACATTTCTGAGTACAAGGAAGCTGTAACAACCCTGAGGAAGGAGGCTGTCAGATAGGTTGAGTTACACTGATAACTGTGTCAGATTAAGTTAGGTTTGATATTTTGCAAGTGTGTGATCAGTCGCTGAGGGCTTTGAAGTGGCAAGCATGATGCAGTTGAGTCTGAAGCTCCTGTAGAGCTCTTGAACAGAAGGGGAGGTTTCTTTCTTAAACACATGGGCACAACTTCCAACCTGTCTCCTCTTTCTCCCCATCAAACAAAATCCATTTCAGGCGAGAGAGTGCAGTTAAGGTCACTGCTTTCAGGCAGGTTCCTCAGTGCTAAGAAGGCAAGAAGCTGATGTGGAAATGCACATGCTGCATCCTTCTCCTGTCATGTTATTTCGTCATGGCAGCATGAAAGAAGGCTGTAAGACATCTAAGCCATTAACAAGTACAGCTGATAGGATTTGGTCCATTATGCTGATCTACTTTCCCATGCATTCAGACCTGTCCACCTGATTACCATATCCTCTGTTAGGAACTGAAAACCAGGAGTCACTGTGGCATTAAATTAACCTAGGAAAAAAGAACTGACAAGCATGAACCCATTCTTTCTACTTAGGTCAAATTCTGTGGCATGTTTCTACAGATAAATCATAGGAGTCCTGACCCAAAGAGGAAATTGGCTGATGCTTCCACTCAGCATTGTTGTAATCGTGTTGTTTTCTGAAGGCCACTGAAGCTCTTGGGGACTGTGTGTGGTCAAACAGCATTAGCAATTTGTGGTTAACCTGAAAAAAGGTCTCTGGAGATTTTATTCCCACAGGCAACAGAGGCTTTTCATTTTCCACCAGAATAGTGAGAGTGAAGTTCACCCAAACCAGGCATACTGTCTCATTGTGTTATGAGTCTCAGTAACAGTCAATCTACAATCTACAGACAAGTCACTTTATGGGATGCTCATCTGGCCACTTGTGGATCAGCAAATCAGTGGAGCAGAAAGCCCTTTTCCCGGGTGCTTTGCTTCAGGTCCTGTTTCTGGTCCCATCCATTTTTCTCTTTCCTCCCTGCTGGGCCACCTTGGCCCTTTTCCCTGTCTGTGAGATTCTAGATTAGAATTCTGCCCTGTCAGGCATCAATGGGCTATAGCTAGGGAGGAGGGAAGGGATTGATGGAAATGGAAATTCGAATGGGCGAGTTGTGTACCTGCTCTACTTGTTGGTCTTTGGCTGCCTCTCCTCCCTTACGGCTCTCCTGCTGCCCCATACACCCTCTTCATTCTCTTTCCATATTTCAAGCCCCACTAGAGCTCTGGTCTCCAGCATTTTCCTGTAAGAGCTCCTTCTGTCAAAGCCTGGCTTGCCACTTGGTCATGAATTTCCTTCCCTGTCCCTACATCAAACCCTAAGGCTTTCTCCCACCCACTGGGATTTCTTCCACTCTTGGAGCTCTTCTTTGTGCCAAGATGATAAAGGTTGTGATCCCGTCACAACTCAGCCCACCCTTTCAAGGCAATATAGTATCTCCAGTCCTTCATGACAGCTAACTTCAGACTAACTTCTAAACCTCAGACTGCATACAGTGGTGTTCCCAGGACTCTTCCCAACTGAATCATGTCCATCTTGAAGTCCCATACCAAAATCTTGCTCCAACTCAAGACAGATGAGTTATCACAATTAAAGCACAAGGATTTCTTTTCAGGTTCATTGCAGACAGAATCCCTAAATTTTATATTTGTTTTATCTGCAGGAATAGGAGCATGTTGGTGCATTTTCTTCCTGAATTTTTTCAGTAAAGCTATTCAGACTTCATTCTGCATTCCTGAAGTGGATTACTCCTACTTAAACATACAGGTTTACATTTGTCCATCTTAAATTGCATTCAGTTTTTCTATACTATTTATCCAATATGTTAGCTTCATGTAAAACTTTTCAACATTTCATACAATATAGAAAATAATAATGGAGAAACAAAGGAAAAAGTACATTTTAATATTGAGAAAAATTGTTTATTATGAAAAATTGCAAGCTGGAATGCTATTAATATTTAGTACAATAATACTTCATTCAAAGGTTTTCTTATTAAAATGGTGATTTTCTGCAAAACATTGCAGAAAGGCTGCATTTAAAATTGTCACTTCAGAGTTATTTTCAAAATTATGGTAATTTAATGTTTTTGTGGCATTAGCAACAGATGATGTTGGGTTGTTATAGTGATAGAAGTGACATGGTGACTTTGTGGAACTGACTGACAACACAGTGACAGTTTGGGAACAGTTGCTTTGTTTATGAGCTTGCCTTTGAAGAAAAAAGACAGATGAAGCTTTGCAAATCTAAAGTTTTCTGGGTATAAAAGGCCAAATATCCTAACTTCCCTCTGACCAAATCTACAACTGAAAGATAAATATTTCAACAGTACTTCCTCAGGCCCATTTACTTTAATATCCATTAGGAAAATAAGATTTATACCCACACATTAAGCTTGTAATAAGGGATAAACACCACAGTTTAGTAAAGCTGATATATCTGAAGGGTTTCCCAGTAGCTGGAAAACAGAAGTAACTTCTGGGCAGAATAACCATTTTTTGCTTTCCTGGTTAAGTATGAAGTCATCAATCAGAAAACTTTATCTTCTGTAATTTAGTTAGTGCTCTTGGATAAATGCCAAAATTAACTTTAAAAAAATATTTATTCAGTAAAATGATGTTAGGACAAAAGAATTTCCCTTTCTAAAGCAGCCTTTCTTATGTTCTTTGTCACAGGAAAGAAAAGGAAAGAAAAAGACTTGTACATTTTCCAACTATGCTATTGAAATTTTTATAGAGAATCAGCACATGCTGCTGAGCAACATTTCAGTCAAAGCGAAGACTAGTGTCAGCCCATAAAAAAAAAAAAATAAAAGGAAAAATGCCAAACTCCACAGTTCCATCTACCATTAATGTCCAGCAGAAAATGTGCAAATGAAATAGAAACAAAGAACTTTGGCAGTACTCACAAAAATGGACAGTACTTGGACAAGACCTTGGAATGAGACATAGAAAGGCTAAATCTTTTGTGCTGAGCTGTTCCTAGTTGTCAAGCAGAAATCCAAACATATTAGAGCAAATCCAATGGAGGAAGACTGCTCCAAGGAAAGAGAGAGAATCTCTGGAAACACCAAGTCAAGAGCTGCATACAAAGGCTTGAAGGGGACATACAGACACTGAAAGGACAAGACGCAGTGGAGAGAAGTAGCAACAACAGAAATCCAAGTTACATATTTGTAAACAAAATCTTTACAGAAAGGTTGGTTAAACATGGAGACAGGCTCAGAGGTACTGTGGAGCCCCCATTCTCAGGGGTAATTAAAAGTTCTGGGACACAGTCCTGAGCAACCTGATCTAACACAGAGGTGGGATGTCCTATCTCTGAGTGGGGCTTGGTACAGAAACTTGCCATAGCCTTGAGCATCTTGCTCAACTTAAATGCTATTCTGAACATATTTTTCAGTGGAGGACTGTTTCCTTCCTGTCACTGGCTCTGCAACATGAAACAGTATTGCTCCTGGACTAGACAACCTAGAATGAGATAGAAACAGTTGTTTTGTGGCCAAGCAGCTCTTACATAGTGAATCAAAGAGAAAAAGGCAGCATGATTGGCTGACATGAGACTTTGGGGTCATTATAAAAGTACATTCCCTAAGTGCAGTTTTCTGACTTTCAAACCCTTTGTGACCTATGTGGCAGCGACGAGTCAGAAAGATGAAGGAAGCAACAAGTTTCCTCCGACAGAAGGAAGAGGTTGCTGAGGAGGAGGTTCATGCTAATCATGTGGCACAGCAGTGTGTTCTGGGAGATGATGTGGAGGATGTGATTTAAGGTGCTGGTCATACACAAAATTTAACAATCAACTGCACACCCACTGATTCTTATTTGTCCATCCCAATGGGGAACTGGCATTCTTCACCAAGGATTATTCATATCTGGTAAAAGTATATTATCAAAAAGATGAGACCATATATTAAACACTTCCTCTTTATAATGCCCTGCTTCCTCACAGCTTCTTTGCTCTATCTGCTCCTTTCATGACAGGTACCACATATTTTCCAAATCTCTTCTACTATAAGACTCCTCATTTTGCAAGATCCATGTAGTGTTGTCTGGACTCCTGGTGTTTATAGGCACACAGTTCCCTATATACAGGAAAGAGAGATACTTTCATCTCTAAAATTAGAGCTTTAAGGAAAAACACAGAGCCAAAGGAATGGGGAGAGCAGCTATAGCCAAGTCCCTGCAGAGAAAAGGAGATGTGTGATAAATGCAGTGCTGGGGTTGTTATCCTTGCTGATGGGATTAATCATTTGTAGCAGAATAAATGCAAACTGTTTTAAGTGAATCATAGAATCACTTAGGTTGGCAAAGACCTTTAAGATCGGTGAGTCCAACTGTAAATATAACCCTGCCAAGTCCACCACTAAACCATAAAGCCCAAGGGGTTGCTGATTTCTGGTGTTTATTTTGGAAAAAGATAACATAATGGCAGGATTGCAAGGAGACAAGGAGCATTTACCAGCATACAATATAATTTATACCATATAAAGACAACAGAGAAAACACTGATGGTAATAGGTACACCCACACTGGGGGCTGTGTGGGCTGGTCATTTTGTTTCACAAGCTAATTTTTGTGTGGTGCATGCTGAGCCCCATCTCACAATACCCACCTACCACCTTGGGTGTTTATCTTCTTGAGGCACTCAAGACTGTGATCATTTATCAGCACAGACAGTTTGGACAATCCCTTGCTCTTTTCAGAGACTCACAGGTCTACCACTGAGAAGGGAAAATTAGAAGAATCTCATCGGAGGGCACCTCCTGTGCTGGTGCTGGTGCTGGGCTTCAAACGCCACTTAGAACTGACTTAAAGATGTTGAGTGAAAGAAAATCTAGATCCCTTGGTGTTTTGTTACAAGCTTTCAGGGGTAATACATGGCTTTTTACAAGGTTAAACACAGCTTTTTTCTGCATGCAGGAATTCAATTCTGTTGTTTTGCCTTCACGTAGTAGAACACTCTACCCTCTGAAATCTCCTATACAGATATTTCTAGACCTTAATCAAGCTATGTTGTCATAACATGTTATCTCAGATAATATAAATTGACCTATTATTTAAATATCTTTTTGTACAGAAAGGTTTTTTTTGATCTGGAGCCACTCGATACATGTGTCCTTGGGCTGTGTCAGCACAACGCTTTAGTCAGCCGTATTTTATACTCTTAAAAGCTTTGTCAAGCTGAGACCAGTTTGGCAGGAAGTAAGGAAACCTCACTGCAGCTCTGTGAGACCCATTCAAGATGTGTGCACTTGAACGGAGAAAACTCTGCCTTGCCTGTATTCAGCTGTGGATCTGCCTGCTTCTCTCTTTGAGAACGTGGCACGCTTGCTGTCCCAGCAGCAATCCAAATGAAAAGATGCCCCCATCTGCTGCTACCTTTCCCTCAGAAAGCTGTCAATGAGGGCACCTCCCAGACTCCACCACAGCCACCAGTCTTGGATGGACACTCAGGGAAGAGAAGGATGAAGCTGAATTCGCACCTGGGACCCCTAGGAGAGGTTTTCCCCCCAGAGCTGATCCTGGAGCAACACAACTGCCCAAATCCCAGGGCAGCCACAGACTGTTGGAGAGAGGACAAGGTGGGATGAGAGCCCAACCACACTCGGCAGTGAGTTATTATCACATGCTGCAGTGAACATGTGGTGGCTTTTTCCCTGCCTACTCCTCGTGGGCCTACAACCTTGTTCTGTTAATTTCAGTGGGAAATGTGATGAGTAGGTGAATATGTCCTCTAAATTGGTATTTCAAGTAGAAAAGATTAATTTATGTATATTTGATAATTGGTGATGTGTTTCTTAATTTGATTTTTTTTTTAATGATTTCCTATATACCCACACATATACAAACACAAAGTAAAGGATAAAAAGTTTTTTGGCTGCTGTGCTTTCTATACACTAGAAGCATAGTACATAAGGGATTAGTGGGTTGGGTTTGGGTTTGGTTTTTTTGTCAAATACATGAGAACTCCTAAAACTTACCAAACAGCCTTTCTTTGAAACTAAAATTTCTCATATAACCCTGGGAAAAATGTTGCCCAGGCACTAGCAGGCTGCCCCCAGACCACACCAATAAGTCTTGACATTGGCCTTTATTTACAGAGAAAATTACATTTGTTATTATTCTCCTTCAGTCTTTCCATCCTCATTTGTGCTTCTGGAAATAACTGCCTGGTAGTTTGGTGACAAAGCTGTCTGTCCATTTGTAACCCTCTTGGGCAAGTTTGGTGATGTTGTCAAACTTGGGTGCTGATGTATAGGAAGCCACTGAAAGGGTGTGTGCTGAGAATTGATTTGAGTGTTTCTTTCTGCTGCTGACATAAATATCCTTGACTTTTGCAAACCTGTTTGTCCCTGAAGATCCCCATCACCTATGAAACAGCATCTCTCAGGGTTGCAAAGATTGACAGTAGTACCATTGGAGGTCCAATGTCAATAATGAACAAGCTAAAAATGCTAAATCTAAAATCTTCGGAGGCATTTGGTTTTAGTTCTCACAAATACCTTGTTCAAATTTCATTTAATACCTGTTTAAAACAAGTTCCTACCATTTTTCCTCCCTTTGTTCTGCCCCTATTATTTCCCTTCCTTCTCTAGCATAAAAAAAAATAAATCTGTATATTGGACAAAAATTGTCCAGGCAGCCATTGTACCTGAGGTTTGGGAAATCTAAACAGGACACTTAGTTCTACTCCTTGTGTTACTACACTGGTTTAAAAAAGAATTTAAAATTTCTGCTTGAACTCCAGGTTGATTGAATATGAGAAAGAAGCAGAGATAAGTCTAGAAAAAATATCTCCAACGAAAATGCAGGATCAATAAGATCAGTGTGAAATTTACATTAGAAAAAATCAAAGACACTGACAGAAAAGAAGCTTGATGGGAAGATACAGGTTCACCTGAAAATATAGTCTCAAAGTTCCCCATTTGTATCTGTTTGATTTCTGATATACATATTTAGCTATCAAATTAAAATTAACTCTAAACAATGCCATTAGAAACATGAATGGTAAATACATATATACATAATCTGGACCTGCTCACTCTTCTCAGACACTCATCTCCGCAGAGTCCCATAGCCCAGGCCTTTGACAAGAAATATTCTATGCAACTAACCTGAGCAACTAACCTGAGCAGCTCCATCCCACCCTTCCAGTTCTGTAATTTCCTTTTCCTTGGGTGCACCACTGATTGTCTGAAAGTCACACCACAAAAGTTCACCTTAATTTTGGAGGAATGATTTCAGACTAAAATCCATTTGTCTCAGTATCATACAATCAGTTTAAATAACCCAGTACTGTCACTTCTTAACAATAGAACTTGCTTCTTCCTTTCTTTTTTTCTGTCTCAAAGAGGTGCTATTTTTTTTCCTTAGGAGACTTTGAATCAGTGCCCATGATGTCCTTTCCGTAGGAGTTAGTAGTGTTGTTAATTTGGTCTCTTCCTGAGAGTATCTATGAATTCTCCAACTGTCCTTGCTCTCCACACTTTTCTTCTCTAGTTCCACTTACAGAAGCACAGTGATGTTGGGGAGGCTGTGCAGCAGATGGGAAATGCCCTGCCACAGGACCTGGACCACTTGTGTCACACTGGACAAGACTAATTAGGGAAAACAACAACCTCCTTCCCTCCCCCTGATGAATATCGCCCAACCCAAAAAGTCATGTGTGTCAGATTTGTAGCATGCACCTCGGTAGGTGCACACCCGTACATGTGACAAGTGTTCAACTGCATCCCCCATGGGCTGAGATGCAGCTCTTATCCTAGGGACCATGGGGTCCATCTCCATCAGAACCTTTATTCTCCTAAACCTCCTTTGGGTTCTATGCACACGTGCACACACACACACAGACACGTTGCTGTTCAGGTGTCCATCAGCTGAAGGGCAATAGAGACACTGTTGAGCTTCCTTTGATGCAGGCAACACTGCTTCCCAGGAGAAGGGCCACGGCCCCTGACACCATCAGTGCCATGCAGAGGGTTCTGCTGACCCCAAGGGATGGTGGCAGATCATGTCTGGAGGTTGCTCCACTCCCTTTGGCAGTGTCAGAACTGGTTCAGGAGGAGGTTTTTCAAAGTCTGCTCCACTTGCACTGTTTTTGTTTGTCCCCTAACCTCTTTCTGAACTCTTGGATGAAAAGCTCTGAACTGTAGCTCACAGAGATCAATTTCTTTTCCAAAAGACTTTTTTTCTACAGGAAATAACTCTGTTCTACAAAAAGAATAAATATATTAACTACTCAGACTTAACAATGTTCATATATCAAAAGAGGCAGTGTGAAGAGGGCACAAGGGACTTATTTTCTGAATGAATTTGCTCATCCTGAATAAAAGTTGGCATCTTCTAATAGGCTGAATTTTCTTTTCTGGCAAACAGTCCAGCTAAACTGACAAGCTTTGGAGTACAGCCTCCTAAATAAACAGCCTTGTCCTCTTCTTGCAGAAACATTGCAATTATTATAAACACTGCAGATGGGAAAACAATTTGAAGGAAGGGAAACTGGCAGGCTCCAGGAAGGAGGAGGAGCTGGCACATGCCCTTTGATTCAGAGGAAGGGTCCTTTTGTGATAAAAATTAAGTAGGGCAAGTATTTGTGTTCATTTCTGCCTCTGAAAGAACTGATTCCAGAAAATATTTTGTTATCAGGATGATCTACGACAAAAAAAATTAGATTACCTACATCATATATATAAGGTCAGCTATAAATCAGTTCTTAGAAAAGTATGTGACAATGCATATTTGACTTGACAGAAATGCTGTTTCTTCATTGTGAGACAGCTCAGAGGTTGACGATAACCCTTAGCTTGTCCTTTAAGAGTAAGAGCTTCCCTGGATACCATTTTGAATTAGCCCACACTTTTTTCTCTATGTTTCTGAGCCAAAAGGTCTCTCCAGTCCCAAATTGTAAGAGAAACAGTGCTAGTTCTTTTAGCTATAGCCTGCTCTGAGTGATTTAGTCTGCTCTTAGTGCATTATTGCACCAGCCACCAGCCCTAGAGCGGATGATGTGCCACTGCTCTGGAAGATATCTGCAGGGAGATCTGCATGTCTAAAAGCAACTGTACCCTTGCCCACACCCTGTGAAGGTCTTGAAAAGCAGCACCCATACAGTAAAAACCAAAACCAGATTTATTTTTTTTTAGTGTTTTCATTAGATTGGTCCATTATTGTCTCCTGCCTTTAGGTCTGAGATTTTTTTTCTCTGCTAAAAGCAATATGAAAGAATAATAACACTTACCTATGGATTTTATTCCTTTCTGTCTTTTGTGCAATTCTTTAAGATTTTAGGCACTTGGAAGTTGACAGTCACAGCTCAGTGGGATGCTGAACCTCTTCTCCTCCCCCAGCTGCTCAGACTCGGCACAGATTGGCCCCTGGGATGCCAGGGTTACCAGACCCTCATACTCCCCATAGGTCTGTGCTGCCCTCAGCCACCATCTTGGTTTCACCTCCTAGGCTCTCAGGTTCTCTCTAGAAATCCTGTGGCATGTTCCTCAGGGAGGGATCACCAAGCAGCCCTGTTCTGCAAGTGCTCAAGGCATCAGTGGGCTAAAGAGTCGTTCTTGTCCAGTGTATCTGAACCTAGGCATGGTAAAATTAACAATTGATTTCTTCACCTTTGTATATTCGATTGCCCCACTTTTTCTGCTGTATTTTTCCCTTTTTAATGGCTATTTTGATGCAATAGTGCAAAAACATACATACCAGAAGCGAAGTGACTGATCGATCAATCTGTCTTCATAGCATTTCTCCTAAATCCTCTTGGGTGGAGCAGTTTGCTCTGCATGTAAGCAACCTGAAGTCTTTCAACCAAAAGATCTTTGTGTTAGTATTAGCATGTGTATAAAATAGTAGTGAAGGTTCCATTTAAAAGTCAGTTGAATACCTGAATCGATAGAAAAGTATATTGGTCCTGGAGAGACAAAAGAGGTGAGGTGCTACTGAGTTTTGTAGCTGCCATCATTCTGGGCTTTCACCCATGTCCCTGGTATTCACTTACTGACTCTATCTCTGTTCTCCAATTCCAGATCTGTCGCTTTTGTGTTGTTCTTTTATTATTACAGCTGGCCTTGCATGTCAGTTTTGCTCATCTGCCATGTAGGGGATGCTGGAGGGAACTGCTCTAATGGAAAACCCAAAGTAATGCTGTATTGTTTCCTGCTGAGGAAGGGGAAGAGGCAGTGGAGCCAGGCAGGCAGCCTCTGTCCACCCAGAATTCTCTGTCTGATGCCTAGTTTCCCCAATTCCTTCTCTCTCTATTTTTTAAGTATCATAGTTAACTCCTTTCAGCTGTTTTAATATCTATTGTTACAGCAGCGTGTACTACCTGCTTTACTAGTCTAGTCCTCCTGTTGGCCTCTGTCCTTGAACTACCTCTGACTAAATGCTGAACCTCAGACCTTTCCCAAAGTTTTGGATACAAAATGACCTTGACAGATTTTTCAGACACATTTGCCTCCTCTTGCTTTGGTGAGATGACCAAACCCCCCTCAGGGTACTGGAGAGTGGGTTTCTGAAGTGTTTTTAACTCTTATTTCTGACTACTGGGGTCTCACTGCTAGTCCTTGGAGGAAGGATGATATACAAAAAGGACGGCAGATAGGAAGTCAGATGGGAAAATCTGAGATGTGGCCCTGAGCAAAAGTCAAAGAGCAATGAAGACAAGGGAATTTTATAACATAAATAGGAATATTTTCTATTTATGTTCAAAACCCTGGAATAGGTTTTGCCCTCATAGAATGCAATTCTATAAAATATGCGAGAATATGAACATTGCTTTACTGAACCAAAGCAATAGCCTGTCTGGCCAGAAATTCTGTCCCTGAAATTGGGTCCTAGCAGATCCTTCTCAGAAAAGTGTAAACATGCCCCACTAGGATCAAGCTTTCCTCTGCTGTAACCTCAGGGCACTAGGATGTCCCTGGTCCCTAAAGGCTATAGCACTCTCCACTCTTACTCACTTGGCGTGGCTGTCCTGGCTGTCCTTGTGACCCATGTTGCACTCTTGCACCCCACACTTGCAATTCCTCCCTTGTTAGGAAAAGGCACTACCTATATCCTATGAGTGTTTGAAAATTGGCCGCCACCTCAGAAAATTGTTTGACTCCAAACACTTCTATGACTGAGCTGAAAACCTTTGGAAATTTTTTTTTACAGGCCTAGTACCAAGCAGTAATAGTAAGTAAGATCATCATGTCATTTCACATAACCCTTAGAATAGTTATAAGAAGCAGGTAATGGTTTTCTCCAGTACATTAAAGAGGTGACTAAAAGATTTGCAATCCATTAACAGATTAACACACAATAGCTTTCCGTGGAACAATGTCTAATTTATATCTTTCTTGTTTTCCAAACTAAAACTTTAGGAAATGCTTTTCAAACTTCAATTCTCTCTTTTAAGTTCTCATTTGTGTAATCTCTACCTATCTCAGTGAGATAAATATTAGTCTCAAAAGTAGTATCCAAGTAGCTAGATTGACAGAGGAACAAAATTAAAAATTTGCTTCTTCCTTTAACTCTTACACACTCTGTGATGGGGCTATCCATCACAAGTGAGCTATCTCAGGATTGATCACGAGTCTGGCACAATGTAATTACTGAACCAAAAGCATTGTATTATATAGCATGAAATGAAATAGCAGCTTTGCCTTCCACATTATGAACCCGTTGACTAATGATGGAGTGTTGCAATTAGAAAATATGGAAGTAGCAAGACAAGGTATTTCACAGTCCGCTAATGTATAGAATAAAACTACTGATAGTGTGAAGCAGGGAAATTAAAAACAATAAAACTGGAACAGAAAATAACAATGGTACTCTTAATAATCTGTAAAAGGAGAGGATGGAAATGTCCTCTAAAGTAGGTCAAGTTTAAAAGGATTATGTGCAGTATCTGAAAAGGGCTTCTTCTGGTCTTGTCTCAGTGGACCTATTTTTTTTTCTAGTATGTTTTGTGATGGCTGAGAACTGTTGCATTCATTGGCATAGTAAGTATGACCTAGCATCAGGAGACTTTGCTTTACAAGACCAGGAAGGAAAAATGAGCTACCTAAGCCCCATTGCCCTTCCTGAATCCCATTGGATGCTGCATGAGTGGCAAATGGCTAGATCATTGTGTCACTGCTAGAACGCCTGGTGATACCAAGCCAAAAGCACTGGTGGCATAGCTAGTGGTTTGAAAAAATCGTTTTGATACAAATTGACTAAAAAATAAAAAAAAAAAGAATGAGAGGAAAAGATGAAGTACTATAAGTTGCTCCAAGTCCTTATGAAAGGCGTTCTTCCTTGCCTCTTCCTATTTGCTTGGAGCAAGCATCTTCAAACAAGTTGATTATCTGAAAACAAAGGGTGGGCATTTATTATAAAATGCAATATTTTTTATTTTATTTTCTCTTTAGTTTAAAAAAAACCAAACAAACCTGGATTAAAATCTTTCTATAGTCCTAATACCAGCTACAAGCATTCTGAATCCTTGATGCAAAACATCATTGCATGTAGTAGCATTTTTGGACACTCTCTAGCTTAAATTCGCTAATTGATTTCAGCAACAATGGAGAAAAATCAGTCTTTCCTCCTCCCTCTTCTCCCATCTAGCACTTCTGTCGAGGCTCCTGATTGACATGGAGTAGAATTTTTGAGGGTATTTTTGTGTTTGTCAAATATCAGCCCTAGGTCTGACTTTGTCTCCTTGGAGAACTCCATGCCTTTCTGAGGGGAGCTTCTGGGGGAGGATGAGCCAGAGAGGCAGCTGATATCGCTGATGCTTTTTTGTGGCAACTGCATCAACAGTTCTGTGGAAAGGTGAAGAAATATGAGATGCTAGCTTCTGTTCCCACTTGCAAGGGGGATTTCAGAAACCCTTACTCTCCTGGCTGATGCCTCCCTGAATAGTAAAGACACCTTGAGGTGATGACAATACTAATGCTTAGTCTGAGAGCTTATGAAATCCTAACCATCTCTTATTTGTCTTAATGATAATTTAATAATTTATCTTAATAAATTATTTTATACCTTGTGTACACACTGCTTGCAGCATCTCTTTACACACAATGCAAGTTGCTCAAAATGTCCTAGAAATAACAAGACTACTTACTCAAGAGAAAGAAGTTGCCTTTGAATCCTACTGTGCTTTGTCAGCTGTGTCCTGTTGGGAGTATGGCTGCTGTTCATCCTGGGCTGTTCTTGGGGACCACATTTACAACCTTACCCTATGATCTCCTCTGGCTCTCTGTAGAACACTGTTAAGCATTAGCCAGCCTGTCTCCAAACTGCATTGTGAAAACACGTGGATGCACACTGCTTCTCTTCATTAATGTCTTAGCCAGGCACAAATTGGTGGGACCCATGGTTAATAACAGACAGTGAGAAACTCTCTGAGGCAGCTTTTTTTTTACCTTTGTTATTTAGTCTTCTGGTTCTAAAATTACAGGCTAGAAACCTCTTCATAGAGTAGCGGACATAATGGCATTTACAAAGGTCCCAGCACGTGTTCCCACTGCAGGACCAGAAATCAGATGGCACACATGGAGTCTGCGAACTGCTGCCTTTGGCAGCAGCTGTGAAGCTGCATGCTGGACCTCAGGCCACTCACCTTCTCTGTTCATAAATTCCCATGGGGGTCACAGAGCCACGAGGTCTGACATCAGTGCACCAGACAAAACCTCAATAAAGCAGCTTAAAATGAAAATGGGATACTTCTCTATCACCAGTTTCACCTGCCTCTCCTCTTACCAGATGTTTGATCTTCACTCCTCTCCTTTTTTTTCTCCAAATACTTGCCTCTTCCTTCAACAGGTGTGGTTTCCCCCTTGTCTTAAACCTCTTCCCAGTCTGGAAAAGTCACTCACTACTTAAAATCACAGGCCCGTATTTTAAGCAGGACTACAAATCTCTCTCTCTAGCAGAGAACTGAGTTTATTTGTATGTCCTATCTTCAGTAACATTTACATGGTTGAAATCTTGCCCTTAGGCTTTGCTGTCAGGATCCTATGTTGGTGAGTCAAGCAATTGAGGTTTAAGAGATTGCAGATTAGTATTTGAAGATACGACATTTAAATTCAAATTACCAGAAAATGACTGCATTTTCATTATTTAAAAAACAAGCTATAAAACTGATGTATAAAACTGTAATTTTCTCTAAATTTTATGATGAAACTGTATTTTCAATGATTTATCATGATACTTAATTTCATCATTCAGTATTTTCCAAGAGGTTTTCTATAACCAAAGGATGCATCATTTCCCTGGGAGGCTGAATAGCTGTTAGAAAATAATTGCTTATATACTGCACTATTAACATTTGGAGAAGTGTTCAAATTTCTGAAACAATTCAGGATTCAAAAATGGTTCAAGTTTATCTATATATTTTTCCCCGTAACCTTTAATGCTCCTGGGGTGTAATTCTGAAGGTGTCCAATGTAACATACAAACCATTATCCTAATGGATAAGTCATACAGTCGGAGTAAAACATGACGACAGAAGTACTGGAATCAAGCAGCAGCTCAACTACCTGTCGAAACAGGAGCCAGATTCCACATTTGCTCCTTCCAGGCCAGATACTTCTTACAGAGAAGACCGTAGGAAGGTTCTCTCTGTCCTGGTCTGGTCTTTCTGGTCACTGCCTCTTGCAGAGCTGGCTATGATGCCCCTTGTTCCTACCCACCTTGTTTGGCAGTGAGAATAGTTATCTAGAAAATTGGTCACCCCAGGATACAGCAATCATAAAATCCATGTTACCCCACTATCTTGGTCAATGCTCTACGCACTAGAAAATCCTGACAAACCTCCTGAATTCTGCTTCTCTCGTATTTTAAAAGGAAAAGATAAGCAATTTCTCCAAATCACAGAAAGCTATTTTTAGTATCAATTTGCTTGATATGTATCAGGGAGCTAAAAATGTCTCACTTCAATTCAGTGTATTAGATTTCCATGGCAAGGTCTTGGTAGCAGGAGGTGCTACAGTGAGAAGCTGCCAGAAGCTTCCCTCACATCTGACAGAGCCAATGCCAGCCGGCTCCGACACGGACCTGCCACTGCCAACGCCGTGTCCATTGGCAACAGCGGTAGTAATTCTGGGATAATGTTATTTAGAAACGGGAAAAAGCTACCAGAGAGAGGAGGCACAACATGTGAGATAAAAAGCCCTAAAGACACCAAGGTCAATGAAGGAGGATGAGCAGCAGGTGCTGCAGGCACTGGAGCAGAGATTCCCCTGCAGCCTGTGGTGAGGCAGATGTGCCCCTGCAGCCCATGGAGGCACAAGATAAAGCAGAGATTCAACTGGAGCCTGTGGAGGAACTCCAAAACAGAGCAGATAGAAGCACCTTAAGGAGGCTGTGACCCCGTGGGAAGCCCACACTGGAGCAGGCTCCTAGCAGGACCTGTGGCTCCATGCAGAAGGGAGCCCACTCTGGAACAGATTTGCTGGCAGGACCCTGAAGGGGACCCACACTACAGCAGCCTGTTCCTAAAGGACTGGACCCCGTGGAAGGGACCCATACAGGAGCAGTTCATGAAGAACTGTAGCCTGTGGGAAGGACTCATGCTAGAAAAATTCATGGAGGACTATCTCTTGTGGGAGGGAGCCCATGCTGGGGCAGGGGGAAGACTGTGGAGTCCTCCCCCTGAGGAGGAAGGAGTAGCAGAGACAGCATGTGATGAATTGACCACAGCCCCCATTCCCCTGCACTGCACAGGGGGAGGAGGTACAGAAAATCAGGTTAAGGCCCAGGAAGAAGGGAAGGCTGTGGAAAAGATGTTTAAAGATTTGGTTTTACTTCTCATTACCCTATGCTTATTTGATTGGTAATAAGCTAATTTCCCCAAGATGAATCTGTTTAGCCTGTGACAGTAATTGAGGAGTGCTCCCTCCCTGTGTTTATCTCAACCCAGGAGTGTTTTGTTATATTTTCTCTACCCCACCCAGCTGAGGAGGGGAGAGATAGAGCAGTTCTGGGGGGGAACCTGGCATCAAGCCACCATCAGCCAACCATATTCACGATGAAAAATTTCAGATACACTGGGGCATTTCTATCTAGCTGGTTGGTGTCTCCTTCCCTTTTCCTTTCTTAAGTAAGTGCTGGTTGATTTAAGTTCAACTCTGAGGGGTCTCATCTCTCTGATTTACTACACAGGGAATACAGGCACCAGCAACTTTGGGGTGCTGTAGTGTTGAGTACCCAGGTTTCTCTTCAGATGTAGCCTTCTCTCTGTTAAGAAAGACAGTCTCAAGAGCCATTTTGGAGTGTAGTAGTCAAATTTATTTCCACTGAAGAAGCACACTTGTTTCAGTAATAAAAAAATAACATTTTCTTTGCAGAATAAGAGTAAACCTGTAGTGGTATAAATATATTTACTTGCACAAGAATTCACGTAAGTCACTCAACATATATTTAGACTTAGTATTCTCATAGTCCTAAGTTTCAAATGGAGTCAACAAAAGATAGCTACTTGGAGAAAGACGAAAAATTTGAAGTCTGGCTCAGTTTGGATTTAAACATATATGAAATAATGGAAAGCTTCCTTCCTTGGTGGTTTTTTTGTTAAATGAATACATTTCTTATGAAAAAAATCAACAGCTTTCAGCACGGATTATTTCTGTTTGTCTAATTAAAATATACTATATGATGTCAGTCACAGAAGCCTCTTCTGGCTGCCTTGCAGACATGACCTCAGTGCTGGCCAGGCAGAACCAGCAACGAGCATGTTCATGTTCAAGCTCAGTGCTCCTTAGCCTCTGCTCAGCCTCTGTGTCTCCAATCCTGAGACTCCCATCACCAGCTACTGTCTTTCAACAAACAAACCAGGTATAGCAATTTCCTTCAGCGGGTCATCACAGACTCACCAGACAGCATGCCTGATCAATCAGCAAATCCCTGTGCTACACCAAGACAGGTGCTATATTCCATATAGCATTATTAAGGACCTGGTGAAACCAAACATTAGCTTATAGTAGGTATGGTTGATGTGTAACTTTATCTAGTATGAATATTTAATGCAAAAGAAACAATATTATATTCTGCACTCTCATTCAGTTCAAGCCATGGAACAACAGTAAAAACAACTGCAACAAATTTAACTTGCACTTTAACTTCTATAAAACTCTTCAACTCTTTTTCCAATTGTGGGGGCGGGAAAACAAAAAAAAAAAACAAAAAAGGGGAAGCTAAGTTTAATGAATCAATCTCATCATGACTCTGTATTACTCTGTTCTGCCAAATTATACTTCGTTACCATATGGGCAATTGTCAGCACCATGTCCTCACAACATATGTTGATTTATTATGATCCTTTCTTACTGTTACTACAGTGAAAAACAGCATAAGGTTCAGCCCTGATTCTCCTCAACATGTCTACAAGAGGAGGACACCAAACTAATACAGCACAATACTGGAGACAAGAGAACATAACACTTAGTTCTGATACACTGAAAAGCAATTTCACACATTAGCTCACTTATGCAGGCACACCGACATATTGAGCACCATTTTTTTTCAGTTTAACATAACGTTCAACTCTGAACAGAAAAATGTTTAGCCTCTAGGACAGTTTCAGTATTAAGAAAAGAACTACCTCTATTTTAGAAACATCAAAACACTACTGTTGACACTTTAGTTGAGAAGTTCACTGCAAGTGACCCTCTCTCTGAATTCGAAGGCGCTCCTTCTCCACTTGCAAGCGTTCCTTCTCAATCTGCAGCTTCTCTGACTCGAACTTGAGAAACTGCAGCCTCTCTTTCTCTAACTGTAAACGTTCTTTTTCAAGTTTTAACTTTTCAGTTTCTAGATCCAGAGGCTGCATGATGGGTTTTTCTGTTTGGGTGAGGTCATTTTCCAGGGCAGGTTTTTCAGATTGCAGAGTCTCCAGCCTGAGCTTCTCCCACTCAATCTGAAGTCGCTCCTTCTCAATCTGAAGCCTCTCACGCTCCAAGTCAACGTGCCGCAACCGTTCCTTTTCAATTTGCAGGCGCTCCTTCTCCACTTGCAACCTTTCGGCTTCAATGTCTAGTCGCTGTTTCTCCAGATCCAGCTTTTGCTTCTCCAGATTTATAAGCAAGTGAGAATCTTCATAGGCTAGCCTAGCTTGAGCAGAGCTTAGATTTCCAAACTCTTCAATGTGGGGGAAGTCTGGTAGGTCATTTTCCTTTTTCGAATCTGGCAGAACTGATGACAATATTTCTTCTTCTTCCTCAATAGGAAACTGCAGAGGAACGTGACAGACAAGAATTACACTCCAGGCTTTATGACTGAATAAATGTGTTACACACAACTTAACTGAAAAGAACATATTGCGTTTTTTTCATTTTTAAAGCTACTCAGAACTGTTTAACTCACATGTTGTGAAATAACCATTTTAGATCAGAAAATTTTTCTATCATTACACAGGTAGAGAAACACACTTTATCTGCAAGTTAATACCTGGTAATGAAAAATGCAAAATCAGCTTGTCAGTGGACATGCAAGAACATACAGAAAACATGGCACAGTTATTACAGATCATTCAGAACCACTGATAGAAAAATGGATCTACGAGACCATATGTTGTTCTTACTTTTCATAGACCTGCGTGACATTTAGGGAAGCCACTAGGAATTTGTTATGACTTATTATTTATCAGAGCAGATGGATTCATAGGCTATGTGGTATGTAAGCTACCCCAACCTTCACTAACTTAAGGATTCCATTTTTTATAAAAGATTTAACACTGACATTTTTCACATGCTCTTAACGCTTCCAACTCCATTAAGTGGGTCTATACACAGGACTTTAACCGTTCTGTGTTACCACATTTGCTGTAAAGCTATTTATGATGCAGATGATGAGATGGCTAGGACCACTGCTCTCAGCAGTAGACAGACACTGTTCTTCAGCACTGTCTGACAGTGGTCTCACTACCATTTAACAGCTTCTGCTGATTTTTTCCCAGCACATATATCGACTGAGCTAAGACAGGAGCTGCTTCCCTACCCTTCCCACTTGAGGAAAAAATAAAAAAAAAGGAAAACTGTTTGAATACCCCTTTTTGAAATGAGAACTATATATTTGTAGAGGCACAGCAAAACTATGCCAACATTTGACTTGACTCCAGCTGGCTGCGTTCCCCAGGACAGTCACAGTACTACTAGGAGTAAAAACCTGTCTAGAGAATCCACAACTGCTTGTCAAATCCACACTAAAATTCTGAAAGAGAAGAATGGCCGACTTATTCAAGTAATGGTTTCATCTCCTGTGGGTTCATTTTAAGACCATGCAAACAGTATTCTATTTCTTTCTGTATTCTATTTCTTTCTGTACCTGCAGGTAACATATACTTCCATTTGTTAAAGAAGTGCACTTTTCTTCTCCGTTCATCCATCCAGACAGCCTGAATATTACAATAACCAGTTTCCTTCAAGGGCATATTTTCATTCTATTTACTGAACTAATTCTTATCTGTGGCACATACAAATGGAAAATACATGTGCGAAGACATATTCCAGCTTTAGGAATATCAATTCAATAATCAACATCCAAGACCTACACCCAATTCCAAGCTGCTAGATTTGAACATCATCTCTCTGAAATATATTTGTTTCTACAGTTTCTTTAATTCACACATTCAGAAAAAAACCAGAAACAGATACTATTAAGAAACACAGCAGCCTTATGCGGAAATGAAACAAAGGCCATATTGCACACAGCTAATGCATGTCAGTCACTCACTTCGAAATTCTGTGGATCCTCCTCTTCCTCTTCTACTTTGATTTCCGTTAAAGATCCACCGGCTTCTCTGAAGTCAGTGATATTTTGCCATTCAAAACTAGATTCAATTGCAAATCCCATTTTCTCATCCATGTCTTCATTGAGAGAGTCATCTAAATTGGATGAAGGAAGGTGAAACCCAGCACCTACTACTTTGATGTTTGCATTCAGACGTTTTCTCTTCATGAGTGCTCTCCAGTCAAGGTATCGCCTTTTCACTTCTGTCCCTGTTCTTTGCTCTCCTTCACCTACAGCATTGACACACTCTGCTATTTCCTCCCAAGCTTTCCGTTTCATCTCATTAATTGTTGTATTAAGTTGCTTTGAAAAGAGTACTTCTCTCCTTTTTCTGATTTCCTTAAGGAGAGTTTGAGTTTCCTGAACACTAAAATTGCTTTTCCTTTTTCTTTTTAATTGTTTCATCTTTTCCAGCTTTAACCTAATAATTTCACCACAGCAGACCACAGAGATGATCTGACACTAGTCAGCTATTAATATAAATAAATTTAGAAGCCAATGAAAGCAGAGCTCAGTTCTTGTGAAATGAATTTTCTCTTCACTTTGTAGTATTTTTCTATTTGTCAGGCTTCCTAAGAGAAAAAGAGCAAACAACATAAATCTCCAAGGTATACACCATATATTTTCATTTAGCAACTTGACTCCTAAGTCATCATTTAAGGAATACGTATTTTGAGCTGACTGTTCATTTGATAAAAGAAAACCATTTTCTTAGACTCTGAATATGAAGTAGCTAGCCATAGATACCTTCTCTAATGTCCTACCATTAATATATCCTTGTCATGAACTGTTACAGTTGATTTGATATTTCCATTACAAAAATACAGCTATTTTCCTTCAACTCTTAAGAGTTTTGCCAGTCGGGATGTGCTTAGGACTGAAATTTGACACACACATTCCAGTTTGAATACTACATTATTTCCAAAAGAAGCTGAAATTGTTATATCATTACTTCAAAAACATCAAGTGTGTAGGGGACTGAAATTTCTGAGACACATTTTAAATGAGACACCATTTCCATAAAAAAAATAGATTAATATGGAAAATGGAAATTTTAGAAGCTCTTCTGACTTATCTTAATCAGAAATAAAATAACTGAAGCAATCCTGTTTAATGTCATAAAATTACTAGCTCAAACAAATGTCGTGCACGAGAGATGTTTTAACGGTAAACAGATTTAAGAATAAGTCACTACATGCAGCTCTGTCCTTCTCACACTGCAAAACATGTCAGATGCAATGGCAGCTTTAAAGTTCATTCAGTTCTCTGCCCACAGCAACAGCTGGTCCTGCCCCTGATGCTGAAGAGAACACTAAACCCCATAAATACACCTGACAGATTGTGTGAAACTCTGTACAGAGATGGACAGTCTGAGTGGGAGAAAACAGGGGACTATTAATGCAGTAATGAACATCACTGCAGTAACATCATAGATTGTATTACAAAAAACAAAACAAAAAAACAAACAGCCCCCCAAAACAACCAAAAGCTGAAAGCAGAAAATGAGAATCAAAATGGTTCATGGTCACAGATTGCTTGGTAATGGGTCCAATTTAGGATTATTTTGAACAATCATTTGTACCATCTTATCTACCACTGTATGTAGGTTTAGAAGGCTTTAAACCAAGCAGGCCAGGGATTTACCATACAGTCCATACAGTTTCAAGCTGCTGTGTTTGTTCACTGTTCATGCAGTATAGACATTTGTCCACCTGAAGGCAAATGGCTTGCAGACTATATATTCAATTGCTACTGACTGATGGACTTAATTCTTAACACACACCCCCAACCCCCTCCCCGAGCTACATAGGATTCTTAACTTACTAAGCATTTTTTCTCCTGTTATTCTCCCTAAACTTGGTTAAAACATACACATCAGCGCAACACAACAACTCTCCATTTGGGGGATAATGTAGAGTAGATATTGCTATTCATCTCGTATGAATATGACTGTCAACAAGTGGCTCACTTGCAATTTTCCATGTCAAGCAACATCTTTTCATACCCAACATGCAAGCATGCTGCCATCAAGTATTTTTTAAAATGCTGCATTTAGAAAACTGCTTTACTACTTTTCATCATTACAATACCGTTCTCTCTGTCAAGCCACTTACTTCCAATGATTACTAGCTAGAAAATATGCAAAACCAAGTCCCAAGAGGAAATCAATTGCATAAAGCATGAGCATGTATTATCACACACCAGTCCTCAGTTCTCCTATGCAGCTACCCAGCACTTTGGACTCCTCAGACTCAAGCAGGAAGCTGCATGTTGCTGTTTAGGATGTGTGAAATCTTTTATCCTTCTGAAAGTAAAATTCTAGTTGGTTTTGAGAAAAGGGAATTGTTAAAAAAAATAATGTAATGTAGTGCTTTAATGCAGACCCCTAACTTGACGTGACCAGTAGAGAAAAAAATATTGGCAAGTTAAAAAATCAGATTCATACCAGAACACAGCACTGTACCTGCTAAAATTACATAATTTTTTTTCTGAGACCTTTTTTCTGATCTTTAAGCATATCCCTTAACTTTGATTATTATAAGCTTATCACAAAAAGATATCAAGAAAGCAGAATCATATTTACTTCTCCATCAGTAAATCAATTCATTTGGTACTTGCTGAGCTTTTCAAATGCAAATTACAGCAGCAGTGCTTTACTATTATTATTGTAACTGAATTTCTTGACTTATGCATTAAATTCTAAGTTTATCTTGTGTAAAGTCTTTGGTTGTGGGGTTTTTTAAACGTTTTGATAAGTCACTGAGCAAGTAAATTCTTCAGGAAAGTTACCTGCATACAGAACAAATTTAGAACACTTTTGTAATCTTCACCATTTACAAGGCAATTATTCTGGACTGATAAATATATAGTGATTCCTGGTTACTGGGGAATGATCAGTACTCGTATCTTCATACTGGCTTTAGAAACACATACATTTGCACTTACCTGTTTTCAAGGTGGGGAGTGTGTGTGAAAGATACAGAGGTATCCATCCTGAGTTGGTCTTCCAGGTATAAAGAATTACTTAGAGTACTCAGGTACAACATAAGTTTCACAAGAATGACCCTATTTCTGACTTATCACTACCAAGACATTAAATCTCTGTTTATAAGGTCACTCTTATCTCCACTGAAATCAGTAGAATTTCAGGTTTGGTTTTAAGTAATACTTAAGTGAACACTCAAGTACTTTGCTGACTGTGGGAAAATGGGTCAAACTTTCCTAAGTACTCCCCAGTTGGGCACATCAAACTAAACTCTTGAAAGTACCAGTAGCTACTTAATTTTCTCTTAAGATACTTAAACAGCAGACTTTTCATCTCAAGGTATATACTGGCTAAGTCCTTTACTGAGCCCCAGCTATGTGAAAAAGTTTCTGGTCATTCCCAATAACAGGGAACCACAAGATTTTAGAGACTCATATGATATCTCTAGTTACCCTGGCCCTCCCTAAATTTCTCTAAGTTAGCACAGCAGGCCAATATGGGCACAAACACAGGGGGAAAAAAAACACCTAGGTTTTCAAATCAAATTTGCATCATCTTCTAAATATAGTTCTACATGAACACAGAAGATGCAGACAGGCAAGCTTTGTCCTTAGCCCCAGAGAAGGCTCAGAGTTAAAACACACAAATGTCAGGTTACCCTGTGGGTCAGCCTCACTGCTCCTTGTGCCAATGCTTTCCACCACCTGACTGATCTCCCTAGCCACTCTTCGTGAAGTGTCTAATCTTGGTTTTGGATTTTATGCTATAAACCAAGGACATGACCTTTAAGAACTACAATACTAACTTGGAAACTACTGGCATCCAATTCCTTTATTAGGTAAAGTTTTGTTTTAGACTTTTTTTAACTTTTCCTTGAACAGGTCTGATACAAGCCCTGAATTTCCCAGCGAAACATCAGCAAAACCTATCTGTTTTAAAACCCATAACTACTAACTTCCAATAGCAAAGGACATCTTGCCTTTTCCAACTCCTTTCTTTTTAAAAGCACATGGCCTCATTAAGGACGATTCCCATCTTATTAATATAAATGGGTGTTTGTGAATTGTTTTAACAGTGTACTTATTCCCAGGGATGGCTCCAATCCACTGTGGCACTGTATACCTTTCTAATATATTAACTATAAAGCCTTATTATCTAACTAAACCTGAGGTTTGGGATATTCAGTTTTCTGACACTGCTAGATGGTCTCTAGGATATTACTCTTTAATGCAGAAAAATGAACTATTACATGCTCCAAGTACAAAAGAAACAGGAATGGCAATAATCTAGGATTTGTACACATTCTAGATAGCTACCCTACCACCACCTTGAAAAGCTTGATTTACAAAAACACGATTTACAAAAACTAGCACTGTCCTGTTTTCAGCTGGGATAGTGTTAATTTTCTTCCTAGTAGCTGGGACAGTGCTGTGTTTTGGATTTAGTGTGACAATAATGTTGTTAACACATTGATGTATTTGTTGTTGCTAAGCAGTGCCTAGGCTAAGTCAAGGACTTCTAAGTTTCCTGTGCTCTGCCACTGAGGAGAAGCACAAGAAGCTGGGGGGAAACTGCAAATGCAAACTGCATATCTTTACGGTTTGTGCAGAAATGCAAAGTGATGACTAGAAAAAAAAAAAAGAAACAATTCTGATTATACGGTAACAAAGATTTCAAAGGTCTTCCAGATGGCATCTTGGAGCTACAAGTTTCAGAGTCCTGTCAGGCCAGAAGCAGCCCAATGTCACAAAGGTCCTCATTGCTGGACTAAAGAAACACAAACTATTTGTCAGAGTTGAAATGAAACAAGTATTGTAAAACTAAGCTGAAAACCCCCTAAGCAGGCAGAACACACACATACTGAATATCTTTGACATACTTAATAGCAGAGGCATCCACATTCTGCCTCTGTCTTTTCTGTCTCCTTTGTTCACACCTTATTGTCTAAGTGCTAGACCAACAAAAAAAATTAACCAACCCACCCAAAATAAACAAGGAAACAAAGAAAAACATCCTTGCATTCACCAGGACCGAAGGACTGCTGCTAGCACCAACAGTCTTAGAATTATTCTTTAGGAAAATCATGACTTTTTTAAATACGATGCCTTGATAGTCCCTTTATTTTTTTTAACTTTCAGGGCTTATGCTTGAATAAGAAAAACAAAGTTTAAATTAGGAGGACCTGCTACTTCTAAGTTTTTTTAAACAAATTCGAGAGTCTGAGTAACTTTGGATACTACCGCCTGGGGATTTCTAGAAAACTTCGTATGTGATTCCCAACAGACGGCTACGTTGACTTGGAGCAACTTAGGGTTTTGTACAAAGAAAGGCTGAGTGCTGGCCAACACATCCCTCCTGCAAAAAGCCCGCGGTTTGCGCAAACGAAAAGGCACGCAGGGAAGGGAACCAACACCACCTAAAAGGACCATTTAACGAAGCCGAGAGGAGGGAGACACCGAGGATGGGAGGCAGCTGTGGATTCAGGCTAATGAATCCAGAAACTCATCAGGCTGACATTCCCCTTCCTCTGAACCAGTCACGGCCACGAACGGCACAAAACCCCGTCCCCGGCGGGGGGTGCGTTTCGGAGGGACGGGTGCGGGCACAGCCCCGGGTGCGGGGCCAGCTCCAGTCCGGTCCCACCCGAGCGCTGCGGGGAGTGAGGCGGCAACAAAAGAAGGCGGGGGCACGGCTGCCTCAGCCCCTGAACCCTGGGGAGCAGCCGGGCCCGCGGCTCCCACCGCAGCTCAGGGTCCCTCCAGACGGCACGACTGCGCGACTCTCCCGGGAGCAGGAGGAAGAGGAGCGGAGCCTCCCCGCGGGGAGAGAAGGCGGAGGACAATCGCCTCGCCGCCCCCAGGGGCCCAGAGCGGCGGAGCCACACCGCTCTACCCCTCCCGAAGGTACCAGGGGGTGCCCGCACACCGCGGAGGCAGCGGCCGCCGCATCCCCGCCCGGTGCCGCCGCCCGCGCCGCCCGCACCGCCCGGTCCCCGGGGGCCGTACTCCCCGCTCACCTGCGCCTGGCGCTCCCCTCCGGGCCGCCGGCCCTTTAACGGCCACTGCCCTCCCATTGGGCGAGTCACCCGTCTGTCAGTCTTCTCCGCGCGCCTATTGGCGGGCCGTGCCCGCCGCTCTCCCCGCCCCGCCGTGACGCGCCGGGAGGTCCGGGATCCCCCCACTTTCCTCCGCCCGCGGGTCCGCGCCGCGCGCCGCACCCAGGCAGTCATTGGCTACAGCCGCCGTCTGTCTTCCGCAGACTGGCTGGTGATTGGCTGCGAGAGGTCACGGCCCGCCTCTCCCCTCAGTTAGAGACCCTCCGCGGGGTCACGGCGAAGTCATATGGGCTGGGTTTGGTGTCCCGTCCGCTCCGTCTGAGGGCGTGGCACAGCGAGGGGCTGGCAAGGTGGGGATGGGGCCTCTCCGCAGGATGGGCAAGGGAAGGAGAGGGAAAGGGACAGCCCGGGGGTGCAGGACCATGTGTGCGGCAGGTTTATGATGCTGCAGTAGAGAGCGAACGTGCAGCAGCCGGCGGTTCATCCCGAACTGCGCGGTTTGTGATTCAAATACAGAAATAACATTTCTATAGATACTGTAATTAAAGAAGTGAAAATGTTTCCGAAGTGCTGCCATATGTAAGCCGCCACGTCACTGATGTGGGTGAATATACACGCGAAAGGCTTCTGTGGAGCTTTCTGGTTTGGGGCTTCTCTGCCACACGAGATGTGTCTGGTCCTTGCCCTCTGTGTTGGATCCCGTTGCCTTGGTCACGTAACCTTCGTGCAGGCTTAAGACACTACTTTTTGTCTAAAGTTTGCTGCCTTTATTCTGCCTTCTCTGATGTGTGCATGTATTATTTTGCATAGGGCACATCTCCAGGATGAAGGACCACCGCCTGCTTTATGGTGAACTTGCCACCGGCTGCTGCAAGAGAGGAGCCCCGAAGAAAAGATACAAGGACTCCCTGAAACAACATCTCAGCCTTGGCCATATTGACCACCATAACTGGTCTACTCTGGCCTCCAGTCGGGAGATCTGGAGACACACCATCTATAATGCTGCTGATGCCTTTGAGAAAGCTCGCAGGATCTCCCTTGAGGAGAAAAGACAATGCAGAAAGAATCGAGCCTTGCAGAATATACCATCTGAGGAGTCTTTCTGCTGTGCCTTTTGCAACTGGACATGGCTATCTTGTATTGGCCTCATTAGCCACCAACGCACTTGCAACAAACGTGGGTAGAGCCCTTCCCAAATCTTCGTTCGCAAAGCCTAGCCATGATGATGTTAACAATTACTTTCCTCAGTCCTTTCAAATCCAAATATGAGCTGCAATGAGTATTTGGATTTGTTTATTTTCACTGGAAAGATAAGTTATTTCCTTAATAAAGCTTCAAGTGATCAAAATTGTGATGAAACTACGAATCTCCTTTAAGATGGCATTTTCCAGTTTGTCAACAATTCTGGTATTGAACTTCCTCAAAATATTCCATAGAAACTAAAGGCTATGAACTTAGTTTACTTACAGGTAGTGACAGTTTTGCTGCCTTACTTGCCCATTGTGTACTGAAAATAGTAAAAAATTAAAAAGGAAAACAGTAAGGAATAGGGTAGCAAGCCTATGCTACACTGCTGGCATATATAATACAGGGATATTTCTTACTGAGGCCTATGTATGAACTAATTTACATTATTATCAGTATTTTGTCAGTGCTCAGAAATGAGATTCAAGTGTGCCCTAAAGGTCTTGCAAGCTACTTCAAACTAGATTCAGGTGCAAGTAGATGGAAAAATGATGGAAAGTGGAAGTCGTTAACAATCAACCTCTGCCACTTTGCAAAAATAATTAGTCCTAATTACACCTCATTAAGTATCCTTCTTTTATTGCAAAGCACAAAACCACTAAATATGACTAGTATCCATTAGAATAATTTTAACTAGGAAGCATATGATTTCCTAGAGTACCTATGCACATAATTCTAAATAGCTCTATTTTCTCCCTCTATTGTTACTCCGCTATTATGGAGACTGTTGATCACTGGTGAAAAATCTTGGTGTATGCTAGCTTTCTCCAACAAAAATCCTTGAACCTCCTTCATTCATGTAGGATATGTCTTGAATTTATGTATAATTTATGTGTACTTTATTCAATTACTTGCGTTTGATTACAATAGGAGAAGCCCCACCATATGGCTTATAGTTCAGATGTGAATTGTTCAAGTCCATGGTGAATTCCCTAGTTCGTAGAACATCCATATGCAATTTTCTTCTGATTGTCCACAGGATTACACAATTAGAGCTCTCAAATTTGGTCTGTTTATTCCTTCGTTGTTCAATATAAGCTTTTAACATTGTGAACGCTGTTGGAACACTTTGGAGGTATCTCCAAATGGCTTTTGCTAGCTGTGGGGAAAAGGCCTTGGAGCACTGGGAGCTTAATTTGTATTACTGTAAGTCTATTTTATCTATACAGAGGTTTGAGGCTTACAGAATTTTAAGTTTTGGAAGAATACAAGACAACCTAGGGCTCCCTCACTTTGTACTGATGCCATTTCTGCACCCCTTGGCATATGAATTTTATACTAAGTAGCTCGTATTTCCTTTTATTTAAAGCCACTTCTAATAGTGTGGAAGTCTATTTCAGTAAAACTAAATACCTAATCATTTGCAATACTTAAACTGTTGAAAACCCCCTGTATTATCAATCTGAGCTGTATGGATCTAATAAAAAAAAAACCAAACCTAATTTAAATGAGTACCTTACAATGCTAAACTTGGAACTTTTCAGCATGGGAACAACAACTGATTATGCAAAGGGTATACAAATACAAGGTCCAAGGATAATCACAAAAACCCCTCACTGCAGTTTTCATGCATGCTAATTGCATTTTTGCTTATAATCTAACATTCAGAATGTTCTCCAGTTGGGAAAAAAAAAAGGGGAAAAATAGGAGTTAAACAAATTAGAAACACTGTAGATTCTTAGTATTTAGAAAATGACTGAAAAAAAAATCAGACCTGAGAAGGATTTGGTTGCTCAATGCTTTTATTCACAAAAGAATGAACATCTTGGCAAACATGTAGTATCATACTTCCCACATACCAGCAGAGCCCAGGCAGCAGCAAAATGTTAGTGATCTCTATGCTTTATTGGATGTTAGAAGGAAAAAAAGTAAATTGAGCATAATGGTCAACTATAAATAATGTGAAAAATATCCCTGTTTTCAGGCTGTTTTAATTAAATTATATCTTATGCTGCCTCCTGTTGGTCACCTACAAACAGAAACATTTACAATTATACTCCACATTACAAACTGCAGTCAGCACGTTCTACAGCCTATACTTTGCCTACTACCTAATACTAACCAGAGGAGGTAAAAAGCTTTCTTCATGGAGTAATACCGTAAATAAATCTGACCTGGTAAATCTACTCCATTTTGTGCATATAATAAATTTTTAACAGCAATAAACTGACTTACTAAAAATGTATTTTGAATATAGAAAACCAAAAATTAGTAAATAAATAATAATCATCAGGTCTGTGCAAACATAATCAACACCTGAATAATTGATATTTATTTTAACAACTAAACCAGTGTGATAACATTATCAAAGTGCTAAATGTTTTGATTGCATTCTTTAAAAATTAAGATTATCCAATATAATCATCACTGGATATTAAAATCCCACATATAATATATATTATCTCCATGTATATTATACTGGTCATGCTTATAATGTGTTCTGTGACATAAAATAAAATACTATTAGAAATGTTTTGGTTACATCATTTAAGTGCAAATAGTAATTATAACTTTACATGCAATTTGTTTAAAACATCTTACTCTATTTCAGTGAGAACATTGGTAATCATTAATCTAGTCATCAACTATTTTTTAAGGAAGGTAATTTTTCATAAAGTACTGTGAGCTTTGAAAAGTCAGAAAAAGATATAGAAAAACTTGCTTTGCACTGACTTTGTGACCTTTTTTAAATTGCATAACAGCTGTGTAAAGTAGAATGAAAAATCTATTTGATCCAGACCTACAGCAGTTACTCCATATTAGTCAGTGTAGCTGAGTTCATTGAGATTTCTTACATCTTTAGCAATCAGAGGGTTTGGAATATAGGCCTTTAATTCTATCAGAAAGCCTTATTTTTAACCGTAACTTTCTAACACCGCTTCTTCTGCATTCAATTCTGCTACCAGATTTAATACTTTGTCTGTGGAATTGTGGCAAATGACCTTTCCTTTTGTGAGATCTGTAGTACAGGCTTCCCTGCCTAACTGAAGAAAATCAGTCTTATTTCACAGTAACTTTTCTGTAAGCAATGCTAGAAAGTAATTGACACTACTACACTATTTCCTGATCACTGAGTAAAAAAGCTCAACTCCATGTGAAATCCATGAATGATCGGTCAAACTGGGAACTGACATTAGTTCCTGTGCAAGTGTAGCGTAGAATATTAAAGAAGCAAGTCTATTTTCCCAATTAAGCTTCATTCAGTTTTCACTATCTACACTAATTTATCTCATATGTCATTGCTCTGTCTGATGTCCTATTCTAGAGTCTTATATACATAGCAAGTAGCTGGATGGAAGACTGCCAAAAAAAGCTGCTGTAACAAAAAACTTGGGGGAAAGAGTATCACCTGAATTACTGACTGACTCGCTGTTTATGCAATCCAGCAATTTGGTCATGACAGTGGCAATTAAAAAACCCTTGCAATTCTCTAGTCTCTTCCAATTTGCATAGCTATTTATACCCATGTACTATGGGCATAGTATGTTACTTCTGTCATTGCATAAACTGCATACTCACAATACTCAGGTATAAAACCAACACAAATACACAAGCAAAAGAGAACTGGGCCTTATATTCTGATGTGACAAGCTGCAATAATTAATGGTCAATGAAGTCTCTAAGCTATGCTGAGTAGCTTTTATTAATACTAACTACTCTTCTCCTATGTGTCTTATTTTTCTCCTAGAGTTTCAGTAAGCAGGAATAGTATTCTTCCTCTCTCTGCTCAATACTACTCAATACATTTGCCTTGTACTACTAAAAAGAAGTTGTGTTCCAATATAAAAATATTTACATTTCCATAAGATGATTGTAGAGGTTGCCTAGCTAATTGTAGTTACAATATGATTTGGAGACTCACTATGCAAAAAGCAAAATAAATGTGGAAGTCGCCTGAAATATTGTAACAAGCAGCTATTTACTTCTACAGAACTGACACACATCTTAATACAAATGAATTATTGAGTGGAAGGGTTCTTCTCTATTAATATGTTCTCCAAATCTGAATAATTTTAATTTACATACTTATGAAAATAGTTATAATGAATGTTATCTAAATTTATAAAGGTATCTGATAACAAATTATAGAGTTAATCACAGGTCTCCATTATTTACTGTTTAAAACAAAAGTATGTTCTAGGCAATATTAAGCTTTAAGCATTAATATTGAGCTTGAGTTTTGCAAAAAGTACATGCAGTACTGATGTGATAATGAACTTGGCACAGTTGTCTCAAGTCATCTGAAAGATGTTTCAGACGCCTCACTAAACTTTATTAATTTTTAAACTGCTTGGAAAAGGTATGCTTAGATGTTTAGAACCATTCTGTCTAGCATAGGACACCCTTACTGCTTACATGATATTTATAAGGAACATAAAGGCTATCAGTGTCTTATTCGAGTACCTAGTACAAAAAGAAAATTCCCAGGCTGTAGAAGATTACAAATGAATTTACAGAACCTAGCTAATTTCACTGTTCTTCTGTCAGAAAGAGGGCCCCCTTTGTAAGCATGAGATCAAATTTACTTCACAATGTATGCCTAGATTAATATTAATACTAAAAGTCCATTACAATTTTAACATTATAATAGATGACTACTGAAAGTTTATCAAGCAATAGATTGTGTAGTGTTTACTGTGTAATATTTTAACACTTAAAATGACCATGAAGTACAAGTGTTTTAATTCATTTAAACCACTACAGAAGATTTTTCACCTCAGAAATACTATTTACTTTGACTTTTAATACGAGTGTAGTTTTGTAACTTTGTATTTGATGTATGACAAGATACAAACTTCTCCCATAGTTAACCAAAGCAACAACTACAATTTATTTTACAGCTTGCTGCTATAAGCAGCCTGGTGACTGCTTAGTAGGTAGCATTGGAGACTTCAGAGATGGAAGACTTCTGTTAGAAAACATCCTGAAGGGTTTTTTCTTTAGTTAAAAACATGACTGAAGCAAAGATATCACATGAATCATCCATCCTGTAGAAATCTTGCCCACTCTGCAGTATGTTATTGAAGTTTATCTTGCTACAGGTAATGGGATGGAAACAGAAAACAGAGCTACTACTAAGGCACAAGGATGGAGAAAAACTGGTAAAACTGAAGAGCTGAAGTAAGATGATAGCAATTATCAGTCTCTTCAAGTTAGATACCTGGTTTTAATGCTGTGAAGGTCACTTTGGCTCTTGCCCTTGCTAAGGTCATTCTGATAAGATAAATTTGACAATTAATTCCTCTTACAGTTTTATGAATATAAAAAATCTAAATAAAACAACAACTAATGTAGATTTCTTTTAAACTTAAGTTACATAGGGAAAACAGTATCACAGTCAATTTTCTCATTTAGCAATTTGTCTACTGGGACAACTGTGAATATTAAAGAAATAATGGCACATATTACACAATTAATTCCTCATGACTATTCTTTTTTGAAAAGTAACATCATTTTCAAAATTATTAATTACAGAGAAGAGTTGTATATAAAATGAATACTTTCTATATAATAACTAGCATGAATGACATGTTAATGGACTCTTCCAAAAGCAATACTACAACATACAATTTAAACTGAAGATTTAAACGAACAGGTACATATTTCTCCATCTGTAAATGAATACTTAGAAATCTGTTCTAAAATTTGTGCATTTAAATAGATTCTGTTGATTCAGGAGTTTCAAAATTCTCCAGAGCAAATTGTCAGTACAGGTGACCAGGGATCCCTATATTTATTAAACTGAATGACCTGACAGTAAAACTCAGTTAAGGCTCTTGGCATTGGTGAAACTTCTTCCCACTCAGACCTACTACTATGGTAGACTTGAACTTCATCTGTGATTTCTTCTGGAGCATAATCACCACCTAGTATATAAATTTTGTCTTCTGTCCCAACTGCCCCTGCATTAAAGCCAGCGCATTCAAAAGATCCTTCCCCTTTCCAAACACAGGTTTCTGGGCAAAAACTGTAGACCTTGTAAGTGGAGAGATCACATATGTACAATGTGCAGTTCACTGGAACAGCTTTGATTAGAGTTGCATGGAAAAACTGCCCAAATTCTGCTACAAGCTCAGACCACTGATCAGTCATGGCATTATACTTAAAGAAACAGTCAAGAGATGGATTAAAGGCATCAGTAATCTCTACTTCTGAGCCAAGGACATAAATTATGTTCTGACATGCACTTGCTTCTGGATAGTAGATACCTCTTGGTAATTGGCTTACAGATTTCCAGTCTTTGGAAAGAGGATTATAGGATTCCACATCCAAAAGACTTCGAGTTTCTTGAGCTCCTCTGGTCTTTCCACCTATTACAAAGAGCTGATTTAAGGTTACAACAGATGTGTGCATTGTCCTTGGTTTTTTCATAGCTGACACTATGGAGAATTCATTGCTGACTGGGCAGTAGCACCAGGTTTGGTCAGTGGCATCATGAAACGGTTCAGCAATATGAAGCCTGACAGTCCTGTAACAATTCCCCTTGCATCCTCCAGTTATAAATATTTTTTCTCCATAGCTAGATAAACTTGACCCTGGCAGATCAATCATGTGCGTATGTGGTAGTTCCTTCCATTTATCTGTTTTGATGTTGTAGCAGAAGGTATGTCTGTTTTCTCCATCTTCATCAGTTTTATGAACAAATATATATTTTTCTGTTGTTGAAGGACGTGCATCTGGAAACAGTCCACTGAAGTTTTGCACACTTTTAACTGCATCACTGATTATTACTGAGCAATTAGCACTCTTAAGTAAGTGTTCTTCAGAATGCAGAAAGTCCTGCAAAGTCTTTTCAGGTAACTGGTGTAGTCTCACTTTTTTAATCAAATTAGGCAGGTATTTCTGCCGTGTTTCTAAGTTGTGTTTGGTCCACTGGAGGACAGCTTTCAACACTGATTCTTCCTCAGGAACATTTAGCTCATCAGCCTCAAGACATTTTTGTAATATTTCAAAATTCATCTCCAAAAAATCACTTGATCTGAGCAGCAATGAAAAGTGGTGCTGTACAAAATCTAGCGCATGATCAAACAAGCGGATGGACCCATAACTTTCTGACAGAGAAAGCAACTGTAGGCAATTCACAAGATCAATACTTTTTATTAGAAAGTCACTGCAAGCTTTGGAAAGGAGTGAAACTTGAAGAAATGATGACAGTTGGAAGAGCATTTCCACATTATCATTTGTTATCTCTGTTTTTCCTGTGTAAGCGTAATCAAGAAAAGCTTTCACTGCCTTGGGTGATAGATTACTAATAGTAACATTGCCATCATCTCGTTCTTTCATATTAACTTCAAACATGGCTCTGCAAATAAAATATAGAAGATATACACATGAATTAAAGACTTAGCAAGCAGCAGAGGAGTATAATAAGGTGGGCTGATCTAAAATACGTCTAAAGTATGGAAGTTCTTATAAGAAAGAACAATGCATTTACTTGGTATGTTTGAAGAGAAAAGGAGTGGTGATAACATATTCAAAGTGGCGGCTTAAAAAAATGATAGCTGCACCTGCATTTTGTATGGATTTTCACAGAGAGCAATGAAGTCTGCAGCTCTTGGTGTGAGAGAAAATGTAAAATTGTTCAGGATAGCATCAGTTTCAACAGCTTAGGAAAGAAAAAGCTAATTTAAAAAATATAGAGTAAAAAAAGGCCCATGATTTAGGTCATGCACTGTGCTTGAATACATAAAATTAAGTGAAAAAAAGCCTTCCAAATTGCAGGCTGAGCAAATGGCAGGATGAATGATGGGTGCATTCCTTGGAAATAAAAAGTATGTGAGGGGTGAATAAGGAGAAAAAACATGAGGAAACTTAATTCTTGCTTTAGAGTTGACAGAAAGATGTTTGAGTACAGGCCAATGACAGAAAAAAATGAGGTTTTGACATAGGATTGCATGACACAATGAAACTGTGCAGAAAGTAGATTGTGACTGAATACAAACACAATTGAAATTGTGGAATGAATTATTGATAAGTACATTTGTGGAAATTTTATTACAACTTTAACTACTTTATTCTAAATATGTAAAAACATTTAACTATTTCACACAATCTAATGTGGCAAGTTAAATTAACTAAAGTTTTTCAAGCGGGTAAGTGCTGGCAACAGAATAGTGCTAGAATATCCCTTGCCCTACCCTAAGCATCAGGGATAGCAATGGGTTCTGAATTTGACAAAAGATGATAGTGGAGGAAGATTCAAATAAATTACCAGACGCTAGGCATAGAATCTGGATTATTAATATATCATGGATACTTCATGTTAAAAAGAAAGCATTATAGTTCAGTTATACAATAAGTATCTCTATAGTACAGGATTTTTAAAATTGCATCCTTTTCTGAAGCCAAAGAGGAAAAAAACCAAACTGTGTATAGCATCCTTTTTGGGAAGTAAACGTCTGGTAAAGCAGGAAGATGCCTGACTTCCTGAGCAAGAACATAAAATTACAGTGAGACATCCACGTCCCAAAGACCTTTTAGCATACTAAACGATGACCCTTAGAATCCTTTCTTCATTAACCCAAGAGCTATGATAGAAATCTCTAATTACAGAGTAAAATAGCAACTGAACAATACCAGTAGGAGAGCAATCTAGGCAAAGGCCTTGACTCTGAAGGCTAACAAGTCAGGATCAAAATATTGCTGAATCTTGGGTTTACACAAGGAAACAAAAATTAGCAGAAGTCCAAACGCCAAGGAAGACAAAAGGTGTTCTGTTTTAAAATGTATCTAGTGGACTTAAGTACTTTTTCCTCCTTGAAGGTAAAAAATGGGCCTTGCAATCAAGGATGACTTATGAATCTGATGGCTGCTATTATCAACTCTTTGCAGTAGGGAGAGATCTTTCCTAGCACATTTTCATCTGAAGAGCCTGTAGGTAGTGAAAAGGACACATACATTACCATGTGCATAACTTCAGTTCTAAAAATTACCACTGGAAGCTATTTCATCCTAATATTTCTTTCTACCAGAGCATCTTTGTGCTGGCAAGCAGTGAAGAAATAAATGCAAGTAGTTCTTTGTGTCAGAGAAAAACCAAATGTGCTGCTACAGGGGAGAAATTGCTCATTTCATCTGATGTCTCCTTTTTTTTCAGTAATTCTAAGCATATGTCTAGCTATCTTCTGTCAGATATGGCAGACTCCCATAGAACATGGGATATTCCAGGACATTTGAAAATAACACTTGTCACCTATGTATGAGCAACTGAATCGAGGTCATTAACTCGTTTCCAGGAACACATTTTTTCATTGTTAGAGTATTACCTTTGTTTTACTTAACACTGTATTCAGAAACAGACTTTCAGTGTGGAATCGCAAGTTTGAGACTCACTAATAAAAAGGCTAGCAAGGTTCTTCATAAATTAATATCCTGTATGTGAATGATCTAGCTGTTCCTTAAGAACATATAGCTTTAAGCACCAGAAGGAAGATCACAGATCCATTTCATGCTGAAAGGCTGAAATCTGGAGTTTAGAAAAAGTACATCTGTTTAAATACATCTGTCCTAAGACAATCTATAGACCAACCATTCATCTTAGACAAACAAAATGCAGTCCCACTCCAAAACCGTGTACAATTCATCCACAATTGCTCAATGGATGTATTTATAATCAACCTGTTATGTTTCACTATTTATGTGCCAAAGTACATAGGACTTTGTCCAATACAAAGTCAAACAATATCCTTGCAGACCTTTAAGTACTGATACGGACAACAGGTAACTCTTAAATATACATAACTTGTGTCAGTTCTACCCAAGAGCAGAACCACACACTTATGGTATGAAGCTTGTATTTCAGAGTATGGACTGCTGTCTGAATTCACAGAGTCCTCATGGCACTTTAGAAATACAAACAGATGCACCTGGCATATCCTTAAAATGATGTTTGAACACTTTGCTCAAAACTCTGCACACGTATGTAAGTTCTGGGTTTTTTGTGTTTTTTTGGGGGGGAATTATATTTCTGTCCTCCCCCCACCCCCGAGAACTTAGAATCTATTTCCTGCAAACTCATGCCAAATTTGGGTTTACCTGAAAAAATCACTGCATGCTGCCAGTACACAACGATGACAGGGAATTATTTCATCTTTCACGACAATTTTAAAATCAAAAAATATATTTTGTTCTCTGAACTTTTGTAGTACTTTTAGAATCTGTTGTCCATGACCTTCAGCCACTAAGGAATTGATTTTATTTTCAGGAACAGAAATCCCATTGCAAATAGGTCTGCTAATGTAATCCCGTTGATTGGCCATGTTTTCTTCAATCTATTCCTGAAATGGAAAAATAAGTAATTGATTCTACAGTCTTATTATTTAAAAAAAACCAAACAAAATCAATATACCATAAAACAAACAAAAAAGTTCCCAATGTTGAATTTAGTTTGTAAGTCCTATGCACAGTTAGAAATTTGTGTTATAAGCGACTTTTATACGATACTCCTTTGTAAAATATATACACACAGCATATTTTGAAAAGTAAAATATCTGCCACATATCAAGGCACAACTTTACAAATAATACCCACCTGTAGGAATTTTTCCAGTAAAGTCCACAGGAAGCACACTGAGGAGTTGATAAAATTTTTAATGGTCATTTAAGAGAAAGACTAGTCCTAGGCTTACCCTCAAAAACCCCCAAACTCTTACAATTTAATGTACAATGAAGTTGGAAAAAGAAAACTTTCTTGCATATTTTAGATTCCAAAAGGCTCATCTTTCTACAGCTTGCAGTGGAAAGGAGATACAGGCTACTAGACTGCTTCCTAAGTGAATTCCCATGAGGCACTCCAGACTGAAATAACAGAATACAAACGAACACCAACAGCCTGGCCGAATCACAGGATTGCCGGGGCTTACCAAATAGGGTCACTTAGAGACAGTTTGGTGACAGTATACCTTTGAGAATTTAGTCAATTGAAACTGATTTTGTCTTGTAGCTCTGGTCTTGCTAGGTAGCTGTATGTTTGCCCACTGTAAGCTTCATTTACAGTGGTGTAAATTAACTGGCTTCAGAACATATTTAAACTTAAGACAGTGCAATCTCCCTTTCAGCAGCCATGTTTTGGTTCTGGTGAAAATTCCCATCCTGAAGTGCATTTTTTCTATGGTAAGTTGGCTTTAACTGTTTTTTACAGTGAAAATATTTTACTCCACTTTGTCAACATAAAGAAGCTTTAAACATGAGTATATTTTATTTACACATATTTAAAGAGCTATTTATATGCTGCAGATGCATAAACTGCCCTTACTGCAAATCTGAGTCAAGGCTGCCTATTCTAAAGCTTAAAGAAGCATTGCAAGTTTTATTCCAGGACTTTACTTCCACAAATCCAATTAAAATTAGCAACAGATAATTGCCCACCGGAATTGACAAGGGGATAAAAAATTCCAAGCCAAGCTCAGAAACCAGAAAAATGCTGGGTTTGGTTTTTAATTTCATGAAAAGGCTTATCTGATAACATGATACATTAAGAGCAAACTAAGGCACTGGGAGTCTTCCTCATTGGAGGTACTTTCACAGCAGACTGATCTATACTTTATCTAGTCAGGTAGCTCCAACCACAAATAGACCTCCATGTCTCCTGGAATAGAAGAGATCCAGTGATCTTGCTGCCAGCACTGGCACCCGTGCAGCAGGCATCTTCTCCTTTCCATGGCCAGACAATCTCATGTATTCACTCTTTCCATTCTAAGCCTGAGGAACTAGGAAAATACAGAAGAACAAGACCACCATTTATTCTGATAATGTATGGCCTCATAAACCCCAATGTCAATAAATCATAAAGTAACATTTCTTCGAAACAAAACCTTTTCACAAAATTCTGGAACTGAACATAGATAGTAGGCATCTTTCTCCTTTTATATGTAATTTCTATAACAAGCTCCAACCTACAACTTTTTTTCTGTAGGTAAAATTACCAATTTTAGTAATATTTATCTTTGTATAATGAACACAGCAACATCTACTGTCATCAAGTCCATCTCTGCTATTTTAGGCAAAAAACATCATATAATCACTTTCATGGAAGCAGTCTAAGTTTCAGAAAGTTTTCTTTTACCACACTATTACCACAAAAAAGACTATCCCGGTACACTGGTGTCGAGACTGAAAACTTCTTAATTACACAATCAATTTATTAATGCATACATATATTTGTTCTTCTGTTAAATTGTAATTTGACTTAATTTTCTGTTGTATATTTCTTCACTCTTTTAATTATCAAGAGCATTGATATTTTCTCTCAACTTTCATTAGAATGAATAATTATCAAATTTTCCAAGGTCCATTTATAAGACTGAATTTTTGTTTTTCCTTCCTATTTCTTGCAGTTTTCTCTTCATCCACTCCAGTTTGATCTTAAATTTTTTTCACTGATATCAGATTTTTTGTACAATATTATGGTTAAGATCTCATCATTGTCTCACCACTCCAGTTTGTAGGACATCTAGTGCATCCTAATTCTAATCTGTAATAGCAGTGCCTCATTGTTTTATTAAGAGCAAAATTCAACAGTGTATCTTTAATATTTTTGTCCACCATTAAGTAATGTAGTAATGAATATCGTACTATGACTTAGCCTAATTCACCCTTGCCTCCATTAAAAAAATACATATTAAAAAAATTTAATTCTCATCTTTCTTGTAGCCAATTCCTGATTTATATGACAATTTTGGTACTAATTTACCGCTCTACTGAACCTGTTAATGATTTTAGAGCCCTCCAAACTATCTTAACAATTCAGCTAAAACTTAGTATGTTAAACAAGGCCAACTAGCATTTATAATTATTTCACACTTTCTTCTACAAAGCTGTATGAATTAATCAATAGAGGTTTTTTAATAAATATTTGATCAAGTTACTGACAAAAAGGGTAGAAAACATAGAGGGTGCAGACATATGTTGCATAGGTCTGTAGTTCAGGAAAGCTGGGCTACAAGCCTCCTTTCATTTGCTCTATTAACTCCACAGGATTCCAATTTCAAAGCCTGTCTTTATACGGATTACCACAAACCAAACTCCAGTAGGTGGTCCATTACAGTTGGGAACTCCTACTTTTGTTTCTTAGCATATGGCTGTGCTGTAAAGCAACCAGCCTTCCAGCATCTCCCGTAACATGACACATCAAACCCTGAGCACTGCTGTACATGACCCAATCATATACCACTTGACAAAGCTCCCCTGCTCACACCCTGGATGTTTACACATCTTACACTCACAAATGCCCCATTAGCTATTAGCTTGGTTTTCTAAAACAAAAACAAAACCCAAAGAGAATCCAAAACAATTCCAAAGCTAAACTCCCTTAAAGTTAATACACTGGCCCTAAGGTTTTTTTTGCTTGAAAGCCACCTCAGACAAGGGGCCAGTTGACCATTACAGTGAAATGTCATAAAAGCTTCACAGTTATTAAGGTCAACCCCACATAATACATGATTGGGGGACATATATGTACCTCTCAGAGCTATCTGTGCAGATCTCCAGTTGAGGGGCAGGGCATTCTGCATGCTTGAAAGCTAAGTAGCAAGCAATGGCCAGCCTATGTGTGGCCACAGAGCAGCCTTACGGAGAGTAAGCTCATTTCGGTCATTATGGTTGATGAAATCAGGGACCACCTGGGAGCTCTAAGGGAAGAGTATTCTTATGGTCTGTCACAGAATCCACTAATGAGGACCCAAACCTTGTTAGTTCTGCTGTTTACAAGACTCCTCTGTTTTAGAATTATAAAGTGGTTTGGGTTGGAAGGGACCTTAAAGCTCATCTAGTTCCGAGTCCTTGCCCGATTTAACACTGTCCTCTTCCCAAGACGATAAGGGACAGAGGAGTCTAGGACACAACGAGCTTGTTGTCACAGATGCCAGGTAACCACACTGAGAAGTCTGATAAGTCCATAGTCATGATATGAGATATACACACATTCCTCCTGGTCGTATCTAAGCTATTGGTAAAAAGCTACAAGAAGATGTTTAACACCATGTGAACAGCTGCCAAAATCACTCACTGATTTTCTAGAGGAATTCTTTTACTTCATCAATGCTAATGATCCCTTTCCAAAGATAGTTAAAGACATAAATTTTTGATTATTTTCTTTTAGTTGGCACCATCAACAATCCTTTTTAAATGTTCTTACAATTCTGTACGTAGAAGAAATTGAAATGAGTCATTTATTTGCTTATACTTTTCCTTTGGCAAGTCCAGGTGCCCTTTTGAGTATCAGTTTAATAACCTGGATATATGTTTAATCCTAGATTATACTAAGAGACTGCAAATACAGCATGTTAAGTTCATATAGCAGACCAGAAACATCCAGGACAGACCTTTTCAGAATATCTCATATAGCAAACACTAAAATCATAATCACTGCAATCCGCCTCCTAGAAATGGTGTTCACATCCATTCCACCCAATTCGAAAGAGCAAAACAAACAGAATTGTGAACTGAACTTTGAGCAGAGATGAACTTTTGTTTGCGAACGGTCTGATCAGAACATATAATGTACATATATTCATAAACACTTCTGCTGAGATTTTGCTAAACCAACAACCAAAATGGCCTTAGCTGCTACAGCTGAGAAATAAAATGATTACAGAAGTTTAAATGTGCCGATGAAATTGAGAATGGTGGAAGATGTACAATTAATTCTTAGTGAATAACCAAGGAAAATTTATTTAAAAAGGGAGAACGTGTGTAATAAGAATGGAGCACAAACACCCAGATAAGGGCACAGAAAGACACCAGAAAAGGCTTAGATATAACTGCTTGATCACTTTATAATAGTAAAGTAAAAATATATATACAAATATGTGTGACTTTTAAAAAGCCTAGGGGACGTTGTTTTGTGAAAGTATTGAGCATACATAAGCATCACATATAGCTAAGTCATCACCTTGTCAGAAAAAACACGTTATGGCTGTGCCTGCCTGACAATAAACACGACCAAACACTTGTAACAGGACTGAAGCTCGACACTTCTCAGCACGAAGGACACCAAACTTACATGAGGTGTTTAGCCACTTAGAAAGTACAAATAACATTCTGTGTGTAGCTGTTCTCTGCTCTAACAACATAGAGCAGAGAGTCTAAACTCAACCTTTTTTTGGTACTTTGGTATTCACAAACAATTGTAAAACAATCTATCTGCTTCATCTGACAGCACAATACAGGTATGCTACAACACCCTTTCACAATTTAAAAAAATAGTTCTTAATACTTCTTAGCAGGTATCTTATGAAAAATAAATTGTTCTTCAGTGGAACATTACATTTGTCACTTGGCCTTCTCCCAGCTTGGATAGTATGTCTTACTGGATAACAGGATTTTAAAAAAGAGTTAAGAGCTGATATTTTACACCATGATTTATGTACCTATGAAGAAGGAAGAGCGACGAAGATGAAGAAATTTTTGTATACATTTCTCTAGAGAAGGTTCAGATTTTTTTTTTCATAGAAAATTTAATTGTACATTAATTTATGTTTTGAAAAGGCCAAGGTCAGCATTTTAAAATCTAATATTAAAAATAAGTATATATTATGAAGTCTACTACATATCCATTAAGATGATTTGCTATTTTCACTCCTTATCCATTCAAAAAGGGAGAAATTAATAATTTGTTAACAAGTTTTAAAGACATCGCTCTGCACTACACATCTAATTTAACATTCACCAAGGTGAGTATGAGTGGAACAGATATCTGAAGGAGTTGGTGACACTTCTAATTGCTGACTAAAAAGACAGGAGTGTTTTAAAATATAACTGATCTATAAATATTGAGTAAAAAGTTCTGTACTTTTATATTGTATTAATGTTTTGATTGTCATTGACTGTTTAAGATTGAAAACACTAACAGAATTCCAGGTCCTAGTCTGGAACTTTCAATGCAACTGAGTCTCACAGCTTTTTCATAAATAACTGAACTTTAATGAAAATTCAGTCAATCATTTTTAGACAAAAAAATGCATGTGACATTCTGAGGCATTTAATCCACAAAAGTGGCATTTATCAATAATACATATTGAGATAGTATTCTCAGACTGAAAGGTGACACAGAGACTTTAAAGCTTTGTGTTCTTTAGAAGTGATTGAAAAAAGACCCAACATGGAAAAAAACCCAGCATGATATCAGTAGGAAGGAATGAAATGTCACTGGTTCCTGGAAGCATTCCAAAAGTGGGAGATTCCCACTCTGCAGGCAGTGATTGTTAAATGCATTTTCTCTCACAAACACATGAATCCATTAAGATAAAGCAATAATCACTTACAAGAACTAAAACTGACTGGATTTTATCCTAAAGCTAAGTTTCTCAAAGTCATCACGTTCCTTTGCAAATTATTGTTGTAGCTAGAAAAGATCAAGAACTGAAATTTTAATTTTCAGAAAAAAAACCCGGAATTAAAATGCCACGCTACACTTCTAATTCTGGCAAAAATAACAACTGCAAGTTCCGAAAAAGGAAATCATAATGCTTGAAATGTAAGCTACAGTTTGATATTGGCAAATAGCATTTTCCTAGATTTTTTTCTTGACAGTGTTAAATACTTTTATGCTGTCACTTAACTTTTTCTCTGTCTTTGGATACTATAGATTATGCCATCAATTGCTTCACAAAGTCATGAAGAAAAACAGGAATAATATTTTGAAATATGATAATTACCCTACTGATTCCTTGATTAAACATATTTTTACACAAATGCTACTTCTGTGTTTAAAATGTTTTGCAAAGAGCAACATATACTCAGTTAAACTATGACGTATTTTAGGCAGAAAGACCTTCTGGCCCGTGTAGAAACAGCACTTTTCCCCCATGACCAAGGAGCTGTGAATGCTAAACAACAGCAACAATAAAAGAAGGATTCTAAGAAATACCCGCAATAATATAATTTTCAATACTTTTGCATCATGGTATCAAATGGTTGAAGCGTTAAGTATTTCTAAAGGCAAGCAGCAAGAAGAAAGGTTATAAATTTTCAAACAGGCCCTAAATTTTTAGCCATGGTCCAACTTCAGAACCAAAGGGCAAACGAATTTATTACCTTCTGAGAATTTACAGATGGCCTGTAATTGAGGGCACGTGGGAACCCAGTTCTGACAACCACTAGAGCTCTTAGCACCTCAACTAGCACGGGATAGAAGAGGCTTTTGTTCGGACAGATCTTTTGAAGCCAGAACCCAAACAGGGTGATGCAGCGCGTTGCATCTGCTGTGGGGACAATCGGCTCCTCTTTTCTGGGCAAGAAAAGGCAGCGAGGCCAGGGCAGGCAGAGGCCACCCCGCTGCGACCGCTCTGCAAGGGGCTGGGACGGCTCTCCAGCAGGATGGATGTGCTGACGGCAACATCTCAGCCGGATGCGCCGATGGCAGCGATGGGACACCGGGGGCATCACTTGCTATTGACCGGTCACGGTGCTATCAAGAACCAACATCCCCCGCCCCCACGGCATAACCGCGTCCCTGTCTCGCGCAAAGCCGAGTGCAGTCAGAAGCTACAGGCAACTACGTTCCTTCTGCCCCGGCCGGCGTTACCGACCATCCCCAACCTCGCCATCCCCAACCTCAACACGGACCGCCATGGCCCCCGCCCCGTCCGCCGGGGGAGGGCGGTGCCGTCAGCGCCACCACTGCGCATGCCCAGGCCGCCCGCGCGTGCGCTCCGCGGCGGCTCCTTTCATTCTAAGGGAGGACTAATTCTACTAGGACGGGTGGGATGGGGCAGGGGGTTTCCTTGCTCTCAAAGCGCGACCGCGGGGCCCAGCCGCGGGTGTGGCGGCCTCCAGCACTGCCACCGCTCCGTAGCCGACCAAGCGCCAGTCCTCCCTGAGCGCTCCCTCCGAGCAGCGCGCACCCACCTGCAGCCAACACCCGTAGCTCACCGACCGCTCTGGCCCACCCTCCGCAGCAGCCGCACCAACAGATTGGAGCCCTCTGGTGTCATTCTCTCGCTCCTTGCGCTCGGAATGGCTCCAACGGCCGTCAATCCAGGGCAGAGCCCGCCCATCTCCTCGAGCTGGTTCCTCCCTGACGGCACCGCGGGTGTAGCTCCGCCGCAGGCACCGCCTTTCCCCTGATAGGCCGGTACCTGGCGCATTCCCCTGTCACTCACGAGGTGCTGTGACCTCGGACTGGTCGTGGTGCCTCGAGGGCGGGGCCTTCCGTCCCTCCCGCACGCCGATAGGCTCCCGCCGTGTTCGAGGGGTGGGTCGTGGCGGGGCCGGGTGGGCCGGGGCCGTGCGGGGCCATGGGCAGCGTGCGCTGGGCTTTCCCCTGCGGGGCCTGGCGCCCCTGCCGCCGTGAGTGGCTGCTGGCCGCGCAGCTGGTGCAACCCGAGGAGAAGGACCGCATCGGCCAGTTTGTCTTTGCCCGCGATGCCAAAGCCGCCTTGGTACATGGGGGCACGGGGACGCGGCTGTCTCTCTGCAGATTGGGCATTGCCCAGATGTCTGACTCCTCGTAGGAAAACGTGCTCTACAAGGGCATTTCGGGGAAGTAATGCATCGTAAAGTACGAAGCTTGATGCGTAAAGTAGGCAGCTCTGTTTCGCGGCGGAGCAAAAAGAGATGTTTGCAGTCTACTGTCAGTAGTTACTGTGAAAGACTTCACAAGTTCTGTGTCGGGGTGTCGAGTTAGGAGACAAAATCAGCGTACCCTGGGAGACTGTACCTAAGATAGCAGTGTAGTGTGTAAGAGAATAAAGCTATTCTACACGATTCAGGTTTTAAATCTCGCATCAGGATGCGTTACTAATACAGACCTGCTAATTTGTGTATAAGAAGTTACCCATCACTTTCAGCTGCTCAGGATTTCATTTAGCGCAGAAGTAATGGAGTGGCTGTACTGCAAGGAAGGCTTGAGACAATGTTACCGTTCAGGGTGTAAAAATATTTATTTGTGCCATGAAGTATCCTAAGCAAGTAAACAAGGTAGGGAAAGGAGCTATTTTTGTGATTCTTCTAGGCTGGGACTGCTTTTGGGTCTTATGTTGCCTCTGTGCTAATAGTGATAATAAATGTATTCGATACTCGGGTCTGGTGAACTCGTGCTTTGCTGACAGGCTTTTATAAAAGGGGGAAATTTAAATTATTCAGCTAAAATACACTCTTACTTTGTATCAGCAATAATAAAGCCATATTTTTCAGGCAGGTGGTTTTCTAGCAACCACGGATATTTTGCAGATAGCATAAGAGTTCTGTATGAATCACTTCCATTTTATTTCATAGGCTGGTCGCCTGCTGATGCGGAAATTAATTGCAGAAAAGATGTGCATACCTTGGAATAAAGTACACTTGCAAAGGACGTCGAAAGGAAAACCTTTCCTGGCCAATACCGTAATCAGTATCAATTCGAATTACAATTTCAATATCTCTCATCAAGGAGATTATGCAGTCCTTGCAGCTGAGCCTGAGCTTCAAGTGGGTGTTGATATAATGAAGACTAATTTACCAGGTAATGCATTATTCTGACTAAAACAGATTCTGTAGTGTTTGAGTACTGAACATTTTCACATTTTCCAAAGAACTAATCTGTGTCCTAGAAATTTAGTGTAATTAGAAAAGAGCATGTGCATGTATTGTATATTTGGGGTTTTTTATTGTTAAATGCATTCCTCATTGTTTATTTCTGTTATGACAAATATAGATCTATTTCCCATTTAGAAAAGCAGAACCCTGGAAAAGTAAAGTCATGAATTGTGCTGTGATACTGGCAGGATCAGCATCTGCAGATATGTTAATTATGGATTTTCTGTCTCTTAGGTAGAAGCAGGGATGACTTTCCAACTAGTGACAGTGGGAAAAATTTTTGTCTTAGTAGAATCACCTGAAACTCCTTTTTTATTGGTATGCTATGAATATGTAACACTGACTTTACCAGTATTGTTTTCTCTGATAGTTCCACTGAGTGGTGCTCTTGTTCTGCAGTTGCTGAGTACATTAGATTTCAGAGGGTGAATCCACTATAAATCTCTTTCTCTGGAACAGCTACAAGGACAAAGATTTCCCTATGTGCAAAGTACATTACAGTAGGTTTGTTTGGTTATTTTTCAAATGCTTGTTTAAATACAAAGTACTTTATTTTGAGATGTTATCCAACAGAATCTTGATTGAGGTCTCCACTACTCTAGTTCTTGTATTCCTTTATTGTTCCACCAGTGAAGATGCAAAATCTGCAGTGCAGGTATACAAGAGAGTATCGTGCAGCTGAAAATTTTGAGAATTCTGCTATTTAATTGTGTGCTAGAATGTAACAACGAGTCCTGGTGCACGTATAATATTTTATGTCACTACTTAATCCATGCTATCTATTTTTGTTTTACTTGTGAACAATAAGAAGCCTTCTCTTTCCATATTACTTCTGCTTCATTATTAAAATCTGAAAAATGAAACTACTAGAAGATGCAGACTTCTTCAAAGGTGAAGGTGGGCCACAAGAGAAACTATTCTTAGCACTGCAAATAGAGACAGTTCTACAAAAGTTCTTCACCTTTTTTCAAGGTGATAAAAGTTTATCACTTTTTCCTTTTATTCAGATACTGAACTAAATACTGTAGTGATGGAAGAAAATATCTTCTTTAGGTATTTAGCTTCCTTAGGTATTGTGTGCTTTTGCCTTTTCATTATCTGTCAGGTTATTGTTGTAGATTTAAATCAGTCTTTGAGTTTAGTTGTTTTTGAATAATTACTGAGATCAGTGATTATTTTCTTCTCTTTAGATCAGTTTAAGAGGGACTCTTGAGTCATTTGGGAACAGGCACACTGTAGTACTGTAGGTTTATTAGTAGAAGTATTTGTGCACATTTTTTGGCCAGAGAGTTAATGCATGTGAAATTATTTTAAGCCTTTCACCAAAGGAAAGGAGAAGGATTCTCACAGTACTACTAATTCCTGTAGACAAACTCAGCTTGTGTTTGATTTTTAACTTATGGAAAAGAAATTTTGCAACAAGTGTCAACATGGTTTAAGTGATGTGTGGGATGTTGATTTACCAGTCACTTAAACTTTGCAAAGTAGAACATTTCCAGAGACTTAAGAAATAATTATAGCTTAATAAAAATTGCCTGGAGCATTTAAAAAAAGTTTAGATTCTTAGGTTCAAGAGCTTTCTTGCTGTGCAAGTGAATTTCTTTTCAGTAATGCAATTTTTTAGCTTAGATGGATTTGCAAAGGTAAATAAACTAACAATTCGTTCTCTGTCTTTCATAATCAACCTGCAATTTTTCTTACCTATCACATTATAGTTACTTTGGTCTGGACATGTCCAACCTCAATGTTCTTCCAGAATTAAGTATTTTGCGGCAATAAAAATCAACTTTTCTCATTAATATTTTGGTTTTGTGTTAGGCTTGCATATTAAAAGACACAAACCAGTAAATTTTCTGTATGTGAATTTTACAGAAAAATTCATTTGATCTAAAAATACTCCAGGAAATGCTTTTTTAAGGAAGTAGTCTATTATGTGCAAACACCTGATTGACGCTACTTTTCTCTGAGGCAAATAAATATAAGCAGAACTTGACTCATTTTTCTCTTTTTATTCTCATTATTTCATCATTGAGATGAGATAATGCAAGAGATGATAGAGGTCTTCAAATGAGAGATATGTCACACATGAATCGGGGTATCTAAGTACCACACAAAAAACCTAAATACCATGCTTCAGTGTAGCTAAGGGAGGAAAGCTCGCTCTCTCTCTGTCCAGTTAAAAGCTTTATGCTGTTTATTTTGGTAGCCATAAGCTAAACTGAGAGTTAGGCACACCTACATCATAGTTAACGTACTTGGCGTGTGTTTTAGGTAGCAGCCATGCTCAATTTTTTGAACTTGCTATGCTTTTTTAATTGCTACTTTTCAGTTTTTTCAATAAGAATTTCCTAACCTAGGAAGAAGTGCCAAAGCAGATTGTTCTTTGGAGTGCTTTTACCCTTACCGTGCCTTAGCTTTACCTTAAACCAAATTTTATCTGGCTTTGTTTTTATTGTTGTATTTCAGTAATTCTCATAGTGGCAATCAGCATGTAATCTTTTGCTGCAAGACATAATCACCGAATTCTTAGTGAATGTTACAGCTTTAGATAGGTAGATGCACTGTTTGGGAGGAAGAAATTAACAAAGGATTCGGTTTAAATGTTACTTCTAATTGTTCAAAGAAGTCAGAATTTATAAATATGTAAGCACATAATTTTTCGATGTGAAGGAATGTTAAAACAGCTGATATCGTTGTTGAGCTAAAGAATCATAGTGGTCATATGCACTTACACTGAGTAAACAGGGAGGCATTTCTTTGTTCTTGTTCTGTTTGAAACTGGGAAGAAACAGCCATCTTAAACATACTCAAAAAGAATACCTATTATTTTATAGCAGTTTCATTATTGTCCTTTATTTAGTCACATTTCTAACACTGTTTTAACCTGAAATTACATCATTCTGTAACTAATGAGGCACCAATGCTTGATAAACTGTGAAAGAAAAATTTGTTATTCTGCATAAATCTCCTCTTTAAGGAAAAATAATCTTTTTTTTTTCCTGAAGAAACCATCTTAATCCTTTGTGAGTCTTTCTTTAATAAAAAAACATAAACCCATTTGGATTAAAATATAAACAGATAGCAAAATGCAGAACAGTAAAAATTAACCTGTGTAGAGTATATATGTTTAAAATAAGGAAAAAATTAGCAATAAAGAAAGCAAAAAATTTAAAACCAGGTGCTTTTAGTAAAAATAAGAGGTGGAACAAAGAGCAAATATAAGAATGCTTATCTGATTGTTTTTGGGTTTTGGTGTTGTGGGGTTTTTTTCCCTTCTGCACACTGAATTTAAAATAATCACAATTTATTCCTTAACTGGTCTTTTGGGAAATTAAGTTATACATTCACAATGAGGTGTTAAATAGAATAGAATTTATTTTTTTTTAAAAGAACTAAAAGTACGTCTCAACCTGCACTAATGACACTTAGCTTTGGCTTTCCAAATTAAGAAAGTCTAGCAGAAAAATGTGATGTGAGGGCCAAGGTTAAGTAATTACTATGTAGGTATTAGAAATGTGCTTTTTGAGTTTTTTGCTAGCACTACCCATTTCCAATAGCTTCAGCTCTACAGATACTCTTGTTGCAAGAGTTGAAAAGTAGAAGCGTATGATCCACAACATATTTATGCTTTTTGTCATTTGTTCTGAAAATATTAAAAAAAAAAAGCCAGATGCTCTCAAATTTTGTTCAGACTCCAGCATACTTTTACATGCTCTTTCTCTTCCAGACATTCAACTGTAATATATACTTGCCATTGAACAGCTTGCAGACATAAACGCACCTGGGTGCAAGTTCATGGTTTTAGCTTGTTTCTAAGTAGAGAAAATAAAAGTGTTTAAAACACACAGGGTCTTAATCACTAAGATAATTCAGGAACCCCAAATTCTTTTAATGAAAGGTACTTATAACTAAACAGTAATAGCAAAAATAGTAATGAGCAGTAATAATATAAGAAATCTATTCTTAACTTGCCTTTGTCAATGATTATACCTTTTACTTGCTTAAGGGCTTTCCACAGCTAGCAGAGCTCTGGGTAGCCAGAATATTTCAGCAAAAAGGCAAATTACCCCATGAAAATGGCATTTAATGAGTTTTCCATTACAGAACATATCAAACAGTTAAAGCAATCATTTCATTGCCAGAACAGCAGGAACACTTCTTCCTTCCAACACTTGTGATGCATCACACTAAAAATATGCACAAAATTCCAAAATCTAAATAAACATAAAAATGTACTTTTATAAAGCAAGTTGTGAGGACCCAACTACAGATGTAAATGGAAAAGTCAAAAAAGTCAAACATGCTGAGATCTCTTTAAAAGTTATAGATATTTAGGAACGTAACATTTTCCTAACTACATCTTCTGATACTCCTTCAAAGACAACAAAAACGTTGCTAATGCAATAACTCCCACATATATATCTGAGCATCTATAATCTTACAGTACAGTAGTACTACCAGACCACCAGAACTCTCAGACATTACATTTTATGCCATAACATACTAAGGGCCTTCCTACACATTCAGAAAGATTATACTGATCAAAACCTTTGGTAATTCATGGCTAGGCTTCGCGAACGAACATTTAGGAAGGCTCTATCCACATTTGTTACAAGCACGCTGGTTGCTGATGAGGCCAATATGAGATAGACATATCTGATTGCAAAAGGCAGAGCAGAAAGACTCCTTAAGTGGTGTATTCTGCAAGACACGGTTCTTCCTGCGTTGTCTTTTCTCCTCGAGAGTGATCCTGCGTGTGTTCTCAAAGGAGACAGCTGCGTTATAGATGGTGTGTCTCCAGACCTCCCGATTGGAGGCCAGAGTAGACCAGTTATGATGATCAGTATGGCCGAGGCTGAGATGTTGTTTCAAGGAGTCCTTGTATCTTTTCTTTGAGGCTCCTCTCTTGCGGCAGCCAGTGGCAAGTTCACCATAAAGCAGGATCTTAGGGAGGCGATGGTCCTTCATCCTGGAGACATGCCCTGCCCAACGCAGCTGTGTTCTCAATAGCATGGCCTCAATACTTGTGACTGCTGCCTGTTCAAGAACAGATGTATCGGTCACATAATCTGACCAGTAGATGTTTAGGATTGTACGGAGGCAGCGTTGATGTACTATTTCTAAAGCACATATGAATACAGAACTAGAGAACATAGTATGTTTTGTTACTTTTCACTCCTGCATCTTTTTAAAATAAATCTTTTATATCTGATCTAAGGTTTTGCTGTTCTAAAGGGAAAATGCAAACCAGATTTTTTTTGCCTAGTCTTTAAAAAAAATTGATAAAATACCCAGTTCTCATTGCAGTATAAAAGATGACATTATGAATTCCAGTGTAAATAGTTATTGCAAAAAATCCAAAATGCACACACATATAGATACATATGAACATGCTCACTTATCTGTATATAGCATGTTTACTTTCCAGGCTTAATATTGGATTCTTTTTCCAGTATCGCTCAATATTTCTCCTCCTCACTCTTCCTGAAATTTCCACAGTATTGCGTGCTTTTAATTTAATGAAGAAACTTTACTTTTGGGTTAGATTTTTTTGTTTTTTAATGCATAGAAGGCAATTTTTGAAAGACTACTCAGCTTATATTCTTAGAGATCTAATGTGTTTAAAAGTTTATTAACAGGGAATAATAGGTAAGAAATCGCCTTCACAACATTTAACTTTTCTGGGAACTACTTTCCCAGAACTGCTTTCGTTTCAGCTGTGCATTAGGATGTGATAGGAGTGTGAGACTTAAGTGTTTGTAGATTAAAGAAATTGAATGAAAATGTGATTTGGTCTCAAGGATAAAACTTCTAGCTTGTCTTGTGAATATCAAAGTAATTTGGACACCAGCTGTAGGAGTTGGTCAGAGATTTGCTGTGTGTCATTTCTCTGTTGGCTAGTGTTCCCTAAAAAGCAAGTTAATGAGTGTTATGGGAAGGAGGCAGTGCTAAACATTCCAGGGAAAAAGTACTTTTTAAAATTAGGCCACTGAATAGCTAAACCATCCAGTCAATTTTGTCTAATGCAAATGAAAGTACAGGTTTGTATTTCTTAGGCAATTAGATACTGGGATAAATTGTTGTTGGTTAACTGAATATTATGAAAGGAAGCTGTAGTATGTTTTGGTTACATTTATTAGAGTTCTCTTCAGCCAGATGATCCATTGTAAAAACAAAAACTGCTTCCAGTATTCAGAGCACACATACTCAAGTGTGAAGTTTACAGTAGGCTAGAAAAATGCTTTTAGAATATTAGCTCTTATAATCAAATGCAAAAAAAAAAATGAACAACAGTTTGTGTGAAGGTAGGAAAAGAAGTGAATTATAAAAGCATATACAAATGAAAATGTGTTTTAAAATCAGCAAGGGCAATAAAATTGTGCTCAGCATTTAAAAAAGTTTGTTTTCAGTCTGTATTGAAAAAAAGCTGTGTAGATTTTGAAGAGTTCTGTTTCTTGGCATGGGTAAGTAAGAAGTATTTATTTAAGACGTGAGTTTATTTTCTGAAACAAGTTGATAAATAGGAGGTACTTTAGAAATATAAATTTAAAACCAAATGAATAATTGCTATATGGGAGTTGTTCCCATTCTGTGAAAGAAAGTTTTTGTAACCTATGGCAAGTACATTTGAGGCGTTTTTTTTGTTGTTGTTTTGGGGTTTTTTTTATATCAAACTAGAAGCAAAATAGCATTTGAATGGAAACTTTCTGCTGCTTCTAGTTTTGTCTCCTTCATACCTGCCAGGTCATGAGAGACATGGTAAAATTGAAGGGGTTTAGTGAAGGGGCCACCAAGGTGATTAGAGGGTTGGGGAACTTGACCTATATAGAAATGCTGATGGAGCTGTGTTTGTTTGACCCGAAGAGGGGAAAATTCTTAGGAGGGGAATGTAATCACAGTGTACCTGAAAGGTAACTGTAAAGATGATTTACATAATTGTCTTCATGAGCATGAACAGTAACAGGGCAAAAGGCAACAACCTCAGGTTGATTCATGGGGAATTACATCTCTATAGAACACTTCTTCATCATGAGAACAGTAAAGCACTGGGCTAAGTTCCCCAGAGAAGAGGTGAAATACTCTGCTTGACAGGGCCCTGCGTAACCCAGCATAAGGCTCTGATTTTCAACAGAAGGTCAGACCAGGTGATCTCCAAAGATCTTTTTCAACCTAAATTTTCCTCATAATTCTGTGAATCTTTCTCTGATACTGAAGCGAAGATGGGGAAGTGGACTAGGCAGGCTGTGGTACTGCTAGTAATTTATGGAGAATAGTAGTCCTAGGTCCTCTAATCTGATCCATTCCTCAGAGCAAAGTAACTGTACTGCAGTAAGGAGACAGGAGGGCAGTGCACTTAAGGATAAAGTGGTGCCTGAACTTTTCAGAGGAAGAATGTGAAAAATGACTGGAGTGGATGGGAAAATACTATGTAAGTCTGAACAAAGTGTCAAGAAGGGTAGCTGAACAGTTGAAGAAACCTTTCAAAAAAAGAAGTCAAATAATGAGGGGAAAAAAACCCAGTAGCATATGGGTTTGATATACACTTAGTGTACTAAACAGTTCAAATCTCAAGTGTATTCACCATGCGTGATAAAGTTTAGATGGCAGGACTGACAATGCACGAGCTTTTATATGCCTCTAGGTGCTGAAGGTAGTGTGGATAGTCTTGGATGGTTTTCTCTGGTAGTGTGAATAGCCCTGGATTATTGAAAGCAGGAGAACTCTCTGAAAATGAGGAGGGAGGAAGAGTACATCAGGACATTCTGGAATTTTTATAGTTTGAATCATCAGAAGAGGCTGGAGCCTTACCACTGTTGTCTTACATACTCCAGAAAAGAAGAGAATAGAAAAAAAAAGTAGATTGTTTGGAGCAGGTATTAACACAGTTATTTGATTCTAAAATGGACCATATAAACATAGATGAAAGAAAATACCTTTCTCCAAGTTAAACAATTTTTTTTGTGATTTTTCATTGTTTCAGGGAAGTGGGATTGTGTAAGTAGATGGATATGGCATTTGTCCGGGTAATTCATCAAAGCATACTTAACATTGTGGTTGCTTTTCTCTCTCCAGAGAGAAAAGTTACTTCTGTCCTTGGATTGTTCTGGATCATTCCATTAGCTGACTACTGCAACTGTCAACAAAATTTTAGTCTTGTTTTCTTCACTTTATAAATGCAGTTGAGGGCATCTCTGAAATGTCACTGCTATGTCTTGTGTGATGTCTATGTCAGGTAACACTTTGCGGTGTGATTTGGAATGTGTGAGAAAACCTGAATGTGTGCTTTAGTGTGAAATTAGTCTGTTCAGGTCAATGATTACTGCTGTCAATACCTGTTTGTATTTAGTGCTTAGATATCTATAGAAGACAACCACTTTATAGAGAAGGGTTAATACCCTTATCTTTGATTTAAGATGGCAAACATTAGCGTAGGGAAAGAAAGTTCCTTGCCAATAGTCAACTCACAGAATTACGGGCACAGGTGTAATTAGAATCTGCATCTTTGTTAAGCCATTATCTAGTGATGGGTTCTTAAAAGTAGTGTGATATTAGGAGGGCTGGCTGTTTTTTAGATTAAATATGACTAATACTTTTTTTTTTAATAAGAAAATTGAAACAAAGTTTTTGATAGGTTATGCAATAAGCAGAACTGTCTCTATCCAGACTTTTATTATCCCTGCTAAAGAAAATAGATTGTTTTCTGTCATTGTCTCTTTAGCCAGCAGTAAGCCCAATTGGACAGATTGCATGGTATGCTAATTAATATAGGCTCTTGGGTGAGTAGCCAAGCATGTAATGAAGTCCATAGCTTCCAGTGTATTATAGAAGTGCCATTGATCAACATAACCACACAGTCTGTAGCGTCTTCTACAAAGTAAATTTAGACTAGTGGGGAAAAGTGATATAGCCCCTGAGGAAGCTTAAATTTAATCTAAGGATTTGAAGGTTTAGTGGTTTGAGGTTGGGTTTTCTAGGAAGGATTTTTCTTTTTCTTTGGTATATATCTTGCTGTTATTATGGGCACCCCTCTACCTCCATTTTCCTTGCAGAATAAATCCAATCCAAAAGGCTTAATATGTATGTGATAACTTGGGAGACTATATTCTACAAGTGCTTAAAAAAGGGTTTCTTTTGTATCACAGCATCCTAGGGCAGAAGGCAGAATTGATGAATTTTGACAAACAGCATGCTGTTTTATAAAATATTACTAGATCAAGCTGTCATATGCCAGAGACTGTATATGCTACTTTTGTAGCTAATATAATATTTTTATATATATGTAAAATCAGCACTGGTTAAATACTGTGCTTTTTAGAGAATGCTGGAAATACATAATTTCACATTTTTTATACAGCAATTCTGCTATTGAAATGGTTTTTTTTCATACTGTGTCCTGAAAAATCATCAGCTTCCTCCTTTCAGGCTATGTAAATTCAAGTTGTAGAGCAGAGTTGGTTCATAAATTTTTTTTCTTATGAGTTTTTTCTAGTGCAATAACATGAGGTAATCCATTTGCTTATTATTGCTAGTCTATTAAAATTTCTGTAAATATTTCTGTCTAATTTATAGGTAGTAGCTCAGTTCCAAATTTCTTTCACATCATGAAGCGACAGTTTACTGAGACGGAGTGGGATGTAATCAAGTCTATGAGTAATGAATGGATGCAGCTGGATATGTTTTATCGGCACTGGGTAATACTTTTTTCCCTATTTATACTCTGCAAACATGCACATTTTTTTGACATAGTTTATTATTTTTATCATAGTAAAAATGTTACTTTTTATAGTTCTAAGATCATCAAATCCACTGCTAAACCATCTCCCTAAGTACCACCTCTACCCATCTTTTAAAGAACTCCAGGGATGATGACTCAACCACTTCTCTGGGCATGCCGTCCCGATGCTTCAAAACCTATTCGGGGAAGAAGTTTTTCCTAATAACCAGTCTAAATCTCCTGGTGCTACCTGATGCCATTTCATGTGAAGATAAAAATAATTTTGATACTTTAATGATTTTTTTTCATATCAGAATAACTTTGACAACCATAGTACAGATGGCATTTCTAGGATTTACACATAGCTAGAACAAGGAAGAGGGTTCATATCTGTATGTGCCACTGGGTAATTCCAGTTTCATGTTTATTGTAATGCAGAAAGTTAGGCTGGGTATTAACAATGTTGATAACTTTTTCTCTTGATAATTGCATCAGTCTGCCCTCACATTTAGAGTAGTATAAGTCTTAAATTTATTTTGTCTACCATTTGTAGTCAGAAGTAATGTTTATAGAACAGTTTGAAAACAGCCGGTATGAATAAAATGCACTTATTGTGTCTTTTAGGCCTTAAAGGAAAGCTTCTTAAAGGCTATTGGAGTTGGAATTGGCTTTAACTTGCAAAGAATTGAGTTTAATGTATCCCCATTGCAACTGGAAATAGGGAAGGTGTATAAGGAGACAAAAATGCTTCTGGATGGAGAAAAAGAAGAGGAGTGGACATTTGAGGTAAGGAGTACGTTTTCACTAGTGATAAACAGTCTTGACTCCCTGTGGTTGCATTGCATATTTGATTTTTTTTTAGTTGCCACTTCACACCTTTACTCTGTATAAACCGAGTGAGCGTGTATCAATCAAAACTTAGGTTAAAAAACTGCAGCAATTTAAGGTATTTTTAATGATTGTAAAAACACCCCGTAGATATATTCATTATCATGGCTTTTTATTTTTTCTGTTCCTGGAATATGTTTCTTGCACTTCATGAAATTCATCCTAGGGTCTGCAGGAAGTCCACTGAAACATATTCAGACCTGCCTTGAACAGTGTCAAAGACTTTAAAAGTCTTCATTAGTTGGTCTAGAATAGACCTAGTGGTTAAGCAACTCCATTAGTCTTTAGGTTAGATGTTTGAAATGGGGGAGGTGTCTTCAGTTCCACTGGGTTCTTACTTCTTGTCCATACAAAAATGTGTTTTTGTGAGTTTGAAGTGGCTGCTGTCTGTGGGAGTGAACAGATGAAAAAACTTACTTTTGCTTACTTGGAACATCAGTTTGGGTTCAGTCTTCTATCTGAGTGTTGGGGTTTGGGCTTTTGTTTTTCTTCTTCAAAGTTATTGAGGCTTATCACTAAAACATCTATCCTGTTAGATTTGATAGGAAATTACTGGTATAATCTAAAGTAGTTTAAAGGATATATAGAGGAACAACTGGTAGGGACATAGTTTAGAGCTGGACATGGCAGTGCTGGGTTAACAGTTGGACTTGCTGATCTTAAAGGTGTTTTCCAGCCTAAATGATTCTGATTCTATACAATGACCTCAAATTATTTAATTACCCTAAGAAACTGAGCTTTAAAAACAAATCACAGTGCCATTTCTCTACGCCCCAGAGGCATGTTCATTTAACCACTTAAAGGAAGAAATGGAAAAAACAGAAAGTGCACTTTTCAGCAAGAGTATTCAGTTTCAAATACACATTTACATTTTGAAAATATCTACATTGTTGGAGACAGCTGTTCTAGTAGAGCTGTCTAAATGACAGATTTCTGCTGTACCTTCTTTTGTTTAGTATACAAACTACGTGTACCCTATGCATGTGGTATAAAAGAATGAATGTACCAGTAATGTTTAACTTGTACTCCAAGTTTATCTCTTCACAGCTCATTCCATTCAGCATTCCAATTCACTTTTGGTTTTGCATTATTTTACAAGTCTATCCATACTAAATCAACCCTCTTACTCAATATCTGTATAGTGTGGCAATATCAGTATGTCATGGAATTCATAGTTGGAATTACACACTGGGAAAAGAAAATCTTGGGAAAGACTGTGACACATCTTGTACTAGAATGCTTTCTGTATTATTGTGGTGTAGCTCTTTAGGTTGATTTCTAGAACTCCTAATTTTGGTCTTTGACAACATGCCTGAGGTTGATTGACTCAAATAGCATGATGATGATGTAGATAGCTCCCTGTAATACTTAAATGCTTTCTAATTATTTGATTTTTCCTTAGAACTTAGTAATTACTGCTGGAAGATTCATGTAATTTTTGTCTGGGGAATGTCTCCACTTCCACACTTGCCCTCCTGCTTCCCAAGAGCGAAGCCTTATAACGAGGCAAATTCTAGTGTTTCAAAGAAAGGGTTTAATATCAAGTTTCATTTAAATACAAGCTCAATTGGGATGTGATTTTATTTAAATATCAACATTTATTAAAATGAAATAAAAAAAATTCAGTTACCAATCCCCAGCCTAAAATTAAGCATCACTTTACTTTTTTGTCTTTTCTCAAGCTTCTTTTAATGTTGTGTCCATTTTCTTACTCAGAAAAGTCCTTTTCTGATTCACTATTTGCCCTTGAGCCAGATTCTTGAAATAACTTGTTAATCGAAAACACTACGTTTTGAGAAATCTGAGAGTCACCCAGGAGCAGACATTAAGAATCCCCTGTAAGATTGCATATTACTGATACAGTATTTTCATTGGGTTCCCTCTTGCACTGAGTTTGCTTGAGGGAGCTTTTCTATAAAATTTAAAAAAAAATAGTGATATCACTTTTACTTTTCAGATCTGCCTATATCTTTAATGATAGGAGATGATCAAAGAGAGCTAGACACTGTTGAAAATTAAAATTTTCCCATGTTTTGGATTGCCTCATTTCAGTTTTAGACAATCTAATTTACCAAAAACGGAAAAGAGAAACAAAGGGGATTTTATCCATTTAAATTACACAAAATATTCTGAAATCTCCTTCAGAAAGTACCATGTAATGTGAAAAAAGACAACTTAAATGCATAAAGACTAGAAAAAGATCCACCACCTTATACTTGTCATGCCTAAAAGGTCAAGAGAAATACTAATGAATAGAGCAAATTAAAGTTGACACTGTTCAGACACCCTGTCACTGTTCACATCAGAGCAAAGCCAATTCATATTGGAGATAGAATTTTCTGTGAACATTCTAAAAGACAGATTTATTGCATTGTGAGTCCAAATGAACTACTTCGTTATGTAGGTTACTGTTTGTGGGCCCTTTACCACAGGTTTAGTTTTGCTCTAAGTTCTTTACCTTCCACTCCTCATATATTTTTGAGCTTGGATGGAAGGTAGTAGCTCAGAAACAGCCTCTTCTTGTTTGATCTTGATGGAATGATTTACCTTTAGGCACTTGTTTGCAAACAGTACTCTTGAGATTGCTACTCAGATTCCCTTCAACTGTTTTGGAAGGAGTAGGAGAAAAAGTACTGTAAAATTTCATTTTAAAACATCACTTTAATTTTAAGATATGTCTACTATGTGTATAAAATATGCTTTAGTCATATAGACAGTGTATGCTTTCCTCATTTTAAAAAGGTGAATTTGTTTAGCAATAATTAAAAGATAACCAGCCCAGTGAAGAGTGATAACAGTATTTGTGTCAGGGTGTTAATTTAGGATGGAGTCATTATGATGATGATGGTTATTATGGGTAATTCTGTATGCTCCATTTAGTTCCTCTGAAGAAAATAAACTTGAAGATTTGTCCTGGTTTCATCTCAAATAGAGTTAATTTTCTTCCTAGTAGCCAGCATAGTACTGTGTTTTGAATTTAGGATGAGAACAGTGTTGATAACACACTGACACACTAAGTCAAGAAGTCTTCAGTTCCTCATAATGCTCTGCCAGTGAGGAGGCTCTGTGGTGTTAGCTGCCTGCTGGGTTAAACCACGACAAGAATGAAGTAGTAGTTAATTTCAGTAAAAGTGAAAGAAGTTGAAAACAGTTACGACAAGTTTTATAATTTAAAGATATAAACATAAGGGGTTTTTTTGTGTGTATATACATATATATATGTCTTATATGTAGAAACATATATTGGCACAGGAACAGATTGCCCGGAGGAGTTGTGGATGTCCCATCCCTAAAAGTGTTTAAGGCCAGGTTGAATGGGACTCTGAGCAACCTGGTCTAGTGGAAGGTTTCCCTGCCCATGGCATGGGTGTTGGAGCGAGATGATCTTTACGGTCTCTTCCAATGTAAGACATTCTGTGGAAAAAAAAAATCCTAATTACTGATTCGCAAATGTTAAATGTATTCTTGACTCTTTCCATACCAGTTGTGTACAGTTGTTAAGGAAGAGCAGCTGGAGAGAATTTTCAGAAATCTATATTGAAGAAGAATCTTAAATAAGATACAAAACATTTCTGTTTTGGTACCTACCTCAGTTTTGGATACAACTAGCTTATGAAGGAAGCACGCATTTTATCCTAAACCTTGCTCTGGGATTAAGAGTTGCTTGGCATCACTGCTACTGCACAAATAATTGTTTGCATTTTTTCACAACAAATATTTGCTTGGTTTGTTTATATGCAAATACATTACTTCCAGAACATGAATTTCAAAGAGAGATTACCTGGGCCAATTTGAAACATATTTAGTAATTGCTGGTGTGCAACTGTAGTTAGCATCTTTCACCTTCAGTAAGAGAAAATAATCCTGTTGCATTATCAGGAATAAATAGGAATAGAAAGTTTTATATCTAAGACTAGTTAATCCGCCTGGATTCACGCAGCTATCAGTTCTGCTGTCTGGGAAGGTACAGTTTCCTCATAAGCTCTCTGTTGTTGAGTGAATTCATAATGATTTGAATCCCAGACACATCATTCCACCAAGTCTTTGAAATGAGATCATTATAAGTCTCAGTTTGCCTGTAGCTTGAACAGCTCTAGTAACACTTTTGTTCTGTGCAGAGAAAAACAAATTTTCCTCCATTATATGTTTTCTGATTTATAGAGAGAAATCTTAACAAAACGAACTCTCTACCTCGAAGGAATTCTGTATGATTGTCCTCTTTTTGTTTTCTCATCTATTTCCATTTAAGATATTAATTTTATAAGCTGGTATAGCAATATCTCCAGGGAGGCAAGCTGATCTGCTGTTTCAGTATGTTTCATTAGCTCTGTAGCTTAAGGTTTTTGCTGGCCACTAGTAGGGGCCAGGAAGGATCTTCCAATTTCATTTGGATTTACATTTCTCTGAAACAGGAAAGACAGATGAAGGACATGGTTTATTATGTTTTATTGCAAGATGCTGAAAATTCTTTCATGACCACAGAGGATACAGGAAATAAATGAGCTGGAACCTTTTAAATTCACTGTTTGTTGAGCAGGGTCTCTTCAGGGAATAGTCTATCTAAAGAGTCACTGCCTGTTAAACTTTTAACTGAGAAAACATTATTAACAATGTGTAAAATACTATCTGTAATATGTTTTTAGTTACTCAAATAAGAAGTAATACATAAGTTGACTTCACAAAAGGAAAATTCAGTGTGTTTAACTTAAAGGCATAACATGGTTGTTTGTAGACTTCTGACTACAGGTGTAAGCCAGTGCTGAATGTGCTGTACTGTGTCCTCTGTTCTGATCTGTCTTTAACCTCTTGAACAAGAAAAAAAAAAAAAAAAAAATTGAACGAAGGGGGGAAATGAAGTGATAAAAAACCCAATTAGTAATTTTTCCATCTAGACAAACACAAAACGTTATTAGCCTAGAATATTATAAATGATTTAGCAACACCTGACTGAGCATCTAATTTTCATAGTCTTTTTTATTTTCGATGAAGTTATAGAAATGTGCACACTGTGTACAAATGGTTATATTTCATCAAACCTTGAGGTAGCATTCTTTATTTTCATTCTTTTATTTTCAGTTTTATTCCCTCGTAAAAGAACGGAAAACCCAGTAAAATACTTCGTAGTAAATACATCTGTAGCTCTTGCAGTCATGGGAAATACTGCTTATGCTGTAGGTTTGTTAGTGTTTCTTGTGATCATTAAATATTTTTCCTAATCTAGACGGAATTGAAACAGTCATTTTCTTACTAGCACTTTGCAGGAAGGTAAAACAACATGAGCTTGATGTTTTGTGTTTAAGTAGGTGAGGGTTAAAAAGTTCGCTGCTAAAGCTGTCAAACTGGCATGGTTTTGGTGCTGAAGAGATCAAAGTAAAAACATAGCTCTACTTCCTCACCAGCACCTCTCTGCCAAGGCACCCACATTTACCAGAACAGTCTCCCAACTTTGCAGCTGTACTGCTGCTACACATGACTGGAGCAGCTGCTGTCTTGGCTGAGCTGGGTTGAGTAGATTTGAGCTGAGTATCTTGGCACTTTTTTATATATAGGGCTGTTTGGGAATCACAGAAATGGTATCCTGGCAACTAAAATATTAGAAAATTCTGTATAGTAGATGAACTGTAGAGAAGCCTAATGCAGACTAACAGCATTGTTTTAAAAGACATTTTGTTTAGATTAAAAGGGGAAAAAACAAGGCAACCAACAACTCGTCAGAGGAAATAGGAGGGCATCGATGTTTGCTTTATAATATAATATAGTGCAGTTAGAATGTTTCCCAAGGAAGCCAAAACTGGAGATTCAGTCTTACCTCCCAGGAGAATATTTCAATGACTAGCTGATTTTCAGATTAATGGCGATATCTAAATCATTCACTTTTCTAGGTAAAATTCTTGTTATTCTTGATTTCTGTTTTAGAAAGACTGTGCAGAAATTATTTGAAAACTTTTGGATGAAAGAGCAAGAAAAATCACATACTTTTAAAAAAGCCAATGGAATTATGACTTGACTATAAAATAAGTATTATTCAGAAAGAGTATATAAAAGGGTTTGGGTGGTTTTTTTTCTGAAATTATTTGTTTAGGGTGAATTCTTAGCCTTTGTAGAGGAAAACACTTTCAAGTAAAACTATTAAGTAAGTAAAAACTCTGTCACTAAATATATAGTTAGGTATCTAAAAATGTTGAGAAAAATTGATTTGTATTTACGCATATCAGTGCTCAGACTGTGTGTCAGGAATTTAAAGCTGTGCTCTTACCTGCTGTCTGAAGCCAAGAGTAAGAGAGTCATTTGTTTAAGTTTGCACTTAAATTGTTGTTTTTCAGAATACTTTCCAGGAGTTCAGTTCATTTCATTGGAAAATGGATAGCTAAGATGGGTTATATGGTTTGTCACTTAGAAGGGACCAGTAAAGGAATGCTAAGGTCACAAACTTGAATATAAATATGTACAAATGGGTGAGGTGATGAAAACCTATAGTAACCAGTTCAGCCCTGATAACTTTTTAATGTATCGGCATCATTGAGCTCTCCAACAAGACTGCTGAAAACTACTATTGTTTTTTGAATGTTATTATTTTAAATTATGGTCTGCTATTGTTCTGAACCATAGTCTAAACATTTATATAGTCTTTGCTGAAAACAGAGTAAAGAAAATGCATTTACATTGCCATTTTTTATCTTTACTAGGAAACCCGGTTCGATGACCATCATCATGTTGCAGTGGCACTCGGGAAACAGACGGGATTTGTGCAAAAGGCTTCTGATGTAAGAAATTATGAAACAGTTTCAGGTCTTGTTAGTCATCTGAACATAAACTTATTCTTATGCTGTAGCTAAAAATGTGTTATCTCAGATTTAGGGCCAAGGGAAATGCTTATCTTAAGCACAGTTTTAACCAGAACCAGACAGTATTACTGAACTGTTTCCTCTAGTTCTGTTGTGTCTATTTCAGGAGAGGTCTGGGAAGGAGAAATGCTTTCAGAGGACAGCAACAGATAATGTCAGATCTGGAATGCAGTGATCAGTGTGTTCATTCAAGAGAAGATTAAGTGATTTTTGTCACAGCCTGCTAGTACTCATGTGGGAAAGATGGTCTTCACAGAGGGAAATGGAGACAGTGAACCAATCTGGACTTGCTAAACTTGTATGACACCTCACCAAGTTGATTTTAATGGGGGACTGTCAGTGCATGTATCCCGGAGCAGATCCATCGCTCAAACACGACTATGACAAGATAACCCTTGAGACAAGCAACAACAGCCAAGAGATGGGAAGAACAGCAGTGTTAGTCTTCATTCCATGTGGTGTCTATTGAGAGAAGGAACAAAGCTACTTAAAAACTTTTCAGGATTTTCTGTGCAATTTAACAAAGATCTCAGTCATAAAATAGCAATAAAAGTCAAAATTAAGGGAGAAGCAGACTGGCAAGTTGTAGCTGAAATAGCCAAACAATCAGAAAAGGAGAGTGTGACAAATTGCCGGATTTTTCTGTGGTGTTTTAGTTGCTAACAAGAAAATGGGTTAGTTGTTTTCTGTTATTTAGATACAAAGGTTCTACCAGGAACTAGAAAAAACGTAGTGTAGGAATGGATAAAAGCATAAAAGTGGTAATGCACACTTAATAAAGTCTGTCTGTGTTCGTGAATAACACAAAGAGGCAGACCTTTTAACTAGTATTGGGTAGGTTAAAAAGAAAAAAGAGATATAAACTGCCTTTGGGGTTTTACTGTGTCAAATCAGTGTACAAATACTATTTTAAGAAAATATATTCAATCTGCTTGACAGGACATACTTAAGTTCTCTTTGGGATGGCATATCATTCTTCTGACAGGAATACTAATAAATGCAGTCTGAGGTGAAAAGAAGATGGCCATTATTTATAAAGACAGCTACCTAAGTATTCTACAAAAATCCAGGAATTTTAAGTGTTGACCTTCACCACCATCACATACCTTGAAGTTATCATAGGAAGAATAGTAATGATATCAAGAATTATGATGAAAAATCTTTGAATCAAGAGAAGTCTTAAAGGCATACTTGTCCACTGACTAAATTTCTGATGACCTGAGTTTCAGGTCATCTCAATTCACGGAAAAAAGGTCGTTTTAAGCAGGACAAGTGAGCATCCTGTGACTCCCCAGTATGGAAATTAAGTGAAAATTTATATACTATTGCATTGTGCCTTTTTAGGCCTCCTTCTAACAGGAACATGGAGGAAATGAAAATTACCTTCTCTCTATGTAACAGAACTGTAAAAAATGATTTTGTTTTAAATGTCTTGCTAGATGTGTTGAGAGAAAAAGTTGTTCATCCTTCTTAAATACGTGCAATTGTTCCAGGATGTCAGTGTTTGAGTTTGTTCCCCCTCTGCAATCACAGGAGTAATTCATTATGTCCTGTTTGCAGAACATGTACGTTCAACTTTCTTCCTGTACTGATAGCAAGTACCTACAATTCACAGGAAAGACCAATTGTTACATTAATGCACTATAGTGAAAAATCTCTAGTGTCAAGAATCTTTACAAAGTGTCTGCTAGTGACTGCTATATGCTTTAAGAAACAATGTGTATCTGCACTCTTTACTGAGATCTAGACAGTTATCTGTGGCAAATCTCAATGAAAGAGGGCTGAATTTATAATTCTTTATAATTCCTGTGTAGGCTATAAAATATCTTTTTGTCTGTCACTTGCTAAATTTCACAAGACTTGAGATGAATTCAGTCAGAACACACTTGCCCTCAGACAAGCATGTGCTGAAGTTCAAACTAGATCTGTTAACATCTTCTTAGCTCTGAGGCTCTGAGGCTTAGTTCATGTTTGGTATGCATCTCTGATGTCACTTGCATGGCTCTAGGCACAGTTCCTGCAGCTTTACCTCATCTCCAAAATGTCACATGAACAGGAATGTCTCAACACTATATCATTTGTGTAAGGACATAAAGCGACAGCCAGCTCAACTTCTGGTTTCAGTCTGTATTGACAACTTAGAGTTTTTCTGTGCTGTTACAGCAAGCAAAACCCATTTGGTTGTCTCTGCATTTATTCCTACCAGTAACTTACTGCTCAGACACTGAAATGGACAGTAGACTTTTTTGCCCTTTTACCTATTTACTGACCCACCTTCATCGATGTGACAGAAAGAGACAACAAAATCCTCAAAATAGGCCTTAGATAGGATCATCTCCAGCATTGGTACGTGAGCAAGAAAAGGCCTACAAAGTACAATTATGAACAAATTCCCCAACCTTTCTACAGGAACTCAACACGCTGGGGTGCCTTTACAGTGCCTGTACACTAGTCCAAACAGTATGAGGAATAAAGTATCATCTCTGGAAAGGTGGCAGAGCAGCTAATTCTGGAAACCATTTCCAGATGCAGTAAGGACAAAGAAATCATCAGGACTGGTCAGCATAGCTTCACCAGGAGAAAGTCATGGTTAGTAAACTTCTGCAATGAAATGACTGGCCCAACAGGTGAGGAGAGAGCAATGGATATTGTCTACCTATGTTTTGGTACTTTCTACCTCTGGCACTGTCTCTCAGAAGATCCTCCTGGAGCAGATGTTGATATGTGTACTAGGTGAGCAGGCAGTAGGTGTATTGAAAACGGGCTGAACAGTTGGGGCCAGAGCATGCTGATAGTGGTAGAAGGTGTGGTTGGAGGCCAATAACTAGTGATGTACTCCAGTGATCAAAACTGGGTCCAATCCCATTTAACATCTTCATAATGAAACTGGATGATGGTGCAGTGCGTCCTCAGCAGGTTTGCTGGTGACACCAAACAGGGAGGAGTGGCTGATATGCCAGTGGGTCATGCTGCCACACCAGAGGGACTTGGATAGGCTTAGCCTGCATCAGACATGAGTCAGTTTGAGTGATGTACAGAGTACCCCCACTGCAGAGAAGCCATGCTGAATTTTATCAAATATTAAACATTAAGAATATGTTGTTTGAGCAAATGCCAATTTAGAAGAATCAGCTGTATTTATGTTGGATTCATGCAAGCTATACTATTTGCCCTGCTGTCTGGGAACAGCTTTACTTGGAGAAGGCATATACAGCAGGCTGCACAGTAACATGTGCTCAAAAAAAAACCCAAATCTTTTTTTCATTGAGACATGATTTTTCTCGGAGTGATGAAACTAACATGGAAACCATGACACTCTCATCTCCAATATCTCAGTCTGCATTTAATGTGGATTTAACATGGGGAATGGCGGGTTGGTTGTGACTGCTTTAGTTCTTAAGTAGCGTTTGAGTTTGAGAGAGGCATGCACAGCCATGAGGATTACTGGTATTAAAAAGAGTATGAATAGGCACACCTCTAGTGGAATAAATCCTCATGTAATTGTCTCAAATAATCATATCTGCTGGAGAATGAAGTACAGTCTGTTTGATGGTGATCTTTGTCTTTCTTTTTTACTGGACTTAAACACTCATTCTGTCATACAGCATTCTATAGACCTTGTTCTGTCAGTTTTGTGAACTTGATTGTGAAGGAAAAACTTGATTTTTCTGTGTGGCCTGTCAAATGCTTCTATTAGTTAATGCATAGCCTAAATTAGGGGCGGTGACACTAGTCTCAAATGCAGAATATTTCCTTTCTTCTTCAGTAAGCAGTGTGAAGTTTAAACTGCACAGAGAATTTTACAGGACGAAGATTGATACTTATTGATTTGTGTTATGCTAATATGTGTTTCCTTTAGGTACGTTCCATGGAGCCTAACCCACCACAGTTTACGTTACTGACTTTTGAAGATTTAGTTGCATCTGGTATTCCAGTTGCACCTGAGGATTCTGCATATTGGGACAATTTTTGTTCAAAGCAGGAGAGTCCAGTGCAACAGAGGTCACATTCAAGATAAGAATGCTTATAAGAAAAAGAAAATTGTCAAAGTTTTTGTGCTGTTATTCTACATAATTCCAAGTATGGGAATAAGTATATGTGTGTAGATGAAGCATGTTTTTCATTATTTAAATTAACAACCTGATTTTCACCTTTTCAAAATTGATGCTTTATCAGAATCTTAAGGAAGATACAAGTTTCCTTGCTTAAGGAATTCTGAGTGAAAAGCCTAAGCTGGCCACATGCTTTTTGCATCTCCTTGACGGTGGTTCTCACACTTTGATAAATATCCATGCTAGGAACAGAAAGCAGATCTACAATAATGTTGTTTATTAGTCAACGAGTGTTTAGTATATAAAAATGTGTTTCCATACTTCATTTATGCTGAAGCTTAAATTATGATGCAGCTTTTTCTCTTACAAATATAACGAGTTTATTCTCAGATGAATGAATAAAACCAGGAAAATTGGTACAAATGAACTGCAAATATGGGGTGAGATGAATAGAGAAATTTCAGATCTAGATTTCTGGGGATAAAGGAATAAATTTCATATTAGAGATTAGTTATTTCTGCATAGAATCAGTGTCTCCAACCAGAATTTTTCTGTCATTGGAAAGAGTTTTAAAAGCATTAATGAAATTATTTATAATATCGTGCCTGCATCCAAGGAGAGGACAAACCAATTTTATTAAATTAGAAAATTGCACTTGGTTTGCTTGCCAGGAAGATGATAGTTTTCAGAACTGTGTCTAATTAGAAAGGTTACAAAACCAAAGGTGTTTGTTTTGGTTAGTTTTCCATGAAATAAAATCATAGTTTCCAGTGATTCAGACAGAATCATGTAGAAGATTGCAGTTACTCACATTATGATTTTTTCCAAGTTGTTAATTTACACTGAATTATTTCAAAAGTTAGATTAATCTCCTTTTTAATCTTAGATAGCAATGAGATTAGTTGATGGCAATGACTTGTGAAAAGCCACTTGAGTCATGTTGTTTCATGTCAGTGCAAATGGACAGAATTGTTACACTTCCTTTTACTGCTGTGAGCAGTAAAAGAGCAGCTGGATAGTTGTGGAATTACCAGCTAAAAGCATGCTGCTAAAAGGCAGGCAGGACATTCCGACTCCTTATGAATGGGAATGATCCTTCTTAAAGTCATCAGAAATTTTTCTGGGCATCTGTGGTGTGGAGGCACATATTGAAACAAGTGCTGTTTGCGTGTACAGATAAATTAATCTCACAGTTCTAAGATTAATCTTTGGGGTTTTTTTATATTTCACCATCACACTTTTCACTGTTATAAGCATAATTGAGCCCTATATCCAGACATGGCCATAACACTGACTTCCTTGCATTTCCTCACAATACGATCTTAATGGCTAGAGTTTCTCTGCCGTTTTAGAAATACTGGTCCAGCACAGCTCCAACTTCCCTCACTAGTTCAAGTTCTTGGCCCAGTCCAGTGCAGGTGAGCTGACCTTTGCTGTCTCCCATCATTCTTCTGCAAGAAACGTACTGGTTACATCTAGAAGCCTTCAGACCTTTATGTTCTCCAGAGCTCCATTCCTTCATCTGTTTTGTTTTCTAGATACTGTCCTTGGCATAACCATACTACGTACCTGGGTCCTAGAGGGTAAGAAGCTGCAGAATCACAATCTCTGCACTACATGAGCCTTTTCCAGCAGGGTCTTGGCTAGGTAGTCTTTTTCCCTGTGGAACAGGATTGCCCAGCCTTCCTGTTTCTCAAAGTAGAGATTTAGATCCGATCTGCTGGCATAGACTGTGTATCAACCCAGTGTTTTCTGAGAAGTACTTACTTGTTAATAGTCTCTGATCTAAAAAAAAGTTTTAAAAGTTTTGGTCTTCAGTGAAAAGATTGTCCAAAGGGAATAAATGTGGTTTAGTTTGGACCCTGAGATTAGCATGGTGCTAATAACACCATGGTTGTGGGTTCAGTCCCTGTACAGGCCATTCACTCTATGATCCTGGTGGGTCCCTTCCAACTGAGAAAATTCTGTGCCTCTGTGATTATATTACCTTGTTCAAACCTTTTTGTATCTTGCATCAAAATTGTCAGAGTAAATTAGGAACTTCAGGGGGCAAAAACTATGTTCAAGACAATTTGCAGTTATGTGACAAGAGACCGGTGCCATTTGATATGAAAATCTGTAACTTTGAAAAGTGGATCATGAGAATTCACTCCTAGGCTTTTACAGAATCTGTAAACTTACACAAGATGCATATTGTTACTATCTTGTGGGATCAAATGCACTGATGGGCTGTCTTAGACAAGAAATCATAGATGCTGCAACAGTAGTAGTGTATATATGATTGTAATATATATATGTTTTTAGTAAAATCCAGGCAACAGCTCAACTTTAAACAACCATCTTGACCCAAGACACTGCAATAA